>NC_050601.1:17243939-17548939 GCF_013368585.1 Megalops cyprinoides | reverse complement strand
ATGAAGCTGAGGCCCAGCCGGCACATAACTGCTGAGTACCCAAGGTAAGGACTTTGCAGTCAGGTTAGCTTAATGGAATGGATGTAGATAACACTTAGTGTGAGGCTGGGGACCGAGGAAGGGAGAGATGGACTCACCGTGCAGCCATCCTCTGAGACGCTGTATGTGAAGCGGCTGTTGCCCTCGGCTCTGATCTCGATCTCGTTGGAGCCTTGCAGGAGCAGGGCCTTCTTGAGGTTGCCGGCCTGCTGATCCATGTAGGCGATGCTGTTCTTGCAGTGGTATGTGATGTTCTGGGAGGCCTCGGTGGACATGAGGCGCAGGAAGGTCAGCTGGATGTTGACATCCTCAGGCTTGGAGCCCTCGCCGCCATACTCGAACTGAGGAGGAGCAGGGGGAGAGAGAGAGAGAGCAAGAAGGTTAGCTCATCATGGAAACCCAAACACGCAGAATTCTTACCCCCCAGTCCAATCATCTACCCCATAGCGCTCACCTGGAAGCCATCGCTCATTGCTTCGCCGAACCAGACGTGCTTCTTCTCCTTGATGTTCTTGCTGGTGTACCAGTTCTTCTTGGGGATCTCGGCCTGGCTCGGGTACACGCAGGTCTCGCCGGTCTCCATGTTGCAGTAGACCTTGATGGCGTCCTGGTTGCAGCCCTGGTCGGGGTCGATCCAGTACTCGCCTGCGGGAGGAGGGGGGCAAAGACATTCACTCATCAGGTGACAGCATTGAAGCATACGCATAGCCTTCAGCTATCTGCCACCACAGAGAGGGAACCCAACACAGCCGACACCAGGGGCGGACTCACCGCTCTTCCAGTCGGGGTGGCACATCTTCAGGTCGCGGCAGGTGCGGGCGGGGTTCTTCTTGGTACCCTCGGGGCTGCGGATGTTCTCGATCTGCTGGCTCAGGGACTTGAGGGTGGTGTCCACCTCAAGGTCGCGGTCGCGCATCACGTTGGCATCGTCAGCGCGGTAGTGGCGGAAGGGATCGGGGGCCTTCTCCTGGGCAGGCTGGGCAATGAAGCCCATGTCGAATCCGCCACCGGGGGGTCCGGGAGGTCCAGGGGGTCCAGGAGGTCCGGGGGGACCCTAAGTCAGAGAGAGAGGGAAAGAAGGGGTGAGGGACATGGCCGAGGGGCTTGCACCATCATTAACATCCACTGTGAGGGGTCAGAGTCAGTGACTTACAGCAGGTCCAATTTCACCAGTGCGACCACGAGGTCCAGGGGGTCCAATGGGGCCAGGCATGCCAGCCAAACCATCTTTACCAGCGGCACCAGCAGAGCCAGCAGGTCCCTGATAAGGATGGGAAATAGATCAGCAAACAGCACACAATGTCCCATTGATGCCAAAACTAACCATTGCTAATGCTTTACATTTTGTACTCTTGAATGAATTATCTGCTAAGTACTAAAAATCAGAGGAAGAATAATGTGTACTGTACTGTATTGATGCAATGTAACAGTTATTGTAATAGGACTCATACTCACTCTAGGTCCAGCAGGGCCAGAAGATCCAGGAGGTCCTTGTTCTCCAGGAGGTCCCTATAGGCAGAAATTTCAGTGTAAAATACCATATATCTCTCCACAGCACACAGTGTCATACAGATACAGTGTCAAGGGACAGACGTATGAGGTGCTTCCTGAATATCAGATACTGGTATTGATTTAGTATCGTTTACTAAAACCAGTGTTGATGTGTTCATACTGTGAATCATCGATTTCTCATACGACTGTTGCTGTATTTTACATTGAGAAACCGGTGATCAATAAAGTTATTGCAAAGGCAAAAAGGAAGAGGAGAATAAATCAGATGTCAGCAATATAATAAAATTGACATAACAGTCACACAGGCTGAGTGTATGTGTGCTGTCCACATGGACAAAGGAACGTAGCAGCCTTTTTTAATCAGAGCTGAATGACCTGGTAAGGAGGTCAGCCGGATTCCAGAATGAATTTCAGTCTGCATTGCTTGGCAACCACAGAAACAAGTGTACTGAATCAAGACCCTGTCACAAAGTCATCTTCCAAGCCATATTGCAGCAGATGGGCTCCTCGCTCTAAATCAACCAGCAACAGCTTATGCTGTCAGCTCGTTCTGGAGATCCAAAAAATCAAAACAAATAAACACGAGGGAAAGCTTTGGGAGTGAGGTCGGTTGAACAATGGCACCGTCTCAAAGGCTGGGCTTCCAGGGCTGTCACAGAATGCAACAAAAAGAGATTTCTGTTTATCCCAGAGAATTTTTTTTTCGTAGGTTCGGGTGACCTGACAAGACTGGGGGTATCACTGCCGAGGCCATGGGGCAGCGTTCACAGCGTTTGGGGATTGCGTGTCGACGTGTTACTCACAGCGGGTCCAGGCAGACCCTGCAGACCAGTGAAACCTCTGTGTCCCTTCATGCCTCTCTCACCAGCTTCTCCAGTCTCACCCTTGTCACCACGGGCACCAGCAGGGCCCTGCAGAAGGGGAAACCAACAGGTTTAAAACATTGCCTTAAGTCTTTTCAAATAAATGTAAAGGTAGCATATTTCTCATGACATTTAGATGAGATAAAATGGTGGACATACAGCAGGACCACGAGGACCAGCAGGGCCAGGGGCACCAGCAGCACCAGCAGGACCCTAAGGCAGAGAGAGAGGGAGAGGAGATGAGAACAATTAACAAATAAGTTTTGCATCTTTCCTCCTTTGAAAAGCAATCTGATGCATAATGCATGCTTAAAATGTATAAACAAGCTCTCTGCAAAAAGTTTACACTGCTAATACAATGTCAGTGTGGTTGATGCATTTGTCTTTCAGATGGTGGCCACTGACATCATGTGAGTGGTGAACTACACATAGATCTGACTAAAGGCCTGGATACTTACAGCCTCACCACGGTCTCCAGTCTTGCCAGCAGGGCCAACGGGACCAGGAGCACCAGGGGGTCCAGGGGCACCAGGAGCGCCAGCAACACCAGTCTCACCACGGTCACCCTGAAAGGGAAGGACACAGAATGATGGAGTTACCAGGTGGTGGAAAGCAGAAATTCAGTAGGCAAAGTGACCTTCCACACGGTGCGATGCTCCCATTTCGTGAGAGTGAGCTGGTGTGAAATGTATGAGCACAGGGGCTCAGGCGAGGGGAGTGGGAACAGAAGAGGGGCTCACCTTGGGACCAGCAGGGCCATCACGTCCAGCTGCACCCTCCTGACCAGGGGTACCCTACAGGAGAAGAAGGAAGGACATGAGTCAGGCAGGTATCGCTGATGAACCAACCGGAAAAGGGGCCAACAAAGCCACAAGCACTTATTTGCTCAACTTACAGCAGCTCCAGTCAGTACTCAACACTACTTCATAGAGGGGGGTTATGGGTCAACACAGGATGCTTAAGTTTAGTTCATTTAGTTTGATACAGCTCCCTATTCAGAAGCACAATCAGAATGGCCAGGGGCGCAGAGAGAACCCGCTGACTGGAGCAAGTCAGCAAGACAAGCGAAACATGGCTCCTAACCTCACGACCAGGTTCACCGGGAGCACCAGCCAGTCCAGGGGGTCCCATGGGGCCAGGGGGTCCACGCTCACCAGAAGGTCCAACAGGTCCCTGCTTGCCAGGCTCTCCCTGTGGGTGGGGGGTACAGACAAGACAGGGTCAGGTTAGGTTTTAGGAATATTGTTCTACACAAAGTAGGCTTTAGTGGATGGCCATCATCAAGGTCGCAAAAAACATTCCTTGACGAATAATGAAAAGATGTTGTTACACTTTTGATATTTCCTTTTTTCTGGCAGATGTGAAAAGGCTTAACAGTCATCATTGAAACACAGGATATCGTACATATAAAATGCAGACAAAAATGTGGTTCCATCCTAAAACTGAGAGAAAGAGAATAGCTAATGGATAATCCCCTCATGAGACCTTTTTGCATTCTTGGCCTGTCCATTTCATGAAAAACACTTTCAATGGAGAAAAGGTGAATATAAGCCATAGTATCTTGTAACTGGGGATCTTCAATGACAAAATCGTGGATTCTGTCTTCTCAGTAGCAGAGCTTCAAGAGGGTACAGACTTGATGGATAAAATGCTCTACTCCCACTGTCCAACAGCATACTCATCTGCAGCTTCTCAGATAGTGATGCTTGGGGCATGAGTCCATAGCCAATCAGACTACAGATGGCCCTTCACAGCATCCAGATGTAGCTCATCAGGTTCTGATGTCAAACTCAGCTTTTCACAGTGGGTGAAGCTATCAGCACAGCACTCATCACTTGGGATCAGTTGCCAGTGCTTTTCATACTGCAGACATGGGCAGCCATCTTTGATATGGTGATCATATCAAGTGAGTGGAATAAGGGGCATTCCTGCTACTGTGCTTTATTCCTTCAGCTATTGGCTGGGTCATTGCACACCATTCTTGCCCATCTTGGATTTGACTAGCTCATGAATCACTATATATAAGCTTCCAATGCTTGGACAGCCAAAATCTATGCCACAGGCAACAAGCAGCATAGCTGGTGTTTTAAAGATGCCCACTGGTAACTCCATAGTATACAAAAGTTCCTTATATCATTTAAGAAAAAGGTCCAAGACTCATCCACTATTGGAATATGTTATGTATGTGAATTGTGATCGGTTGAAAATATGAGGAAAACATATTTTAGTGTCAAAATACACTGCATATAATCCAATCATTGCATTTCTCAGTACTTTTAACTTTCCAAATTATTCTATACTGTACACAAAAAGTACCTTCATGAGAGCTGCAATTATAAATATTTGATAATATGGTTATTTACATTTAAAAATGTAGATTTAGATGCATACATATTACAAATATTTATTTTGTTACTTACACAGGTATCACTTTTTCTTATAGGCAAATGCTCAAAAAGACACTGCTCAGTTCCCCCAACATAAAACAGGTACGTGTTCTCAGTATCTCACTGAGTATTAGTGATGGCTGCAAGTGCACCTTACTGGGCTTCCCAATGGGACATCAACAAGCCAGGCTTAGTGAAATACTCACAGATGGGCCGGGGAGACCAGGGAAACCACGCTCGCCTCTCTGTCCAGGAAGACCCACAATACCACGCTGTCCAGCGATACCCTGAGGTCCGGGGATACCAGGAGCTCCCTGCAGGACAAAGGGAGCAAAGGTCACCAAAGTGTCCACAGCACTGCTGGCACACAGCAGCCAACTGCCTACTGGTGTTTACACGAAAGCTCTCACATCTCATGATGGTAGCTGAGCTGATGAAGCATTCACTGCTCTGTTTCAATTCTGCTATCATCCTTTAACATTTTATTGTAAGCTGCAGTGTGTATTAGGTCCAGCACATGTAGAAAGTCTGATAGACTATATGGTGTCCAAAGATCTGGGGAGGGAAACTAGTCAGTCAAGCAGTGAATGATTCCTTTGGGGGATGTGTGTACTTACAGAAGGACCATCTTGACCAGGGGCACCCTTCTCTCCAGCGGCTCCGGGGGGTCCAGCAGGTCCAATCTCACCAGGGCGGCCAGCGGGGCCAGTGTCACCACGGTTACCCTTTTGTCCTTCCTTTCCAGCAGGTCCAGGGGGGCCAGGTGGGCCAGTGTTACCCTAAGAAAGAAAGAGAGAAAAGGGAAGCTGGCTTAGAACCTTCTGCCATTACTAGCTTTATCACAGCATTGCATGTTCTGTTACTGTTGCTTTATTATGTCATAGGTGTGCTACGAATCAATTTCTTTTGACATGACTGAGGCACAGAGTGAGCAGGTGTATGCACGTGGATGAGTGCCTGCCTGCTTCAGCATGAGGGGTGCAGGGGTGCAGGCTTCAGTCTGAACACTGGACAGCACAAAATTAAAAATGTCAATAGTGCAGTTAAGATTTCCACTGTCATGCACTGTGACAGAATGGCCGATCTGAACTGATCAAAACGCCGTGCTCTCCACAGCAAGTACTTTCGATGAGGCCATACCAGACAGTAACTGTCCTGCCCTCACAATAGAGACTGAAGTTTGGACTGAGCGTTGGAACACAGGTGGGACTGCGGGGGCGATGGTTCAGGGGTGGCATGATGTGCAGGACGAGAAGATGAGGGAAGTACTTACAGCGGGGCCGGGAGGTCCAACTCTACCAGCAGCACCAGGGAAACCAGTAGCTCCCTACACAGTGAGAGGGGGAAAAAAGAGAGACAGACACAGGTTAGACTACTGCATTCCACTCATATGACCAGTTAACTCCGCTCCTTGATATGGGTTTCTAGTCATTAAACCAACAATGCCATGACAATCACAAGAGTATTTTTTTTCAGAGAAATGACACATTGACTAATAATATTATGAATTTAAAGGAAACTGATCCATAAATTAATCAATGTACTCAATCATTTAATTAATCAATGGCTACATTTTAATAGCAGACCATATATCTGTTCATATTTTGTTGAGGTTTTCAACGAGGAATACTTACAGGGGGACCAGCAGCACCACGAGCGCCCTTGGGTCCAGTAGAACCAACGGGACCCTATCAAGACATTTCAGTGCATGAGTAACCAGGCAGAGGATTATGCAAGCTCAGGTGTTGATGTGCCATGCAGATACAGCATTCAAATATGTTAACAATGGGTATGGGCCAGCAAGACTTTATGTTAGTGTTTTGCCTTTTTGACCAAATCAGTGATGATCTGTGGAGAAAAATACTACTCACAATAGAATAACGGTACATTGAGCATGTGGTTATACTGTTTTCCAGGTAACAACAGCTGACCATAGGGAGACAGTTACAGGCAAATTCTTCAGTATCATAACTAGCTTATGTCAAGGGTCATGGAGACACAGAGAAGTTTGGTGGCATGTGGTGGGTTTTCAGGAGAAGGTGCTGTGTGGGTTCTGATAAGTGACCAGGGACTGTGGTCTGGTGGCTGTGAGAGAGAGCACTACAAAGTGCAGCAGTACCTGAGGTCCAGGAGCACCAGTAGGCCCAGCAGGCCCGGGAGGACCAGAGTCACCCTTGGCACCAGTGTCACCAGCCTCTCCCTTAGCACCAGGCTGACCATCAGCACCCTACAGAGGAGAGAGAAGGGAGACACAGAGGTTAGAATGAACAGGGGTCAGACACATGGGTCAGAATGAAGTCACTGGGTCAAGCTATGGCACTCCTGATTTTACAAGGATGCTGTTAAAAGAATCAACTTCTGTTAAATGTTATACTTTTGAGTAAAGACCATGTCATACCAAAATACAAAGAATCTGGTGCATAAAAGTTCGTAGGTAATTTCTGAACTATATGATGTAACCCATTACTGTTAATTGTAGAGCAAATCTCTCAACAGATTTCAGAATTAATTTCTGGTGGGTAGCTTTACTTACAGGAGGTCCAGCGAAGCCAGCAGGTCCAGGAGCACCAGACTCACCACGCTCACCCTAAGAGAAGGGGCAGAGTGAGTTAGTCATGTGTGCTGGGGTCAGAGGTCAGAGGGCGGGTTTGTGATTCCTGCCCTTGTTGGAACATTAAGTGGACAGTGCTTTCAAAGTCCTGTCTTCACTTACAACACTTTAATGTGCAGTGGATTTATTACAATGGGGACTCAGGCCATAATATGGCTGTTTTTTCTATTAATCTGTATGCATTAATCATGATATGCAGTGACATCAAGGTTCCTTAATAATCACAACTGCAATTAAAGGGAGTGCGGTACCTCATATAATGTGATGCTACATTATGTCATCACATGGTCTTGCTTCATGTACTATAATAGTAATTGGCCTCAGGATTTGTTGTTTCTATGACAACAGCTGCACCAACTGTGCCAGCTTGGAGGGATATACTCACAGGGGGACCACGGGCGCCAGTAGGACCAACAGGGCCAGCGGGGCCACTCTCACCCTGGACACAGAGGAGGAAGAGAGACGCAGAACGTGAGCCAGGTGCATCAAGTGGAACCCATTTTAACAGCACTGGTTCAGTTTAAACAGACTAAACAGGAAGTCATCATCAATATACATGTATTTTTCTTCTTGTGCCTACAATTACAGCAGCATCTGCTTTATTTAGAAAGTATGGACAGTGTCTGGCATAGCATTTAAAATGATAACTGAGGGTGTGCCAGGATCCAAAAGCAAAAATGAGTAATCACTATTAGAAAGATATTATCAGTTCAACATTTCATGCTGCATTTTATGTACATTTCTTTGTATATTAACTCATATATATGGGTCTGTATAACACACTAAAGAGGTGATCTTTGCATCTTAGAGCCATATGCTTTCATCTGCCCCGTTTTTTAAAATGAATCACAGAAATGACCAGTGGCTTTCACTCTAGGACAAAGGGTTGAATATTTCTTCAACTCTTCCTTTCACCTGCGAACACCCACCTTGTCGCCAGAGGGGCCAGCGGGGCCAGGGAGACCAATGGGACCAGTCATACCACGGATGCCATCCTTGCCAGGGGCACCATCAGCACCCTTGGCGCCACTGTCACCCTGAGAGGAAAGAGAAGGTGACATCAGTTCACAGGCATACTGTACACATAGAGCAGCTGCGCCCCACCATGTGAACAGCTGTAGTCTAGTGTCCATTGGCTTAGCCTAGTTACAAACCTCAGTGTGAGCATTGTCTCACTACATATTATTGCACATATCAGAACTATACCTATGTGTGCTTAATGAATGAATGATGAATGAATGAAAAATGAATAAATGTGCTGCACATTCTGTATTTCTGCAATGACTTACCCGGGTAAGAATATGGCCCCCACTCTCCCACGGTAAGACACCATATGTGCGTGTTGTCTATGCGATGTATCCTTTTTATTATTTGGCGACATCATCCAGTAACATTTGATAAATTGCTGCACTGTAAGCTGTTGCACACTTCCTGTCTAGTGGGCCCCATCTCCTAGGCATGTGCATGTTGCCAGCGAAGTCCTCATCAGACACTTACTCTGTCACCCTTAAGACCTGGCAGACCAGCAGCTCCACGCTCGCCGGGCATTCCCTGGAGTCCTGGTGGACCCTGAGCACCAGGGGCACCAGAGGCACCGGGCTCACCCTGGAGGAGAGAGACAAAGAGAAAGAGAGAATGGCAATCAGCATCTGAGGTAGAGGAATCCATTGTTGCACAATGTTGCAATATCATCATATCTAAAGACTCCATGAGGAATGGGCTGCTGGATTGCCTAAAGTTTCCATCAGTTTTTATGTGCTGGAAGTCACACTGGATAAGAGCTAAATGAATGTAGTATAATGTAATGACGGGTTGTTGGGTTGTCCAAAACTTGTCATCAACGGACTGTTGGCTTGTCTAAAGTGTCTAGCATTGATGCCTGGAAGGGGTGGCACCAGGTCAATGTTGTTCTCACCTTAGCACCATCATTACCAGCAGCACCAGGAGAGCCACGGGGACCGGAAGGGCCAGCGGGACCGGGGGCACCGCGCTCACCGGGGAAACCTCTGTCACCCTGTGGGTGAGGAAGAAAAGGTGGCCCGTTAGTGTGGAAGGCTCCAGTTGATGGGAATAAGGTGTCAGCCATTTCATTATCCTATACAGACACTTACTCTTGAACCAGCAGGTCCAGGAGCTCCAGCCTCACCAGGCACACCCTGAAAAAGAGAGGAGGTGGATATCAGCCTTGATCAAGACTCCTTATGTGAGTGAAAGAGATGTGACAGGCTTTCTGGGCTAATCATGTAAAATGAACAGTAAGGAAAGTGTTTAGCTGAACAATCCTTCTAAGGTTGACAGTCACATGCTTTTCACAGACACTCTTATAGTCTTTGGGGGCTACAGCACAGTTATTTTGGCTGATACTCTGACAGCCCTTCTAGGAATAGCAGGTAGTGTTACTGCCATCAGTTACATTCATTTTTATGGAATGCAATCAATGCTACTGATTACTTGGATTGCCTGATCATTATAAAGAAGTGTTTTATTGAAAGAAGACTACAAAAATGTAAAAACAAAAGCACTACCTTCTAGCTAGTTTTGCCTGAATGTCAAATATTACCTGAACATCCTCTTAAGGAATATTGACAATTTGCTAAACACATTTATGCACTAATCACAAGTCCTTCTTCTGAGCATTATGACCTTTATGACCTCATGACATTTGCCCTGATGGCCAGAGTGTCAAAGGGAAACAGAACTACAGGTGGTCAAAAGGAAGGCATAGCACTGGCACACACTGGCCACAGAACTGCCTGACTTACCTGCTCACCAGCCTTGCCAGTCTCACCAGTAGCACCCTGAGGTCCGGGCAGACCCTGCAAGACAGACACAGAGAGAGGGTATTTCAGATCTCAGTTCTGCATAGGAAAAGGGTGGTTGGTGCCATGCAATAATTCATCTCTGTTTCCTGGGCTTGTAAGCAAGCACTCACCTGGAATCCAGGAGGACCAGCGGGTCCCTGCTCACCTCTCTCTCCAGCAGGTCCCTAAGAGGTGGGACAAAGGACAGTCCTTAGGTAAGTGCATGACAGAATGTAATCACTTCTTCATGTGTGCCTAACAGGTTGTAGAGCCAATGCTGAAATATCTAATATCACACAAACACAAATATTAAAGCTTCTTGAATGTGACAGTGACGCTGCATGTTGTTCAAAAGGCCTGCTGTGGACACAGAGGCCTGCGATATCATAGAACAAGAGTGTGAGCATGTGAAGCATTACCGACAGTGCAAATGGATGTTAGCAAATGTGACACTGGGTACTTACAGCAGGGCCAGGGGCACCAGGAGCACCAACATCACCATCTTTACCAGGGGCACCCTGAGCACAGACAAAAGATTTGTTTATTTTAAATGCACAGAAATGTTGACACGGAATCACTATGATGATGAAAAAAAAATATGAACTCAAGCTACTTTGTATCATGCATTGCATTATACATTGCATAACTAGCCGATGAGGCTGGGTCTGATCAGATAGGTTTGTAGTAAAGGACATGCTGTGCAGAATCTATTTCATTCCAGGCCTTTTGCTGTGGGATGGAGCATCTACGGGGGTAAAACAGAGATACTTACAACAGCGCCAACTGGACCCATCAGACCTCTCTCACCAGGCTTGCCAGCCTCACCCTAGGGTAAAGAAAAATACATGACAATGCATCACTTTCACAACTGATAGCATAAATTTTCTCTGATGTTGGGAGACATGATGGATGCCATGTTAGATCAGGTCAACACTTTTCATAGTAAATCGCCAATAGGGAACTTCATCATACTGTGTAGGCATTATGTCTAGCTTAAGTTTGTTATCTGTTTTGCTAAATATAATGCAGCCTGATCATTTCCTAGTGACCTTAGGGTTAACGAGGTCATCTTACAAGGCCAGCTATACCCCCATCAATTGACAACACAGTCTGCTGAATCCATTGCTTCATGAATTGGAGATCTTCCTGGATATCTGCCTTGCTTTATTTTAAGCACTTTCGTACATGACTTAAAATGTGTTCATTTCTTTATTACTGTAACAGCAAGGAATATTCAACCACAATAACCAGTGTTTTGCAGCTGTTTTTCTTTATTTTAGTAATGGCATCCCTAATTTGTAGTATAAAGTACAAGGTTCACTTTGGTGGGGTACGAGACTGGCTCTGTGGTCTCCCAAAAAATTGAGAAGGGGTACTTACAGCAGCACCCTTGGGGCCAGGGAATCCCATGACACCAGGCTGACCTCTGGCTCCACCGGAGCCTGGGGGTCCAGGACGGCCATCTTGTCCAGCAGGACCCTGTCAGGAGATGGAGAGGAGTCTGTGAGCTGCAGAAAGATCTTTGCGTGTCTGAATTATGCTGCACTTGTGCTGTGATATACATATTAATTAGAGACTATAGAACAATGTAACTATCTTCTACTATTGCATTCAAATTTCCATGTTGATGCTAAAATCATCTAAAAGTGTGCCAGGTTAACCCTAGTTATATGTGTGCTCAGTGGTTTCTGCCCTCTCTTGAATCAATGATCAATGACGTCACCAAACCTCTTTTCTTTCAAGGGTACAGGAGAACACGGGCAGGTCATGCTCAGTAATGTCAGCTGCACATTCACTATGTTTTAATAACTGTGATTTAGCCATAGTTTTATCATTACAAACAATGTGAACTACTTGATCTCCCTGTGGACTGGATGTTTTGTGTCTGATAATCTATGGTGGTCAGTTCCTGTTGCAGGTGAGGGTAGATGTGGGCAAGGAGTTCAGTACTCACAGCAGGGCCAGTCTTGCCATCAGGACCAGGGCTACCAGGGCTACCAGTCATACCCTAGTGAAAGAAGGGCAAAAGTTAGACACATACAGCAACACCAATCATGACACACAATGATCCACAAGATAATGGAATTGCTCTGGGATTAAATAATAGAGGATCAGTATTATTATCAGTACATTAAAAATACATTAGTATTACGCCATCCTTGTTATTTCAATCTGTTCTACCAAGTGTTATAAAGAACATGGCCCCTAAACAGCAGACAGCAAGATCTCAACCAGACCAACAGATGGACAGGACTCTCACCTTGGATCCAGGCATACCGGGCTCTCCATTGCGTCCAGGCTCACCAGTGGAACCTTTGGGTCCAACAGGCCCAACAGAACCGCGCTCACCAGGGGCACCCTAATATGGAGGGTGAGAGAAAACAAGAGAGATGAGCTCATTTCCACTGTGTGCACTCCTGTGTCACACTCTGGAGTAACAGCAGTGACGGCTGCAATCCAGCACCTTGGACAGCATCCTCTCACTCAGCACACCTGCATGAGTCAGGACCGCTGCATGCCTGAGAGCAGGATCAGAGTGACAACCACTGTAGCGCGTTAGGTAACTATTGATAACGGGATTTGTGGAACAGCTAACCAATCAAATGAAATTAATGAAAGGCATGTTAGATTGTGGGCTAATGGGTACATGGGACATGTGGCAAGCTAGGTTGGATATGATGTCACATGGTGTGCATGATGCCACATGCCGTTCCCCTGCTTCACCTTTGCTATTTGAATGTTTGTCAGGGCTCCTAGAAATATAGAAATGCTCAGGAAGCTGGACAGAGGCAGGAATCCAGGAACTCACCTTGGGGCCAGCAGCTCCATCAGCACCAGGGAAACCACGGTTACCAGGGGCACCCTGTATGAGGAATCAAACATGCCACATCATCACACAAAGGCAAGGCCTATTTAGTGAGTTGGTGGCCTACTGTAGGACATTAGCTAATGCATTGTAAAGATCATAATATCACTAATTAGTAAGCTTTTTCAAGTTTTACATCTATCAAAAATAGCTGGCTTGGTTTATACAGATATTCATCTAGAATGAGCCTACTCAGATGGACACAATAAGCATAAAATATACAAAACACTGTATTTTTAGAAAGTGGGCCTCTCTGACTGGCCTTATTATGCTCTGAATGACTTTCTGGCAAGTCACAATTTTGTGAGGACTGGTGACAGGAAATTCAAGTGCGGGAGAAGGGCCCACAGGAGTAAAGAGAGACAAATGGACAGACGTACGCGCTCTCCAGGGGGTCCACGAGCTCCAGCAGCACCGGGCTCACCACGGGCACCTCTCTTGCCCTCCTCTCCAGCGGGGCCAGGTGGGCCTTGAACTCCAGCGGGACCCTGGATAGGAAGGACAGGGGCATCAGACCTCCACCTTCGCTGCCGGTGTGCTTTGACATGTGACATGTGAAATGCAAAGGCTCTCTTGGGCCTGCATGAAGGGTCCCTGCACTGTCATGCAGTTCAGCAGTTACCACGGTTTTGTGGAATTAAATATACTGTATATAAATCTTTCACAATGTCATTCTTAATGTGGTGCTACACTGCCATGGTAGTGCCACTTATAGGCACATAGGAGTAAGTATAACGTATGCAGACTCTCATACATGGCTGAAATTCTGAGAAGAAATGACGGCTATCTGACATGCGTATGCTTGGTTTTCTGACAACGGATGTGAACAGCAAGTGTACTTACAGACTCTCCCTTAGCGCCAGGCTCTCCCTTGGCACCAGGAGCACCAACCTCACCCTATAAAGTAAAAAGACAAAAAAGCAAAGGGTTAAAACCCTGGCTGGCGCTTGCATTTTGAAATACTCGCTTAATTGCATCCACAAGATTATTTATTGCAATTATCATAATATGAAGAATTTCAAAACTTTTTACTAAGCATACGTACAGTGTTACCCTTGGGACCAGGAGCACCGCCAGGACCCTGGGGTCCAGGGGGGCCACGGGGTCCGGGGAAGCCAGGAGCACCAGCAATACCAGCAGCACCCTGTGTGAGAGAGCAGAGAGAATGATGTAGCTCCAGTACTTCACATCAATCACAAAAACAAAGGTTATAAATGTTATAAAAAAAAGTCAAACTATCAGTAATCCAGGACTGGAGGCTATACTTACAGGAGCGCCCTTGGCACCAGCGGCACCATCAAGACCAGGGTTGCCCTGAAAGAGGGGAAAAAGAGCACAGGCAGGTGAGCACCTGGACCTGGGAAAGTGATATTATGGCAGCGGTTCTGAAACACCTGACCTGGAGGAGGGTGTATACTCACAGCGGGGCCAGCAGGGCCAGCGGGTCCGGGGTTACCAGCCTCACCACGGGCTCCTGGGGCTCCCTCAGCTCCACGGCTTCCCTGAGGGCCAACTTCTCCCTGTGTGGGGTCACTGTGGTCAATTTCAGCACGATGCATTTAGGCCTATGTGACCCTGCTGGGCTTTGAGACAGGTGAAGTACCCAGGCACCCTTACTTTGGTACAGTCTCACTCACACATTTCAGAGAGCTGCCCGTGTCATCATTATGACAGACAGATGATAGATTGTATTTCAAAAACTCCAGTCTAGGAGATTTAGTTAGTTGTACCTGCTTTACAGGCATTGGTTCGGAGTATAAACTGATTTCATAAACTCAATACCTAGTTTCATCCAATCAAAAATATAGGAGCGTACAGCATGTAAGTCATGTGTATCTGCATATAGAATGTATAACAGAGGATTACAAATTTAATTAACCAGACAGAGTCTTAATGCCAGTTTGTATCTGCTGGGTTTATGCTACGCCACAGCAGGTGATTGAAGCAGGTAGTGCAGTGATGAAAAACTGCACTGGGGATTGCAGGATATGAAGCTCACCTTGGCACTCCATAAGATGATGCACCTAATCAGCACTCACTATCATTTTGATTGATGATATGAGGCAGCAAATCTCAATTAGTTTTCTGGCAGCATTTTCAATATACTGATTAACATGTTCCTAAGGAACGTCAGTCAGCTCATTCTGAGACACATAAATAAAATGAATCATCCTATCTCGGCTGGAGATATGTTAATCCCCATGAGAACTGGAGCAAGTGATGTTAAATAGTTGGTTATTTTAACTAACAGTCCTAAAAGGTCTATCAAAGCTAAAGTAAGATACAACTGCCTCTCATGTTATCCTGGCTGAGAACCTGAACTGAACCAAAAAACAGGAAACAAATTTTTGCTCAAGGCATTGTGGATGCAAGCAGTGGCAAGATTTTTGCTTCTCCACTCCAGAACAGCACAGCGGGGACCGCCATGTGAGACTGTGTCCCCTGGTGACTGCTTTGTCCCTCTGCTAGATGGATTTGGGGCTTGCAAATGTGTGGGCAGAACAGGCATAAGGACACTTACCTTAGCTCCGGGGCCACCAGGGAATCCAGGGGGACCAGCAGGACCAGTGGGACCCTGCAAAAGAACAAGAGGCAGAGGGTTACGCTTGGAATCCACAGAAGAGACTTCAACTGACTGCAGCTATGCCTCGAAGCTTTCTCAACATAACAATCATGCTTGTGGGTATGGTAAATGAAATGAAAAAATATATTTCCCCTCTCGGATGTGGATGCACTGAACTGGCCATTTTGCATATGCCTTGCAAGGGCAAGTGCACCCAGCTGGTGTCACAAGTGAGTCAGCAGTGTGAAGCTGCTGATTGGTTATGAATAGGTTATTGGACATTGATACTTACAGGGGGACCAGCAGCACCAGCAGCTCCATCGTTACCACGAGCACCCTGCAGCAGAAATGAAAGAAAAATGTATTCAGGTTATCAAACATGAGTCCCATCAATGTCTCTATAATACCCAAAATGCTATATTTTCTGTAAAGGGGTATGCACTAAGGGCAGGAGGTGAATTGAGAATCTATTCAGAAGGTCAGGACTGATCTAGCCTTGACAATGCCAAAAACATTGCAAAATTGCAACAGGTGTCCTTGTTTTGAGGGAATAATGTGTGTAACTGAATGGGATTCCTCTGTACAGGTCAGAGTGCAAAGGAGGTCAGGCGCCTCGTCTTACCCTCCACATATGGACAAGGCCTATTGGGCAGGAGCATTAAAGGCCACCAAGGGCTGCTCTCTAAACAGCCATTAGTAGTTTACCTCACAGCTGTCATTTAACATTGAAGTAAACTGGAGCTGACAATTCATTTTTCAATAGTTTTCAATGAAGCTGAAATGACACTACAGCAATGAGAGCAAAGCCTTACTTAAATGTTGGTAAAACCAAACATTTTCTCTGAGTTTCGCTTTTCTAAGAGAACCGTGATGTGTGTCTGACTGCGGAGCCACGCTCTGTCAGCACAGTGGTGGTAGTAACTGGCATCCACAGGGCCACAGAGACAGGCCATAGTGTGTTGTCTACCACAGTGCAGTCAAGCAGATACCCACAGCTGGGGCTCCTACGCATCGAGTCATGGCACTGGTCAGGGGGGACCCTAAGGGTGAGATCAGAAGACCCCAGTGCGGATGATCCAGTTGGGAGGGGGGGTAAAAACTGATCAATTTCCATGGGTACTCACAGCAGCTCCGGCTGGACCAGCACGGCCTCTCTCACCAGGGAGACCACGAGGACCCTGGGAATTAGATGGAGAGGAACAGGGCATGTCAGGTTGGAGTGTAAACATGGCTGCCAACACATTGTACAGGACTGTGTAGTGCCCTATTTCCACATTCACAATTAGCAAGAACAGCAGTAAGGGATAACAGTAACTGGCAAGTAGACATGTTATGTTATGTTCAGTTTTTGCCAGGATTTAAACTTGGCAATCAAATAAATTGGCAAAAATCTATTGGCTATTTTCATCTGTATGTTTGGATAAACTAGCAGTACTGTCACTGGCACACATGATTGTTATAATTAGTTACATTTGTTTTCTTCAATGGAAAGCTATTAGTCATCATGAAACGTGAAAAGTAGTCAGAGTGAATCTGCGTCTTGTTTAGTCAAGGAGAGTAAGTGCTCTTGTTTCCAGTACGTTTCTGCCTGCATTCTGACATCACCTGTGGCTTGGGTTTAAACTGAACTCACCATTGCGCCAGGGGTTCCGTTCTCACCAGGGGCACCAGCCTCTCCCTGTGGACAGACAGAGTGGGTGAGCTCTCCAGAACGCGCCGGAAACAGGCATGGCAGGCAAGAAGAGGCTCAAATTGTGCACCCTGTGAGCTTACCTTAGGTCCAGCAGGGCCAGTGTCTCCCTTGGCTCCATCTAGACCACTGAATCCCTGAAATGGAGAGACGCAGAAAGGGTCAGAGGAGGTCATTTGTCTCTCTGTATGAGGCAGAAATGCTTGTAGCTAGACAGGTCTTCACTCACTCTGTGTCCCTTGATCCCAGGAAGTCCAGGGGTTCCGGGGAATCCACGGGCACCCTGTGAACATGATGGAGTGGACATTTTATTAAAGTTGCTAAACTAATAAAATCCTATTGATGGTGGTCAGCATGCTTGATTCATGTCATGAGGCACACAATAGCAATACAGCTGTAGATATGCATACTGTGTAAGAATATTGCTTTCATTGTTACACTATTATTTTTTCACCAGTGAATAATCATTAGCAAGCTAAAACAAGCTATCCTACTTTAGATCCAAAGTTGTTCTGATTTACAGCCAAATGGTGAAATTCCACACCAGCTTTTTTCCTACTGATTCCATTTCAAAGCCATTCTGATCGTTGATGCTGCTATTGGCTTGAGACCTCTTGCCATCAGTGGCACTACCATTATGAAGAGGAATCTTAGACAATCATGTGGTCATCCTAGGCACTTCAGCTTCTGTTGTTAGCAATGTAAGGTCTGTGGGTGACCACATGATTTAGGTAGGTCCGAACTGTAACAGAGGGACACACCTGAGGGCCAGAGGGACCACGCTCACCGGGGCGACCAGGTTTGCCAGACTCGCCCTAAAGGAGAGAGGAGGAAACAAGGAGATGCAATGTGAGGACTGAGAGGAAACTGACAGTTCTGCTTGGGTAGCAGTGTGGAGGAATGGTTGCTTTGCTTAAAACCAGAAAGATTCAAATTACAATCTCAGATGCAACTGAGCTGCCTTAATAGCACACTCTTACTGAATGAAAGTGCAAGACGTGCCTGATATATTTAAGGGTGAATAACGGTGACAAAAAATCATGTAATGCTTTATATTACAGTACTTCTTTTCCCTGGTGGCATATTATGATATAAAACCACACGCAGTAGATTATCAAAATGAGACAGTAAGGGTATCTCAAAATTCAAAATGAACTGCAAGGAATGCATCTGTTGTTATAGTGTTGCATTGATTAAGTCCGTGACTCTGCAATCATCTAATGGATATATTTAACAGAATCTAACTGCATGGCTGCCCATGGGAAGGGATGATGAGATTTGTCATGAAGGAAGGACATGATCTCATGGTTTCTTCTATGTGAAAAAGCAGTTTTTATACTCACATCTTCTCCGTTCTTTCCAGGAGGACCAGCTGCACCACGAGGACCCATGGGACCCTGTGAAGGACAAACACATGTTACTGAGTGAGAGCAATCACAGGAAGGGGAGAAGGACATTGTGTGCATGTGTATATTTATATGAATGGATGAGCATATAATGCAAATGGAGGAGTACAGGTTTAAATCTACCATAACCAGGTATCTGCAGGTACTTTGGGAATGGTGTTGACAATGTGTCTCTGAGCAGACAAGACCAGTGACATATTGGTCCTCCTTGATTTGCCAGTTTACAGTAGAGCAAAGTACTGATGCAACGTTAGAAACCAACAGTATGGATTTCATTTTAGTTGCAGTGGGATCCCTGCTGTATATTGCCTCCAGGGGGCAGAATAGAGCAACCCAGGGGGCACTTGAACCCAGGCTGAGGAAGTGCACGAGAGCAGTGGTGTGGCGTATGTTACAGGGGTGTGAGTAGCGGGTCTGATGGGATACTCACAGGAGCTCCAGCCTCACCAGGCTCACCATGGGGGCCAGTGAATCCTTGGGGTCCCTAAGGGATGACAAAGAAGAGACAACTCAGACATACAGACCAGGTAGAGAAGCATGCAATATGTTAAACAAATGGAAAGGGAAACTCATCTCACGTTATCTGATATTGCACTGGATGGGAACTACTAGAAACTTCTAACCAGAGACTAAATCTTCTATATTAAAAACATTCATTCAGTATACCACATGTTGACTACAGAGGGCATTAATATTCAAGTTCTGTTTGTCTATGGTCTGTTTGGAAGGGGTCGTTTGAATCAAGCAGACTCAAACTCCCACCATGCAAACAACTCCTCAGATGACCTTTTGTTGTGCATGGGTCAATGTTTTCTTGTGACAGGTGACATACAAGACAAGGTGCTGAAATCAAAGCAAGTGAAGCGATACTTACGCTGGGACCGGGAGGGCCAGGGGGACCACGGGGACCCATGGGGCCCTGTTGGGTAAAGAAAAGAGAAGTTAGGGAATTGACCACTGAGCAGCACTGAGAATGACCAATCCACCTTATACAAAATAACTCTGAAATATGTCATTTAAAACAGGGCAGCTGTCAAAGTAGTAGGACAATCTCTGAAAAAATCCCCAAGATAATTCTTATCACCTTGTTCCATCTATAATTCACAGGATTAAGCATAACAAAATTTGTGAATGTGATTTCTATGTGTCCATGGTATTTTACAGGTCTTCATCTTTTGATTGTAATGCCAATATTTGCATACATTTGAAACACCAACTTATTTGTTAATGTTCCTCTAATTATAGTTAATTTCCATGTGAAGCCAAATGCATAGTGAAGCACTGCTGACTGGGGAGTTTCCTAACATGCTAATGATCTTGACCATGGTGGAGGCAGTGCCTGTAGACCTCTTGAGGGCTCAGTGGCTCATGCCAACATGGAAGTCCTACAGGGGGGGTCCACTACTGGCATGGCTGTGCTACTGCCTTGCCCTTGATGTATGCTATTCAGACAGGGAGAGGAGAGAGGGACATCCATACCATGGGACCAGGGACGGCAATTCCACCACCAGATTTCTCATCATAGCCTGTGGACATTTGAGGAGAAAAGTTCTGGAAAAGAGAAGAACAGGACAAGGTCAGTGGTTGGCAATGTATATTGTGGGAAATCAGAGTGCTAAGCACTAAATACAGTGGTATTGGGGGAAGATTTACATCAGGTTGCATCCTTTCTGCCCTACAAAGAGAAAGTGTAGTGTTTTTCTTAAAAAAGGGTGTGGTATATGGGAGCAAAGGGGTACATTGTTTTTATTGCTAATACATATGCTCCATGCTCTCTCCAGTGTCTGAGGCCAAGGCTGACAGGCATAGGAGATCTGATAGCATGGGCCACATTCTAATATAGCCTCCCCACTATGTTATTTGGCTGCTGTCTAGGCCTCTTTAATAGGCCTTAAATACCTGACCACACACCCAGTGCTGAAATGCAGCAGATCGAGGCGGTCAGCTTTGTAAGACATTTCTACACCTGCCTTCTACACTGGCACAAAAGAGGACATATTGTTCTGTTCCCTGCTTTCCCCTGGTTGTGATACTCACTCCGCCAAGGCCAGGGGGTCCAGGAGGGCCGGGAGGTCCGGGAAGGCCAGGCTGGCCAGGGATGCCATCATTGCCGGGAGGCCCAGGGAGACCCTGCAGGACAGACAAGGCCATTTAATGGAGATAGCGCCACAGCCAGGCCAAGATAGAGAAGAACAGATGCATCTGGGATTTTGCCATTACTGCAGATGCCTCAATGCATCACTGAAAAAATTACTGCATTTACCCAAACATCTACCACCAAGCAGTTCAAAGATCTCATCAACAACCCCCCTCCCCCTTTTATTTATTTTAGCTAACTATAGAGAATTTCCGTCAAAGTCAAAGTCTTCTCGGGCACATGTGTGACACAAAGGGATAAAGTCCATCTGGACTATCACTAGGAATCGCTCATTTTGAAAGCTGAAAGTTTTCTTTGGTTTCAGTACTTTTCAGTGATGCTTTGATAACACAAATTTATTTTCTTAAAGTTTGGCAAACATTGTTATGGAATGTAAACCCATACAGAATTCATCAAACTGTCAATAACAACACAAAAATGCTTGAATCTCAAACTAAGCATGACGTAATAAAGCTAACAAAAGACTATGACTGGATTGTTATGCTATTGTTATGTTTTAAGCTTGACTAATCTATGGATCAAGCCACTAATTCAACTATGCTCTAAGTAAGAATGGAATTTGCGGAAAGCAAGCCAAATTATAAGGGCATACAGGGTAAGAAAAACAAAACAAAGGATAGTTTTCATCAACCGTATAGAGGCTCTCATTGCTGCATGCTTGGTTCATTTAAACAATCACAGTGCCTGACTTTCATTTTGTAGTATTTTGACACTTTTAAAGTATGTAAGATTTACACTTGTTTGAGTGATTATGCACATAAATTAAGACCCTGCTGACATATAAATGTAAAATAATAACAATAACATCATTCGGAGATTCTATGCAGGCTGTGCTTTCTCAGTCTGCTGGGGCCTCAGCTGTCAAGACAGTGGGCCTGAGGCATCACATGACTGAAGAGAGAAACCTACCCTGTCACCTTTAGCACCACGGTCACCCTTGGGTCCCTATAGGAGGGAAACAAACAAAAAAAGGTATAAGCTAAAATGATTGACATGTTAAATTCTATATTGTGGATATTGTTTTCCTTGTGGCAAAAGAAATCACAATAGATCAATAGATAGGTAATAATTAAACTATTGTTTTGAATTATATTTTCTTCCACTTGTTTTAAATTGTAATTACTTCAGCAGAAAAGTTGTCTCCAGCAAAACTGGCATGCATTATAAAGGCTTTTCATGACTGACATGGGTTTGCTTGGCCTTCACATAACAGCCATTTTATTCAATTAAATATGCTCAATGGTTCATCAGATAAAGAAATAACGGGTAAAGTTAAAAAAGAAATAAAATTACCGCGACTGGGGGCTCCGGGGAACCTAAGAGAACAATTAATTAACAAAATTAGCTAACATTGTCACCTTATTAAAAGCAATTATACCAAAACTAGACAAAACATATTTGATCAGATTTACTAAAGACTCGCGGATTAGTTTAATTTAAAAGCCTGGTTTCACAATAAAATTAAATGTCAAAGTTCAGGAAGACACAATGGAACTATGAAGACCTCTTTGGAGTAGGACTGCATGTGCCAGATGGATTATATAGAAGTAAGGGGCGTTTAATCCAATTTCAGTGAAAAGGGAACAAATGGCGATATATGCGCATTAAATCCAGGCTGATTCTTTGATGCACTTCTTCCACAAGTTATCCAAACCGAGGGGAAAAAACTGCGGCCCTAAAATTAAAGGCGCACGGTCCGCAGCCTTCCTTCTTGTGTTCCCAAAGCTTAATCAAGGGAATTTGCGGCCGACACAAGGGCGCCAGCAGCGTCGCTTTGAGGGGAATTGGAAGAGGACTGAAGTGTACCGTCTCCGTCGGGGCAGATTGGGCAGCATTCGCCGAAGGGAATTTCTGGATTGGGGCAGTCAGATGTATCCTCGCAAATCACTTCGTCGCACATGACGGTGCCGCTGTCGCACACGCAGATTTGGCAGGGTTCTGGTTTCCATACATCTTTGTCGTTATATAATTGGCCGTCCAACGTACAGCTGCCGGCTGTGCCTGTGAACATGACATAAACCAAAGGAGGCTACCTTTAAAAAAATCAGTTTCACTGTTGTAGCTCCTGTATCAATCGCCAGGTAAATACATTTCGACTATATGCAAGTAACGAATTGATGACGTTGAGGCTTGGGCCTGTGTGGGAAATCGCTGCCATAGAGATGCAAATTGTTGGTAGAGTCTATAGGCCTGTACTTTTAATTAATAAGACCGCCTGTTATCTTCAATGCTTAAATTGCATTGCTGCAAGTTTTATATAATTTTTTTCTCTGATGAAATTAAGATTATACTTTTCCTTCGCTCATGACAAACCAAAACTGTTCTTTTTTTGCCACGAAAGTTGGCCCACTTCCACTATTGTACGGTATTATATGATCCGTATGTGTACGTCTCGCTTATTAAGTGTAACGTGAATATATTGTATCATAAAAATAACAAGACATTCACAGTATGTTAAATATACTCTGAAAATAAGATGGTTTCTGTATGTGTAATATGTACAACTACAAGTAAATAAATTGCATTTTGACAGAAAACATGCAGTTAGCCAGCCTTTGGTTAGGGGGCAGTCTAATCCAGTAAATTCCACCCTTGGAAATTGCTTGAGTCATGAAAAACGTTCCACGTCCTTTGTGGTTTACTTAATATTCTGAGATAATTTAAAACGGCTAACTTGGCAGCATGCAGCTCCCCTCTCCCCTAGTGGAAACTCTGAAAAGTATGCATGTGCTTTCGATTATCCTTGAGAAAGTTAAGGGAAGGGGGGTGCTGGGTGGGATGCCCCCCGAAACAAACAGTCACATTTCACGTAGCTCCAAACTCAATCACAGGGCGGCGCTATAAGACCGTCGGATTTGGTGCTCAACAATACGCCCAGCATCCAGAATTTCTTAAAATGAAGTGATGTCTAGACTATTTCACTTCAGACATCAAAGAGGTTTATTTAAACGCTTCTCCATATCCTTGCGAGGGATTCTTCAGGTGCCTCCCTTGCATTGCAGAACTAGGAAAATGTTTATGAAACAATTGTGTCATTTATATCATTGCAAACCAATGTTTTGCCAGCCCCCCTCGTCCAAGGTTGAGATCACATCTGGATTTTTATACATTTCATTACATCATACGAAAAACCCTAAGCACATCTGGGGCAAAGCTTTCCTTTTGTCCGGTTTATGGACCTCGAACTTCAGACAAAGCTGTTGGTTTCATCTTACTGTATTATTGGCCTTGCTCCCATTTCACTTGCCATTCGTTTGCCTTAGGTTATGTGTTAAGGCACCTGAACACACCCTATACACACATGCGGGCCAACTGCTTTACCGTCGATAAATTCTATGTTTCTATTCCAGCAAGAAAACTTGACAACAATTCTCTCGGCTCTTTGTTTTCCTGTTATTTCTTACTCTTCTTATCGCACGCCCAAGTTTTTGCAGCTGCTTAGACAACGCTCGAGGACATCAAATTGCGCATGAACACAAGATGCTCTGAACCTGCACTGCATTGCTCAGGAATGCGACTTCACGTTTGCGTAAAATTCGCCTCTATTATTAAATTAAACTATTCTTGTTAAATTTCATGGCAAATTATAAAAACACACCAAAAAACGTTTTGCTTCCCTAAAATGTTTGCGATATCTACGTTAAAAAGAGATGCAAGCCATAGCATCAAACCTCTATCAACTTGAAACAGTTCTTCCTGTCAAATATTATTTCTGTATAATTTCATTTTTAGCCAACGTATCACAATTAAGAACTGTGTAAAAGTGATACTCACGGTCGTCCTCGCCTTGACCTCTTGCCAAAAGTACTGTTGCTGCAAGCAACAGCGCTAACCGAATATCCACAAAGCTGAACATGTCTAAATATTAGACATGTAGACTCTTTGAGGCAAGGGGAAAATGTTTTTCCTTTAGACTCCAATCATACAAGGGAGGGTCCGGTCTGTTGTATCTCCAATCCAGACCCCAGCAGAAACTCCCTACTGCCTAAACTAACTAATAGCCCTGACTTTTATATTCCAAACTTTTGGGGAGGTGCTGAGCGCACCAGATAACTCCTATGTTCGCGTTAAAAGTCCCTCCTTCGTCAGATGAAGGGGCTGTCTTAAAAGTTTTTTTCCCCCCCAAATCTCAAGCAACCTAATCATTTTTTTTTCTAAAGAAGGTGGGGGTTCAGAAAAAAACACCTCTCTTTTTGTTAGGTAGCAGCAGGCCATGTCATCTCCAAAAGTCAGTTGGCAAGGATGGCATTAGTATCTTTTTCTGGGTAAATTCTCGTAGGTTGTAATTAAGTTTGAACTGTCCGCTGCGTGTAAGGAAGCAAGATAGCAAGAATTAAACCGCTCTTGTTGGTTTGTTCTGTTTGTCATGAACGCGTTCTGGAGATGTGCATGAATTACTTTTAGTTTGTAAGACTTTGAAGTGCACTTTCACTCACTTTTTGATTCATTTTGGTGGGTTGCAGCCGACGTGATTTGCTAAGAATTGCAAGAGCAGCCAAATCCTATTTTAGAATACGCTATTTTGTGCTTTTCGTAACTTTACGCAAATTGGACAGTGTTTCAATTCGTATTGATTTTTCAAGTTTGTATAGATGGTACAAGGGAGAGGGAGGGACCTTTTGAAACAGCCATGTGATGTGGCACAATACTGTACCAAGTAAAACAAGAGGGTTTGGTATGTGTCCGTTGCTTTGTGCAGCGTTTGAATTGTTAAATGGAAAAACGGTATTTGTTATTCATTGTTATATATTATTTGTTTAGCTATTATATAAAATTGATGCTCTGTGTTCCATCATCGGTAGTTGGGTTTCAAGATTCCATGTTGAAGATACGTAAAACGTTGCTTTGAATAAATGCCCGATTTCTATCCCGACGGATGGAATAATGGTCTTATATATTACACTGTTGTGGAACGAAATCAAAATAACCTTATAAGAATGTTTAATTGTTTCTAATAATGCCAATATGCATATCACATATTTGGTGAATAGAAAAGTTGCATTTGTGCACATAGTTCTTGGCAGGAATGGACACTTGCGATGGCGTCTTCATAAATATGATATGGCCTACATCAAACACATCGACGTGCGTAGCGGTGTGCCAATAAACTACCGGGGGAACACAGATCGTGAAATGTAGAAGGTTTGCAAAATGTGCTATTACTTTGTGTCCGGTTCACAGGAAAATGTTCTCTTACATCTCTTAGGCATCCTCGTGCCAATGTAACGGAATTCACACCTGTAAAACGCAGTGGAGTGTGAGGCCATATTGTGAGAGGTACCAGGACGATTTATGAAAAATCGGTAAACTGAGTGAGTGTTGAGTTACTGTGCAAGGGCGCATAAAACCATAGTTGGCACCTGCCCGCAGGTGGCCTCAGAATATCATTAGCAATAGAAGAACCGTGCAATTAAATAGTGATTTGCGATTCAAATATTCAAATGACGCATTTACCACAAAACTGTCCCAGAGATGAGAATGCAGTGTGTTTACACCTCTATGCAAGCAAGGGCGATGTGCTAGTTTAATCGCGGTTGAAACAGTAAATATTTGCATCTTACAACGTTATGATTATTGTCATGGGAAATTTGTATATTTAATTCCGTCCGTGTCAGCCAAATTGGGATGAGGAATTTGGCACCCT
The DNA here is from genome assembly GCF_013368585.1 of Megalops cyprinoides. Lineage (NCBI taxonomy): Eukaryota > Metazoa > Chordata > Actinopteri > Elopiformes > Megalopidae > Megalops > Megalops cyprinoides. The sequence continues at coordinate 17,522,399 of NC_050601.1, read as the reverse complement.
CAATGTGACAGGTTCATGGAGCATCAGCAGTGCCCCAGATCATTACACTTCAATATACTTAGGGCACCAAATCCCGCTAATTTTAATGTAATCCTATAATGGTTATCCAGTTCAGATGCTCGTTTATTTCAGATGAATATCGGAAGAAAAGCGGACTGCATTTCAGTGGCCTAAAAGGCACGTTGATCCGTGCACTGTAATTACAAGCATATACTCCACCATTTTTTTTTTTTTTTTTGCTTTTAGATCTCATGAAAAAGACAGGAAAGTTGGCTATGTGTCAAAGCCCTCTCCATGCACCACAGACACGTTGCAACTTCAAGTAAAACAAATGTCCAATCCGGTCTCTCCTCTCCTTTCTCTCTTCCCCTCGTTTTTTAAATTCTCATATGGCTGTCACTCGTCCAAGAAATGTGTCTTTGATTCTCTTTTATGAGAGTGACGGTTAAAGGAATGCGATCGTTGAAAAATGAAAATGCCACCTCATCATCCCAGCGTTTCAGTTCAGGAGTATTTAGGGTCAAATGGGACGTAAAAAGGCAATGCTCCTGCATTCCAAGTTGCACTCGTTATAAAATCAGGCGTGTAAATATTAGAGTAGGTTTATATATACAAAGTTTAAACCTAGGAACATCGTGAAGCTTAAAATAGGCTACTACGTGAGAGAAAAACGAACACTAATCGATTCACAATTAATGCAATAATTTGTTGTTAACATTTTGTGCAGCTAGAATGATTATTGCTTTTTAAATTAAGAGGCTTTTACTATCAACAAATTACAGAGGAGGTTTTGTATTTAGTCATGGTATTTTAATAGAGTTATAGTCTTCTACAATATTGACTGAATCCATCCACGTGAGCATCAGGTTTTCTTCTCCAGTTAAAACTACACATTTTTAAAGTGTTGTCGCTTTAAAATAAAGGCCACAAAACAAAATATAAAGGGTTAATTCCTGCTGTTTTGATAATTTAAAATAAAATGATGACATATTCCATTATCTTCCCGCAACGCCTTCCTCTGCTTCCTTTGAGTGAGAGAACGCCAGATAGAGCACGCGCAAGATTGATTGGAGAGCTGGACAGAGCAGGTGTGTGCGGTCACCCAAAATAATTTTGGTAGAAAGTTTGTGGTATTGTCATTCGTAGTCGCAATTTGATGGTAATTTCATTCGGGTCAGTGCGAATAATCGTTTGCGGTTCATTCATTTCTTTAGTTCACTTACCATAGAGGTCACGCGAGATCTAAGGAGTTAAGTGCAGGAAATGACACTGCTACTTGAAACGCATTTTTGAACAATAAATATAACATTGTCGTTTTTAAAACAAAATCGTTCAGGTATTATTTGTAGTAGATCGAGGAACACATGCCAACAATTTATTGAGGTTTTTCGACTAAATTAAATGTGTCCCCCTTCTCCTCTCTCCATTATTGAAACATTTTAGACCTTTTTAACATAATGCACATCAAATTAAAAATTTAGTATTTATTGACACAATTGACGTACATGTTTCTGAGTTTCCAGCCATTGCCTCTTGCATTTTGTTTTTGGTCAGTAAGCAAGTGAATCTTGTTTCACTAAATCTGATTCTGATTACATTTACATCTTAATTGTAATTACAAGTATAGCACAACATATTTCACACAATGTGAATGTATTGGCTTGACTGGCTTGTGTAGAGGAGCTTAATTAAGCTTAAGCTTTTTAACTACCTACAGTGTTTTTGTAAATGCTATGTAAATTCAAGCAATGGTCATCTTGGGGACCACAGTTTACTTAACTTACTACATTTTTAAAAAATTGTATCAGCCCTAAGTATGTAACTTGACTTTTTGCATTAAGTGTGCTGTCCAATTGCAGAAATAACAGATAGAATGTCAGTTGCACAGCCCTATATTGGGTCAACGTTACACTGGGGACAAGCTAAAGCATAATGTCTGTGTTGCATACATAGTAGCTGGCCGCACTGGTACCTCCCATTTTAAGAGTTTCTGAGGCGAATACCGAGAGCCTATCAGAAGAAGAAGACCCATCAATATATATAAATGGAAATTAAGATTATAAATGAAGTTGAGCTGAACTAAAAGCATCGTCACAAGTAGATACATTCTGACATACATAGTTTGCCTCTGTCTACTTATCTAACCCAGTGAGATAGATGGGAAAAACAGGGGCAAACAATGGATATTTGCATTCACTGGTGTAGTGTAATATATCATACAGCAAAATAACAAGCAGAAATAAGAATGGTATTTGCCTTGTCTATACTGAATAGTGGTAGATATGTTTCTCAAGTGCTAATAACAACACTTGGGTTACAGTTCTTAAAACTGATGTAATATATCATTGCACTCTTTTCCTTCAGCTAGGAGGGAGCTGACATATCATTTTCATACCTCATGTATGCTTTCTTTTTCTTCCATACCCAGAAATAATGCTATGAGCAATGAAAGTGCATAATATGCTTCTATGACCTTACCAAGATTATAAATTGAGTTTTAATATATAAAATAAATTGAGGAACTCTCTGACCAAAACCAGAATGGTTATCTGGTTATCTGACCAAGCAAAGAACAGCAATAACAGTTCTTACGCATAATTAGGGATGGACATTTGTCTTGGTTGGAGGGCAAAAAGGGGCTTCAGATTGTCCAGCTTCATTCTGGACCTGCGTTTTAAAGAGCATTTAGGTTAAAGGCCTTCACTATCCATACACTCCTTCCATTTTGCAGGGTTTAGAGGAACGTTGAATATTTTTTCTGAATGGAGCTAATCGGCGAAGCCCATCCTGACCGATGAAATATCGGAGTCCTCCCAAGAAGGCGGCTCATGAGCAGGTGTCCCTCTCGCACAAACAGGTGTCGGGACCATCCCAGCGCTTTCATGGAGCCGTGCAACGGGGCCCAAAGCACCAGCTTGGTGCAATTCTAATGGCCTCCGCAGCTGTTTCTCTAGGAAAGTGCTCATTTGTTCAGTGGTTACTGGCCACATCATAAAAATTGATAGGAACCCTTCAGACCTGGAAGTGAGGAGGGGAATGTGGGATGCAGGTTTCAGTGGCTCTGTAGGCGCGACAGATGTCAATTAGCAGTGATAAATCATTGCCCCATGAAAGAGAACATCCAGGTATCTTCGGCTGGTCTCCACCCTTTTGCTGGAAAGTATGCTGTTTTTTTCAATATTGCAATGTCTTGGGATTCCATGTGGATTTAGAATCTTCAGTACATCATCTCCTACATGCATGTTCTCTTTCCACATAGCTGAAATAATGATAATAACACTATTTCACATTGATTTTCTGTAATTTAGTATTTTAATTTACAATAAAAAATTAATATAAATTAATTTTCCAATAGAAATTTATGGATTGTACACTGACCTATTGAACTTCAAGATATTGATCTGGTGTAGTTGTACTGGTTGAGATTAATTTTTAAACATGCTCTAAGTGTGCAAGCATCTCTCTTTTTAAAGTAGCATACAATACGGATCATTTTCCAGGTCAACAAGGCATCTCCAAAGAAGACAAACAGTGATATAAGGATACAGAACTTAGTGAATAAGGCAAAGAGGTCAGAATAGTGATGAAATGAGGAAAGACTAAGACAAAACCACAGATTAAGAAGTTACAGAACATGAAACTCCCGGTATGAAAGAAGATGAAGATAAGTTCTGTGTGTGGTGTGCATGGAACAGACAGAAACCAGTGGTCACTGAAGGAAAACTATGTTATCCCTGGTAAGGAATCCCAGGCGATGCTGCTGTGGATACATCCCCCACCCCAAATCAAGAAGAAATTAACTTCAGTGAAACCCCAGCACTATAGACAGCCCCATCCCTTCTGGGCTGACCCCGTGATTCAAGTCCAGAACTCTGAACCGGAGATGGCTGCTGCAGATTAAAGTGTCATTGCCGTGAGCAAATACAGAAGATGTTGGCATGAAGCTGTGGAACAAGTGGGAAATAAATGATTGTTAGTGCATACAATAAATGTCCATGAAGTCAGACCATCTGAAGCCTCAGTAGCAGCTGCATGTGCTTATTCTGGCTGTAAGTAGGCATTCAAGGCCAAGGTGTTCTGAGAAAGACACGATGCATGATGTCCCATAGAATTGACAACGGTTGGGCCTCAAACTAAGCTGCATATCATCCGTCTATCAGCAAAATGTATGTATTAGTGCAATATATATAAAAATTATGTATATATTCAGATGTATATACAGAAATTAACACCATTTTAGTCTTGCTGAAGATATGCCATGCATAGTCTGCCCAAGATGTTTTCACAAGCATGGCTTACATTTCCTGGGGAAATGTGCATATGGCTATTGTGCTTGTGAGATTTCTGACCCACAGGAACTCCAATTATGAGCAAAAAACACACTGAAGTGTTTATTTATTCAAAATACAAAATCTACAAAATAATGCATTGCTTTTTATTTTGCAAAAATGAGCACATGACCATGTCAGTCTTAACTCAAACCCCCAACTATACATCATATCATAGTATACTTGGCTTGTGTCAGATTGCCCAAGTTAACTTGGGGTCGGGCTTGAATAGTGTTATGCTCACACTCAGTGGGCTGGGAGTGTTTGCCAGGTCTGACACAGTTGCTCATTCAAATTGAATGGACACACTTATGTTCAATTGTAATGGAAGTCACTCTGGATAAGAATGTCTGTTAAATGCATATAATGTAATGTAATGTAATATTAACCTTCATTCATTACTTTTGCATTCAACTCATTGTGTACTGGACACTGGTATCCTTTCTCTGCATGACAGCATGCCAAGACTTGGTACAACAAGGCATTCTGAGCTCAGCTGGCAATAGAAGACACCTGTTCCCTTATGAATAAAAATGATATTCAGTGACTGTTGATCACAAAATAAAACTAATGGAAAGTAAAAGAGCACATGATTAAAGGTTGTCGACGCTCAGAGCCTTACACACTGATAGCGATGCAGACATGACAGGAACTTTTGGAGTTGATCCAAAGGACAGGGGAAGGTCAGGGCACTTACATGAATGAGGCTTACTTCTGGGAAGAATAATCCATAGACAGCAGCCTGTTTCATGCAGTGACAACACATAATGTATCAGTAAGTACTTTGTGTCATTGTTGTTTTTATAACCTGATGTTTTGATAACCTGATTATTGCCATTTTGAATGATGACATCATTTAATATCACTTCATTAAGCATCAATATTAGTTGGACAATTTAGTTTTTAACATGTCAGCCTAACGACAGTTGTAGCTGAGGACTGACTCAGCCACCAACATTTTGTCCCATGTCCCATGTCCCATGTCTGCACATATTTCTGATAGCGTGACATGACAGGTAGCAAGAAGCTAAAATGCATTGGATTACAGGAGCTTGGCTGAGAATGATGTCACACATACTGCGATTCATCTCCTGTTACTATAGTTGATCAGAGCATTTCTAGCGCAGAATTTTGAAGCGTACCCAGTTTGCGTTGAGTGTTTCCATTTCACACTGACAGTGCCTGTCATCGCTTTGCTTTGACGTCCCAATTAAACAATGTGCTACACTGAACGGAATTGTCAGGGAAACTTGTGCCACATTGGTTACTAAGGTCCACTGTAAAGTAGTTGTGCTGCTCACTCCCCTTGTAAAACTCAGAGGAAATCCTTGAAGTGCAGATTGACCAAGGAACTGACGAGCACTTACCATGAGTTCACCCAAGGGTGCCATCTTGGTGTTTGCACAGGGTTTTATGAACCACTTGATTCATTCACTGAGCTGAAGCCGTTGCTTTTGTTGATCTCAAATCCTGTCAGATATGTTTTGGTTTGCATGCCGGTGGCTTGGGGTTGATGAAAAAGCATCTGAAGTCTCCCTCGCTGAGCATCTGGGCCAATGAGTGAACAATACGATAATGAGTCACTGTAGTTCCCCACAGTCTGTAGCCTGTTGTTCATGTAGTGAACATTGCTTTTGAAAACACCTTTTGGGATCAGTAATGTCAGTGCTTTCTAATTGATTGACATTCTGTGATTGACACTTCTATTTCCACCATTTAGTAGTGAGTACACTTTTGTATTGCGACAGAATTCTTATGGGGAAGCCATTGTGATTCAAACCTTAAACAGGGAAACTTGGGATGTTTTTCATAGAAGTGCAAACATACAATATATTAGCCTCTGATAATATAGTATAGCATAGTAATGCTTAATGCTTCTAATGGATATACAGAGCTTCATATTTTGAGATTCATTTTATTGGTGTGTTGATGTGAATGCTGGCGGAGGCCAGACAGAGTGGAAAAACTTTCATTCTCTTTGAGCTTTGCCTGCCAGCAGTCTAACTGTGAGCAATCCCTGGAATGGAAACACAGATGCTGACAGAGAGGAGCAGAGAGGGGGAAGAGAGAGAGAGAGAGAGAGAGAGAGAGAAGAGAGCTGAACCTTCTGCACACAGCTTCAGCCTTTCCCAGAGTTTCCATTGTTTCTCCAGTGATCACACACCAAAATGAACCTCCACAAACCCGTTATGCAGTGCTGAAAATGGGTAGAGAGCAGATAGGGGTGACATCTCTCTCTCTCTCTCTCTCTCTCTCTCTCTCTCACTCTGTCTGTATACGTCTCTCTTTCCTGTCCCTCTTTGTGCTTTTTTGCAAGGGATCTTGTGCGTGGGGGTGCTGAGGCAGCCGTACAGTGAACACGGCGCAGCGCAAGGGTTTAAATAGAACCAGTGATTTACTGTGTTTTCTTTCACCGGGAATCTTTATAATCTATACTTGTGTGGTCAGTGTCTCATGGAGTTCAGACTGGCGGTTAGGGTGGAGCCACAGTGGACGACAGCATGGCGTTTGGGCTGCAACAGGAAGACCTCTTTTGCACCGGCCAATTTTTTTTCCCCCCATAACGAAAAGAAAGGGTTCCATTTCTACACATCTGAGACAAAGCAGTGGCAGCTGATGGACATTGCAGATGCTGGGCTCTTGCCATAGGTGAAAAAACCTCATTTGGACCCAACGCGGTGGAAAGTTGAGAGAGTAGCTACATTCACAGACTGCCAGAGTCACACGTCGGATCAGAACTGCAATCCATTTCAGAAAGGAAAAAAAAACAGATCTTTTCTAAAGGCAAGAGGATAACAAACATCAATTCACTGAATGCAGATTTTATTTGTTGAGACAGGACGCAGTGTAGATGTTGAACTGTAAACTGAAGCTCTGTGCAGTCAGTGCTGAGTGAGAGATCTTCTTGGCACTATTAGGAAGGTGCTTCGTAGACACTGAGCCAGCCGCAAGCCTGCTGTGTGAATATATACTTAGTGGATAAAGGAGGACGTGGCAGATTCACTCATCTTTTAGTGGGTGTGACTTTGGTCCACATTTCACCATACCATCAGTTCCAAGAACATCCATAAAAAATGACACTTTCCCCAATGGCATGAGATTAATGAAGAATGCTGGGTTTATACAGTAATCAACCAAATGAAAGGAGGACTGCTTAAGTCTTTGTGCTCAGAAGTGGCTGTACTGAAGTAGAGCTTGGTTTTTAGTATCCAGTCTGTGCTTCAATGGATGAGAGATCTGCAGCTTAGGTTTTAACATCTGTAAGATATATGAGAGTGACAGAGCAGGAACAGTTGTCAAATGGTTTTCATTTGCTTTGTTGCAAAGTTGAAACCACAACAGTCAAGTAATACTCAAAATCAAGACAATTCTTTGAGCATCTAGAGAGAACAATAATCAAATGAGCCTCACTATGAGTGAGAATATACCTTCACATCAATGTTTAGACACCCTGATTTCAGGTTGCAACAGCTCAAGCATGCCCACCATGATGCAAGCTGCCAATGAAACATAAAATTGTCACCTGCAGTAATGAATGCATTGATAATGAAATTTTAGGATTATGTGCAGTGCCAGTGGAGCTATGGATGCCAAAGTCTGTGAACATCATCAAACTTTCAGGACCTGAAGTTTGGAGCAAAAGAATTTAAAAGCATTCTTCTGCGATATAATATGTATATACTATACTTTCTCTGATGTAGCGTATGTAGTACATTTATAAGAACATATCAGTATATGTATGTACAGTGTTATGTAGGATAGACCTTAATTTAATGATTTATTTAATAAATAATAAATAATTTAATTTAATCATTCAACTACCAGTGTGTTTCATATATCATCTTTTGAGTTATGTCTTGAATAAACCAATCAATTAAGTGTTTTTTTTTTTTGCACTGTTTACATGGGACAGTAGGTTCAGTAGTGGCAAACATGCATGAAAAATGCTGTACTGTAACAAAAATGACAACCATATGTTTTGCTTAATTTAGTTATTCAAAGTAAAGAACAAAGAACATTGTGGTGAGATTAAATTTAGAACATTGTCTAAACAGGACATTACAAAACACAGGGATTGCATGATGTGTAAGAGTGTGACGGCACTCCATGAAGGCAGGTGTTCAACATCTCCAGTGATATAACAGCTTTAGAATCTCTCAGGCTAGTAGGAATGCCCTTTAACCCTTTCCAGGCCTTGGTGTGTGAACGGCACAGGAGGCTGCAGGGGGACAGTGCAGCAAGCAATGAAAAGGCATCGTCTGCTTTTTCATTACGCCGTAAGAATTTGTTAATGAATGCACTGTAACAGTTTTCCACACTGAAACCGAAGGCGCTTCTTTTAAGCCCAGTTTTATGAACGGAAGCCGAGTGTTTGAAGTTCTCAGGACCATATGTTTGCCAAAAGCAGAGTGTGTAGGTTAGAGGAAAAGAAGAGGGGGGGGGAAACATTACAGAGGGGCTAATAGTCATGCATTAAATTCACAACGTGTAGTTTACGAACATCTGTAAGACAGGAACCTGGGCTCCACTAAATTGGTCTTTTTTGTGTGTGTGCATTCGGTTTAACAAGGTGCGCTTCACCTTAGGGAGTTTTGCGCTTCTGTGCGGAAATCCCCGTGAGGTATTTTCTTAATGGGCACTAGTTGTGAAGGACAGAGGAGGGTAACTGGCTGAAAGAAGAGGGATGCAAAACCAAAAACTAAACTCAAATCCGCTCATCACCTTTGCTTAAGGCCTCTTTCTGGGGAGACACCAGGGTAACACCTGGTAAGATCAGCAGAGCCAATGCAAACATGAAAAACTGCCCTGAGTGGTGCAGTTATACTCATAAGTTCTGTATGTGCAGCTACAAAGTCTTTGGCCTCTAACTAATTGCAAGTACCTCATAAATTAGTCACTTTACAGAGATAGAGCAACATTTGATATCCTGTCATCACGTTTTGCAGTTCCTCCCCAATGTCTTATACTTTTTAAATGTTTTTTGGTTTCTTTTTTTTCCCCAGCAATAACCCCCAATAATTAACAGAACGTGGCAATTAAAAATCGCACCGCATGCGTCTCCTGTTGTGGCTTGTTAGCTGCTGTTTGAACTTGAGGTGTTTCCCCTAGGCAGTCATACACCAAACCAGGAGTTTTGAATGGGCTGCTGTGACACCACCTCCTCATTCAGGGGCAGTTGGGGGGATTTGGGAGGGGGGGGGGGGTTGCTTGCATTTGCTGTGATGTCAGGCAGAACCTCCTGATATTAATGACCTTCATTACTGTAGTTGCGCATTTCCCCTCCCTAATCAAGGCAAGGCCAGAAAAGGTCTCCTGCATCTCCTTTGAATTATGTTACCACACCTGAGTGGTGGGAGGGCCGTCGTCAAACTGCTAAGCAGAGTACCGCTTGGAAAACAAAGCCCAATCTTAAAGACAGTAACCGTGTTATTTTCCCTGCAAGATGTCTGCAGCCTGAAAGGTAGCAATCAGCATTACCTGTTGCGAATGTTTTTGGTCACATCCCCTCCGGTCACATCCCCTCTCAGGAGAACGTATGACCCCTTCCCATTGTCTGGAGGCAAACTCTGAGTGGGATTGGGGGGGGGGGGGGGTTAAATGATTTGTCAGGTTGGCAACAAATGATGACCAATGGTGAAATGAATGGGATGGTATTATAGTTTAGCTCATCCTCAAGAAGGTCGAAATGAGGCAGAATTGAAGGGTACCGGTGTTCCTCATCAGGCCATTTTGAGGAACCTATCTGTGCCGCACAGTTCAAAAGCACCCATAAGGAGTGGAGAGGCAGGGCGGGGGGGTTAGCAGCTGGCGCCTGTGTTGACTGAAGGCTTCTGTAACACAGCAGGTGTGTTGACTGGCTGCTGTTCCAAGAGGAGGCTTTTACGGTGTCAGGGTTCTCTGCTGCTGCGTATTACAACAGGAGCGGCATGCACAGACACACACCGATGTATATCGTACATGCGCAGGTGAGGGTCAGACGCACATGGGTAATGAAGGAGGTGATTCCTGCATTCGCATTATAATCCGGTGCTTTCCACTGAGAAATGTGTTCAGTGAAACTGCGTGTTGGGTTCCAGTGTGTTTGTACTTCACTCTCATTTCTGAAGTCTTGCAGGTGAAAGTCTTTAACATGTTTAAAATGTTATTTTACTGAAAAAGAAACAAAAACCTTCACATTCGTTTGTTTGAAAATTTTCAGGATGACATATTTGAAGAGAGACATTCCTGTATTGGGCAGGAAGCCATGCATTTACTACGCAAGCTGAGCTTGGTCTTCAGAATTTGTGCCCTCAGGTCACTCTCAGCAGTGTCACAGGCCAGAGAACCCAGCCCTTGCAGATGCACATTATCAGATGGAGAGATGGGAGCAGAGAAGGGAGCCCCTGAGCCAGCTACTGAGTCCATACCTGCATGTTTCTACATGTTGGGGTACAGGCTTATACCAGATTTGCTGGACAGGCACGTCCACACTGATAATGTCAGCAATATAAGTCAAGTAAACTTCATTTATTTCTTTTTTTTACCACGTTCACAGAAGTAGATGTTTGGCAACATATGTTTATCCTTACAGTAACATCTTACTTCGGTATCCTGCAGCCAAATGGCATGTTCAGCAGGAAGTTTGGGACACAAAAGGTAGTTGATTAAGATCACTGAATGTCCTCCATACGATTTTTAAGATTTTATCAGTACTGATACGTTTACGTTCCATCTCATTTTTTCAGAGCCATTCAGAGAATGCAGTTGTTGCACTATTCTGTTTTCTTCCAGAGTGAACACTGTTAAATGTGTTAATTACTATAATCAATTTCTAAGCATTTTTTTCATTGGTTAACTGCAGCAGAAAAGCTCTGAGAAATTATTGTTATTGTTGGTCTCTGGAAGATGTTGTCTTTTGGAAACAATTCAAGAGCAACACATGGGGCAAACAGCTGAAGCAAAGGCAAAATCATCACTTGAGGACACCATTCATGAATCTGCTAGGTTTGCCTTCATACCATCATGATGTTTAGCAAACCAAAGTCACAACTACACCAATTTCTCTTCTCAATGCCACAAGCCTCCCCTTCTCTGATGGTCTCAGTTCAAGAGATTAAATTCCAGTCCTGGTACAGTGATATCACCATATTCACATATAGGCAGACAAGCAGAACCACACTTCAATCTGAGGTCAAATAAATTATGTGTAAAAGTGTCCCAAGTTGCTGAGGTAACAAACCTGAAGCCTATCACCTTTTCACCTTCTCGGTGAAATGGAGTTACTCTGTTGACAAAGGTTTTACACATAAACCAGTGCTTCCATTGTCAGTAAGCAATTAACAACTTCTGGCAAATGAGCCTTGCCAATTGAGGTAGTGATTGACAAATCCTTTGATTAACCTGTACAACAGTGATGGCGTTCTAGAGTTTGGTTTGTAAAAGTTGCCAACTGAGTGACAGCATTACTCTGATGAAAGCAGTACACAGATATTTAATATCCTTCAGCTTAATCTTTTTGGGGTAGTTTGAATGGGATCCTGAATGTAGTTACTGAAATTAACTAATAGTTTGAAATAAGACCATAGTTCACATTTATTAAGTTGACTTGAAAAAGCCAGCTCTTTATTTCTTTCTTTTCCTTATTCCATGTGATTTCAGTACAGTGCTCCTACAGCTGACCAAATTTAGCCAAAATCTTTGGCTAATATGAGATTGTATTACTTGTGCATTTCATTTCAGTATATAATTTTTTAGATATTTATGATTTTCACATCAAAAAAAATTTCCATTTATTAAGGTAGGTAGACCATTAAGAATCTGATCATTCTAATAAGTGTTGTTCCCTGTCTTTTTCCTTCTGGGTTTGTTGCCATGTTAACAATTCATTAATAGCCTTACTGACAATGGAGGTGCTGACTGGCAATTCCTCTACAGTAATCGACAAAAACAGGTTTCCTACAGTCTCACAGCATTTCACTGATGAAGGCAGTATGTTGAAATATTTCAGTCTGTCAACTGAATGCAGGTCCTTTTTATTAGTTAGCAATCTTTGATTTGATAAGCACCTGTTTAAAACCATAGGCTGAAATAAGAGTGCAATCTGATTATGTAAAAACAGACTCCCTGCTGAATTTTCTGCTGTGGGGATGTATCTTAGTAGCCCTGCTGAAAACAGAAGCACTGTTTGGCAATTCCTCTGATTAATCCATGTAATTATAGTGGTGTGTTAGCATTGGGTAATAAAAAAGGTTCCTGGAGAGTAATATCTTTTCACTGACGATGGCATAATGCATGAATATTCGCGAATTCAAATACTTAATCTTCTTAGTTCTAACTTCATGACAAAGAATACATTGCACAAATGTAATGTGTTTACAAAACATAATGGAATTAATGACACATCACCATGGTAAAGTGGACAGCCTTCACACATTCAAAATGGAAATATCCAATGTTTTCCTGAAATTAGATTTTAGGACTTCTTGCTATGAAACATTATATGATGCCTCCTATTGTTAATATGATGTTTCATATATTTCAATGTATTTTAAAATAAGTTGCAAGTGCATTCAGATGGCTTTATGCATGTATATGCATCTGTACATTGGACTTTTTGGTGAGACTTGGTTTTACATGGATGTGGGGATCCCATATGCTATGTCTATTCCATCCTAATTAGATGGGATGGAAAGAGTAAGAAGATTCAGTATTCAGGATTCTGCTGGTGTATTCCCTCTTTCTCCCTCTCTTTCTGTCTCACTATTTCTCTCTTTCTATGTCTCTCTCTCTCTCATTTAACTGCTCCCCCATTTCCAAAGCTCTGTCTCTCTTTCCTGCCCCCCACACATGTTGGAATGGGCAACCCACCAGCGTTAGACCTGCCAAACACCCCCCAACACACACACACACACACACACACACACACACACACGCACACACGCACACACACACACACACACACACACGCACACCTCCCTCCCTCCTCTCCATCACCAGCTCCTTCACAAGTTCAGCCCCATATTTTTGCATCTGCAAATTGTTGTGCTTCTTTCATGACCTAGAAGTATTGCAAATGCACAGTACAAAATACTTACACGTTGTAAATATTGATTTTCCTATTTCCTTCCTTCAGCTATTTGCAGTGTTTTGTAGATGCTGATGCTTCATTTTTTAGATTATACTTCAGATGGTGGTATGGACTTCCCATGGTGACTTTCTGTTGTTCTAGTGGCATACATTATGTGTTATATGCATTGGTGAGGTTTTATAGCGACCGATACCACTGCCTCTGTAGCAATGGCATGGCCAGAACAAACCGATTCCTCAACAAACTGGCTGAGTATCTTTACTCATTTATTTATCAGAAAGACAAAAATACACGAGCAAAGAGAAACGTCTCCCCAAGCCGACTGTCTGTTTTTTCTTGCCCGTAGCTGCAGTCTCCTTTGATAATTCTGCACGTTCCAGACAAATTACAGGCTGGGAAAAGGCAGATTGTATTTAAGCAGCTCAAATTGAAATGGTAAATGCCTATTATTAACGCAGAATAAAATCATCCATTTCAATTACAGATTCCTACACCACCTGCCAACACTACAAACATGGTCAGACAGGAGGCAGTCTTTGGGGACGAGGCTAAAGACAGAGGAAATGCACTCCTTCACATCTCTGCTCTGTCGATGCATTGGCATAATCTGCATCCTGGAAGTCTGCTTCCTGCTTCCATCAGGAAATCTGCTTCCCTGATGTCCTCCTAATATTACTGTTGGTGTATTCTAAGCTTTGTGTTCAACTTGGTCATCACTGATTAAAGATACACAAACTCACCCCTCAGAAAAGAGACTTCACTCTCTTCCTTCAAGAGAGATGATCCAAGAATCCAAGAATAATCAGTCTTCTTGGATATATGTGCACTTTGGCCAACATGGTGATCCAATTCAGTTTGCGATGCCATTTATGTGCAGTATCAGCAAATTAATTGGTAAGAAATTGACAATTGTAGTGAACTGCCGTATTACTGCATTTTACAGCTCACTGACACAATTAGAAAAAAAGTCACTTTTCCAGGAGTTCCTATTCCCTACCATATAAAAGGGTGAGCACACTGTAAACTTTATTTTCTACATTAGTGAACAACCTTGGGTGGAACCCTGTTACAGCATGTACACCAGTGTAACGAGTGTGTTGGTTATTACTTTCAAACATTCCCAAACGCATGGACAATCACTAATAGTCAGAGTTCTTGAGACCAACTCATGCTTATATTCTAAAATTACTCATTTTCATTACAGACACAAATCCAGGGCTACTTGGACAGCTTATATTTTATATATTACCTATTTTTGGATTTTTACTCAAGCTGGATATTCAAGTTATCTACCTTGCTCATGGGCACAAGTGCAATGCAGCACCTGGGGATCACACCTGCAATTGTTGAGTTGCTGTACAAGTCTGGGTCCTTAACCACCACATTCCAACACAATAAAACCTACACCTGTCTGTATATCTATACGTCTGTGCATGGAGGAATCTTCAAGGATAAAGTAACTCATTTCCAGAAAGATCAATGAAAGTAAAAAATGGGTTTTCCATATATGTAAGCAATACTGCTGAGCATTGTTGAGTCGAATGAAACCACCTGTAATCCATATTCAAGTTTAGAGGAGTGACACCTGAAGCGTGGCACAGCAGAGTCTTTTCATTTTAGAAGACAAATGGCTGGTCCCAACCCCACACATTAGCTCACGTCTCTCTACCTCACCTTCCCAGCAGAAACAGCTATCCTGTGGCCACTTCAGCAAACAAATGGAAGAGGCTGAGGGCCTCCAACTGAGCTGCAAAGTTAGGAGTTCAAACACAAGTCAATGCAGGTCCTTCACTGAGCATTTTGCCTTTGTCTGTGGGTTGCTTGGAGAATTCAATGGAGTGACAAGAGCAAGAGGCCAGGTACTCAATAGCTATTTTCTGGTATTGTCTGAAAGAAATGCATTTACACCAAAAACGGAAAATCTAAAAATTGATTTCTCCCTCTTGTCTATCTACCTGGAGTGCAAGGTCTGCTGGAGAAAGTAGAGGTGGAGGATGAAGTTTTATAAGAATGGACCATAGTTTAAATGAAAGCAGTGTTCCATTTTCTTTTCTACTCTAACTTCCATTGTAATGTTCTTCAGGGAAAAGGTGTTCCTCTTTAACAGCATGTGGTTAATTTATTAGAAGCATTCCCCACATGCCTCTATAGTCCAAAAACTTTCCAATCTCTGTATCAATTTTACATACAGTATGTCAGTTGGAGCTTAAAATAAGACATATAAATATCGCTGTAACAACAGAGAAAGTAAAGCCCAGGGGGAAAATTTAGTTACCAAGTGCAGACTATGCAAGTGGACATACCAAGTGCAGGCTATGTACATGGCCTTTACGAGTTATGACTTATGAGAGGTTACTATTTGCAATGAAATGCTTTTGATGGATCTTAATTTCAGGAAATGTCTGTAGGAATCCTTTAAAAGCAACCATGTGAATGCCTGTAGCATTGGTGGGGTTATAGACCGCTGACCACTGAGTGGGATAGTGTGACTACACACTTACGTACCTTGCAATGATTGTCATAGGATGTCAGCATTTAGGTAAATAAGTCATCATTCTTCAGAGAAATTCCCATATCACATGAACATTCTGTTTCACCTGCTCACCTAATGGATTGAAGTGAATTCTAAAAAAGGCCACTATCACTTGTATGTAACCATACATTTTCTGACTTTCTACTGATTACTTCACAACATTACCTCGCACCTCACTTACTTTTTGCGCTGACTCACTGTGATTATCCAGGCCTAACATTAGGAAGGAGAACGTGAGGTCAGCTATTGACTAGCTCTTCCCTATGTTAAGTTGTTATATAGCTGTAACTCTCTATATAGCTGTAACTTGACCCAACACAACCTCTAGGCTGGGAATTCAACTTTCCAAACGGCCTATTACACTCTACCTCTGTTTATGCTGGTTGGTAAAGACGCTGTAATGGTAGAGGGAGGCAGGCGGGTGGAGAGCCGGCCAAGTCCAAAGGGAGCCACGTCTCTGTATAATTTCACACAGCATGTAAAAACACTTGTATAAACACCTCACCCTTTATAAAACTTCATCTTGATCAGACTTCAGAGCTGGTCCTTATCAAAAAGCAGGATGTGGAGAGATTAACATGGATAGGGATTTTAAGAGTTTTTTTTTTCTCTTGTGGCATGTCTGCTGATCTGAGACCAGTGTGGGAGGAAACCTTGGCCACTCCAAGCCGTCAGTCCGGACACCTGGTTGAGCCACCTGAAGCTGGGGGGGGTTCCTGAAGCTGCAAAAACCAAGCCTGTGCCCATTCCTCCCACGACGAACACAGACAGGCTTATAGGTGGCGTCTAAACAGGGCTGGCAGAAGAGCCATGAGTGTGGTGCCAAGGGGCCCTCGCCCAGGAGCCCCTATAATAAAGCGGCTCTGCACTGGCCCTTCTACGGCCTGCACAAAAACGGCGGTTTGAAATGAAAGGAGACATTTCCATCTGGGAGGAGCTCAATTATAGGGTGGATGTTTCCCCCGTCCGGGTGCTGGCAGCACAGCAGCGGGTCCCGGCAAGCTGCAATCATTTCATTATGGCCGTCGTTCCGCTGGCTCTAGGGTTCGGGGGCCAGGCCTAGCTAGCCGAGCGCCACACGGCCCTCGCCTCCATTTGCTTGTGTAGCCGTGATGCATCGCCACAATCCTGATTTAGAACACTTTTTCTTGTTTACTGTCTGGACAGAAATGTTGGAACAGTGGGACGCTGTCCACCACCACACAAATGTACGGTGAAAGGATGCTGGGGGGTTGAGGATTTCTTGCTGTGTGAGGTCACAAAAGGGCATGGCATTTTCAAAAACTGAGGGAGCTTGGGAGGGAAAAAAGGCCTCTGTCTGATACCTGAATCTGACTGACCATGCACTGTGAGTCCTGGTGGAGTCCCTTGTTCGGCGCTCAGGGCCAGGTTCGGCGCGTGAACATACGTTGTCGTGGCCCTGCCAGGTCTGAGGTGGACACAACCAGTGAATACGACCGGTAACGCAGCACAGCCTCAGAGAAAACCAGTACAGCAGCCAGAGAGGAAATAGCAGGGATGACCTCACCCCATCTCTGTTCCTCTAGGACCCACCAGGCATGTGTAGCCCACGTCATCACGGAAGCCATTTTGGCTCTGTTCAGGACAAAACAAAAAAAAAAAAAACGAAACAGATGACACAAATTAGAACAACCAATGAGCTGCCTTAGGATTTTATCTGTACAATCCCCTCACGCCCCATCTTACTAACCACTGTAGTAAGCACATCAAGGCATTGAAAAATCTAGTTGTTAATGGGCATTCTTAAAGTCCTTATTTTGAAGAAGATGATACTGAAGATGTAGTGAAATAGTGGTAAACCACAGATCTCAATCAAGGCATTCTGGGGACTTCAATCAAGTATGCCTCGATGCCTGTATGTAGTCTCTAATCAATGGGAGAGAGGAGTGTTAGAGAGACAATATCTTTGCTACAGTTACATCTGGTAGACTCAGAACTAAGCTAAGAGGTTAAACTTCTTCTGTGCACACGTCTGCTTCCAACAGAGCCAGCGTGGCTCTACGTCTTTCCCCCACATTCTCTCTCTCTCTCTCTCTCTTTCCCTACATCCCCCTATGCCACAAAGAGGCGGATAAGATCCATCCCTCCCCCCACCAGGTCTTGCCACACCCCTTCCAACTCAGACGCTCTCCGTAAGACAGACAGAGAGTGGATGGAAAATATGACTGAATTCTTCCTCGGTCTTCAGCTTGAGTACGATACTGCTGCCTGGCACGGCACAGAGTGAGCACAGATGAGAGAGAGAGAGAGAGAGAGAGAGAGAGAGAATGCCAGACTAAGCTTATTTAAAGGAACATGGCTACTGTAAAGGAGCCCATGATTAAGGAACTTTCAACACTGGAGAGAGGCAGTGTTGCAGACAGTTTCTCCTACCTGGTGGCACATGGTAGCTTTTGTCTTTCTCCATATTGTAACTGCAGTTAAAGCCATCACTCATTTATTGGTTGACATTTTGACACCCTATTAAGTATGCAAAACATTTTGATCAGTTAGCTTAAGCTGGCAAGGTGGAAATCTATCACACTGTCTTTGGTAGTCTGCTCTATGAGAACAAAGAGCAGTAGCCCACACAGAAATGGAGAACATTCCATCCTGATGAAAAAGAGTGTTCCAGTGCAGTGTAACAGTCAGTCTTGAATTGGTGTATATTATTCCACTCATACTGGTTTACCACACATGCCCTTGCACACTGGGCCAGACTGCTAGGCCAGACAGAACTGACTGAGATTTTTTTTTACAAAGAAAGGCAGCAATTCTTAAATATTCACTCTATTTTTAATGTTATTTAATGTATATCTGTTTTCATTTAAAATGTTTCGTTTACCTTGTACTAATTGAAACTGACCTAATGAAAATTTCATTGAGAAATTCATCCTTTTCATTTCGGAGTTGAAGGCCAACGTGTCTCAGATTGGCAAAAACAAGGCAAGGCTACTGGCATAGTTACTACAGGCATATAACTCAGTCCCTCTGACAGTGAGCATTGGGAGAGACCAACACAGTATATGGTGTGGGGGTAGAGGAGCAGAAGGTGGGTGTAATGGAACATTCCGGTGCAGAATGAAAAAAGCAGATGAGGAATCTGAAAATGTGGTGCTGCTTTGCCAAATTGAACTCATATGCCCTAATATTCCGGAGAGCACAGCTTAGACTTCTGAACCAAGCCGTAGGGCTATACACAATGCAGGAACTGAGTGTACTTATGACCATCTCTACCAAACAGGGCCTTGCAGTAATTGCACTGGTGGTGAAAATGATTTGCATGGAGTAGACTGGGTACACTTACTGTTCCACAAAAACAGCAACCATGCAGGGCTCTGTGTGCATGTGTAGCCTATGGGTATGACTTCTGTCACAGTGATGAGTTGGTGTAACGCTTTGTGTATGCCTCCCTATATGATAGCTTCACGTAATCTAACACGGAGGCAAACAGCATGTACATTACAATGTCATAGACACAGTATGAGGATGAAATTATTGCATCTGACATATTTACACTTTACCATGCTTTGTTTTTACTGCTAAATCAACCAAATGTCATTGACACAGAGGAGTAGGGTAATTGTGGCTGTGGCCAGATTACAGCAAGGATAATACATGGATTGGTTTTAAACCAATGACGTTTTTACAATGATGGTAATTGATAACAAGGTCTCACTGGCATGTGTAAACCAACAGGCATTCAGACTGAGGACAAATGAGACTTTCTTCACAACTGCCTGCATCCTTTGAATACAAGTAGGTCCTTACACATCAACAAGCCTTGAAATGCAAACTTTCGGTTGACACTGGTCACTATTAACCTGCATTGACACACTGAAAGAAAATGTCCCGTACACAGCCGCACAGAGCTTGGCCAGCTTATGGACGTCAACTAGATTCCTTATAAATGAATCACATTTGGATCTGGCCCATCACATTTACATTTAGCCATTTAGCAAAGGCTCTTATCCAGAGCAACCTACAAAAGCACGCTCAATAGGGTTAGGCAGTTAGCTGCACAGACACTAAAGCATTAGCGCCATCCTTGAAATGCAGTGCCGTTGTGGGAAAAATTGCCACAATGAGTTGAAGTGTTTTTAAGGGTCGTACCACTGTAAACTACTATACAACACACATAGCCTTACCTTTCAGCCAGTGCCTAAACACATGTTGGGAGAGAAAAGGGGAAAACAGACACCCAATGCAATCTATTTAGGTGGCTTTGTGTGGAACTGTGGAATTGTCTGTTCACCCTTTGCCCTGTCTGTGGCTGTGACCCAGCCCTGCAGCCATGCAAGAAATTACGTTTAATGGATGTTTTTATGAGATAAGCCCGGAGGCTGAGGAATGCTGTGCAGCCCAGAAATATGCACGTGCATGCAATACATATGCTATATGTATGTGTGTGTGTGTATACTTCTTGAGGAAGTGCATCTGTTATGTTGGCATGACAAGTTGACAATTCCAGCATGCCAGTGTAATTGTCTAAGATTAAGATGAGATAATTGGTGAGACGCTGAACAAGTTAGGCCGTTGGCATTGGACACTGCATCCAGTCATTTATTGAAATATCACCACATATAGGGTGTCTCTTAAATATCCTATTAAACAAGCGATAGTCAATGCAAACTCAAGTTTACTTCTAATTCTTAAAGTGAACACATTTTTGTTTTACAGAATATGATTTAATTCTTTGTAAGTTGCTCCGTATAAGCGCAGTACCACATATATTACACTAAATTTACATAAAAAGGGGAAACCTACAACAGGGGATGGCCAGTGACTCCACTGTCCTGTTGTAATGTCTTCTAGGGTGATGTTGAGGTCCTGCCAGGCAGAGGTTATGACATCAACCAGACAAGCCAAGATGCAGTGTGAGACTTAAGTGTAAGATGGGGAAAAGAGATAAACAGTAGTATTATTTAAAAAAACTACTAATGGAATAGTAGACTTTCAGCAGTAGAAAGAGCCTGTGCATTTTTATCATACCGCCTTGGTGCCTATCTCATCACGGTGATCCTTCCTCAGAGCTCTGCAGAGAAACATTGCTGGGGCCTGCGCTCTGGCTGGAAAAATGTCTCGTGGAATAATTATGGCGACGCATCAGCGTATCATTCCCCTCCCCCCTCCTCCCAGAACGCTTCGGTATGGGAAAATTACTCACAAAATAAGCTCAGCAGGCCGCATGGAAAGCCCATTAGCTCCCTGACGCTGTGCTGCGAGCGGCTCATAAATGTGGCGGGTCCAGGCAGATACGCGCGCGGCCCAGGAAGAGTGTGCACCCACGTGTGTGTGTGTGTGTGTGTGTGTGTATGTGTGTGAGAAAGAGAGAGAGAGAGGCTCCTGTGGAATATGGGGGGACGCTGTAAGAGGCTGCTTCCCAGCCCCTTGGAACCACTCTGGACTGAAATGGGGCCCTCCCTGGGGTGACTCAGCTGCTCCCCCTCCATCTCGCAGACGTTCTTTCATTCCTCATGCGTCTGTGCTCTCAGCCGGCTCTGGGAACACATCTTGAGCCGTGAATAAAGGTTTCCAAAGGTTGAGGAGACTCATGCAATGAGTATGAAGATGGGCTCACCCCCCTGCAGCGCAGAACGTGATGTCATCGCCGGCAGTCCTGGTGTTGTGTTGAGACCTTGCCCTAACCAGGACTGGCTGACCTGGGTGTGGTAATCTGGCCTGATTCCTCTAACAGAATTCATAAAAAGAAGTACTTTTCCTTCAGAGGCATAAATAAAGGTTTTCCCCTCCCCCTCTGCTTCCTTAGTTCAGCCGATGATGCCAATTTGGAAAAAATGCCATCAGAATTACCGGCTGCTACGAGCCAGCTAAGCACTGCCACGCTCATGTCAGCAGCCGCGTGGCACCTGCCAGCTGGCGCCGTGTAAACGGCCTTTGTTTCCTTCCGTCAACCTCGCACTCAGGGCCTGCTCTGTCTCCCTTTACCTGAGAATGCTGGGTAAAATTATTTCCCACCCTCAAGGGAAGTTGAAACTAGCCAGGCTGCTGCATGTTGCATTGGTCGATGGTGTTATGGCCTGTGGATGGTGCTGTTCACTGGGCTCATCTGCTGGCTTGAAGTGGTCCTCATCAAAGGAGGCAGGGATGTAGCTACCGACATCTAGCCGCCATTAGCTGTTGGTTGTTGCCAATTACTGTTACTCATGAAACTTAGTATTCCAGGTTAACAGCTGTTGATAACAAGGGTCCATAAAACAAACAGTCTACCGTTTCCTGCCTAATAAAGTGTCTCCCAAGTGTTTAACGTTAAACAGGATGAGCCGTCCAGACCTTCCAGCCCCCGAGTCTTCATAAAACTAAAGTCAGAGGGCAGCTTTAGTAAATACAGGGCTTGCTAATGTGTTAAATGGAAGTGGGGGAATCTGTGCTGAAATGTAGAAAAGGACTTTTTATCGTGTGTCGTGACTCTGAGCGACCTGCGCAGCTTCTTCTTGAATTGTTCCCCATTGGCGGAATAGCGAGACGAAATTTTCTCTGTCTCGGGAAACCACTAATGGCGTCTCAGTGAATGGAATTTGAATGCTTATCCTGAACTCACCTTGACTTGGCAACCCCCTCTATTGCAAATTAACATCCTAACCGCTGTCTAAAAAGAACAAGATAAGAGATTTCTTGGGCTGGATGCTTGCAACTGAAAAGGAAGTTTACATGGTTGTGCTCAGGTTTAGGCGATTTTTGAAAACCTACTCAAACAAATGAATTGATCAGGCAGAATATGGCTTCTTCTAGTTGCTTGTTTGTCACGTTACCTGGCATATATTACAAATATATGAACCACAGATGAAACATTCAACAATGTACTGTTGCAACACTGATATGCACAAGCAGAATAGCGTACACTTACTGTACATGTCTGGACCACATGGTTCTGAAACAAAACAGAGGTAGAGCTTCCTTTTATGATTTGTCAAGTCTTGAGACTTCTTTGACTGGTCCAGTCCCAAACCACTGATTTGGGCTGGTCGCTGTCAGCATGAAGCTAGCATTCCAAGGGGCCTACTCCTCTCTATCCCTCATTTGTGGGGTCAGTGACCTCCGGTTGGGTTAAGTGCTGTGGCGTTCCCCCGCGCCGAGTGCAAGAAACAAACATTCAGGAATGGCATTTTCCATCTTTGAGAGGAATAGGTTAGGCGTTAGATAAACACCCTGTGGTGCGGTTCCCTGCTGACTGCTCCCATCTGCTTGTATGGCTCTGATCAAGATGTTTTCTTAATAAAATTGCCATCAAACAGCAGTTGACCCCGGATGATCTCTGACCTTGTATGCAGCAGAACACTGGGGTTGAGGAATAACAGAGAGCACTCCCAATGAAGGCCACTCTTTGAAACTAGCACCCGGTGCAGGATAAAGCCTTGTTGGTAAGTGATAAAAGTATAGAGCATGGCTCGATCCATGATATTTCCAGTACTACTACTAGCATGCGACACCGAATTTCTGTGCTGTGAACCTCCAGCTGATTACCAATGAACTTTCAGTTAAACCACTAGGGCTTTCTTCAGAAGAAAGAAAAAAACAAACCTTAAAAAAAACAAAAAAAACAAACCTTACCCCTAAATTAGATTATTCAATGTTAAATTAACTACAGTTAATGTTTGCCACGTGTATATTTTTATTTTCAGTGGAATACATTAATAATTATGGCAAACTCACTGAAATTTTTAATTTCAGTAGCAAGATTCAGAGAGCTCAAATAGTGCAGGGCTATTCGGCACCTTATACCTTATACCAAATGCCCAGAAGTAGCGAGACAGAACAATAGAAATGCATATGGCTGAAGGCCTCAAATCTAAACTTCCCTCATAGCAACAACCCTCACAACACAACTTTATTGGTCCATTCCACTTTATCAGCACAAGGCTCACTAAAGACTACATATGTAAAGCTGTGACTTTAAGATGGAAAGGAATGACACACATCACACATCCAGAAACATTTCTGCAATGTGATTCTAGCAAGCGCTAGGCTCTAGGATATCACCTTATTCCTGTACATTCCAACCATTTACACTGAACATTAACAAAGTAACCATAAGTAATGTGTGGACATTTCTTCATGTCATCAGAAATGTGAAGGATAGTTTTCCTTTCATCTCTACTTCAGTATATAGAGGAATGGTCCTGCCTCCATCTGATTCTGCGAATTAAATGCATACTGGCATCATCAAGCAAAACAGAAGAACAAATCACACCATGAAACAGGCATGCGAGGAGAGTTTAAGGCATGAGGATGTTGTTCAGTGTTTGCATGATGGACAATAGGAGCATGACTTTGGACACCAGACATTCCTATTATTGAATCATCACCTAAAGAAGTTAACAATGTGTAACCTCTTGCCAGTGTTAATCTTGAAAATATGAGTTAGGATCCCTTATTTTCAATTGCTCAACAGAATAAAAGAAAAGTGTTTTTTAAGGGTTTGACTCATCATTTAGAGGGAGAGGTAAATTTATGGAAGGAATGCTGAAATAATTTTCAGTTACTACATCATGTGGAAAACAGTCTTTAAAACACAGAACAGAAACAAACTTGTGGCTTTTGGTTGAAAATCTCTGTTACTGTACTAGAAGAGGTTTAGAGTTGAGGGGAACAGTCTGCACGATGTACAAAGAAATGTTCTGGCTCCACGCATAAAACTGTCAAACACCTAGCATGTATAGCTGCGAAAGCACACTTTCTATTTCAGGGACAGATGGCAGCCATCGCTCTCCATTTCCTGTGGAGTAACCAGTTTGCTTTTCCACAAGACCCCCTCCTCCCCAACCTGCGCATTACATCAGAGCTCAGAGGTAATGGAAGGAAGCCAGCCCCTTGACCGAGTGTATGTATACATTCTGTTCCCAAATGGGCTGATTTCTCCCGCAGGAAACCGCAGTCAGAATGATGCACTGTTGCAGTGAGCGAAGAAAAAGAGAGGGAGAGCGAGGGAACGGCATGCCAGCCCATTTGCAAGCCAGACTCCGTTTGTTGTTGTTATTCCTGTTTTCTGATGTTTTAGTCTGACCATGGATTTTGATGTCTCTTGCTGTTTCGCTTGCAGAGGGTCTGTATTTTCTTCACTAGATCAGCAGAGCAATTCTCCAGCACAGTGCATGGCCACAGGGAGGAAATCCCAATGAAGATCCGAGTAAACACTCTGATCGGATTCTTCCTGCATGATCCAGGCCCCCAGGTCACGGGGTCAGAGCTATTAGAGGCTGTCAGGAGCGTGTCGGCCCACTTCCGTGCCTCTCGGACAGTCTGTTCAAACGGGCGGCAGGTGCTCACAAGAAGCAGCACTGGGCCACTTGGCTGGAGCGGACCCCTAATGTTGCCTGCATGAGGAAGTGGAAGTCTTTACACGCATGGGCAAATGCTTCTTCTTTTTCTCTGCATTGAGAGGTCTGACAAAAGAAACTGGTGGTGTTCAGCACTGAAGTTGGTGTTTATATGATTGTTTAGGTGTGTAGTCATGCGCACTTGCATTTAACTTCAGACCGAGCTTTTTGCTGGAAAATCAATAAGGATGGGGAAATGAACCCTGAAACCTGTGCATACCAAAAACAAGTAAACAGCTATAACAAGACAGTTTGCAAATATTTGTTTTAGAAGTGAATTTCTCTTTGGACAATGGTTGTTGCCTTTCAAACCTCAATCACCATCACCTAAGCGGACGTCTTTGTTTCCGTTACATCACTCCACATGTGTTTTTCCTTCCAGTCTTGTTGCCTCTCTGTCCCTGGTCCCTGCTGTGCTCTGTGAAATGGTTCTTGCTGGGGGACAAGTGGTTTGTCTCTTTATTTTAGCAACCAACATCTGCAAGCTGTTAGGGCACCATTGCAAAGGCCCCAACACCACAGTGCCAAGGGATGGCATAAGCCCTGCTCCTCCTCAGCTCCACAAGTACCCAGCTCATCATCATCATTGCATACAGTCATGTGGGGGGGGGGGGATACTGCAAGTGGGGGAAAGGCTTTACACCAACAGGCGTTATGGGACAATAATTTTGGGGTCTCAACGAGTCAACAGGACCTCAAAGTCATCAGTTCACCAGATTATTTGCTGTAAATATTTAAAATCAAATATTTAAAAATCAGAAATCCAAACATTGCTCACAGGTGAATTTTTTTTTTAATATCCTGAAGTCAGTCACCATGGGGTTACCATGTTTCAGAGTTGAGGGGTAGCGATATCCCAGTAGTAGTAGGATTTTTCTTCTACATTACATTACAATGCATCCATTTAGCTGACACTTTTATCCACAACAGAGGACAGAGCACAAAAGAACAGAAATCTGTCCATTCAAGTTGAATGATCAACAGTGTCAGACCAGGCTAACAACACTCCCATAGCAGTGAGCGTGAGCATAACACCATTCAAACCCCACCGCAAGTTAACTTGTGCAACCTGACAGACGGCCTAGAACCTAAGGGAAGCAAGTACACACACTACCATACATCAGTCACTAGATCACAGACTCCAAAACACATTGCAACATTACATGCAAAATAAACAGCAAGTAATACAGGTAGAAGGTGTTAAGGGGTGGGGATTGAGGAACTGAGATGCAGTCTGAAAAGGTGGGTCTTCAGTCTGCATCAGAAGATGGCCAGTGATTCCACTGTCCTGACCCCTGCGGGGAGTTCATTCCCCCACTGAGGGACCAGAACAGACAGAGGTCATGTCTGAGAGGAGCTACCCCATCAGGATGGGACAGTTGCCCCATGGTTGCAGAGCGGAGTGATCTTAGTGATATGCTAATTTATTACTTTACATTGCATCTATCAGCTAGACAAGCAGGATTAACAGCACACAGGAAAAAATGATGCTGTACTTTCCACTGTGAGAACAAATAAAGGAAAGCGTTCTATGATGATTGTATGGAAGGAAGCAGTCACACAGATATCATGGATAATTGAAACTCAGAAGTAATCGTTACTCCTATGATTTTAGGTTTGTATTTTTACCCCTTCTTCTCACATTGCTGTCATTATCTTTGATGGTGATGATAATGCTGATAACTTAAACAATTTCTTTTGCAGCCACACAAATAATGTACTTTCCTTATCATTGCAGTTTGACACATACAAACCAACATCTCATCTGTGCATCTGGGTCTGTATAAAAGTTAGAAGTTCGATTTCCAGGGTGGGGAGTTTAATAAGGTACAGATTCAAAGTGACTCTGGTAAAATGAAAATTCAAAATTAATTAAAAGTTGAATTTCTTTTATTGAGAGCTTTTGATTTATGGTCATTAAAATCTCTCCCAGTGTCTGTAAAATGGTTAAAATAATTATAATGAAGGCCTTTTTGAAGTGACCACATTAATCTCTTTTTTGCTAATATACACAGTGTGAATATGGACAGATTGAAATGGGACCAGATTTGCAATTCTGTTTTGTTTGATTTATTCCCAGGTACAGAATGACGTTGTATATTTATGGCAATGCCAGTGACAAAAATAAATTGTGCCTTGTTTTCATCCCTGGGAAGAGTCTTATGTGATCTGCATTCTTTTTAGTTTGAATATACCTATAATGTTGCTCATACAAATTTCCTCCGCTTAAGCTGTGAGTTTTTACTGGTGTAATGCCAATTCCAGGCCGTTAAAAATCTCTGCTCCTGGAATAACCTCTTTTGAACTCAGCTTTGAAAAAGGAGAGAGTGGCTAAATATTTTACTTAACAATACCTCCTGCATTTGGTGACTAATTTTGTAAGGGACAATCTCCACTCATTCACAGAACCACAAAAAATGTTAGGAACGTTCTGTGCTTAGTACAGCTCAGCTTCCCTCCCTTTCTCTTTCATTAGCTTGTTCAAAAATAGCTGCGTAATTTGGGGAAATAAATGCTTTTTTCAAGTTAGCTGAATAGTGCAGGTTCTATTCTGAAATGCCCAACTTTAAAATAGACGCAGCCACACGGCTAATGTAAGTACACAGTATTATACACTTCCATAGAGCTTGAAAGGAACAGGTACAAAGGTGCTTTAGTCAGAGGAAAGTCAAGACACACAAGAGAACTCAGATCTTATGGAACACTGAATGTCTCCAGGAGAGACGCAGCCATCTCATCTAAAGAACTGTGCAGATCTAATCTTTGGTGTGTAAAACATTAATGCTTGCACACAGAATATGTTGATGAAAATTGTTTTCACAATAACTTTAGGATATTTCAGTTAAGGGTGGAAGCAATCCTACAGACACAACGAAACACAAACATTACAAAAATCTGAAGTGTAGCTTTTCACGTTCTTCGTGGAACACATAACATCAAACATAAAAACTGTTTTGTAACGGTCAATTTCCACCCTGCTATAATCAAACAAGAATTTTGACCATTTCAAATGCGTGATTTAAACTCTTCTCTATTTGTTATTCTAAGGCCATTTCTGGGCTATAATAGCAAAGGAGAGACAGGAAAGAGAGAGGGAGAGGGAGAAAGCTTTCCGATTAAACGTGGCAGTGTGACGTTCAAACCCTGAAGACAATCCCCTCACAGGGAGACAAAGGAGAAAAGAGGGAGGGATAAAGAGAAAAACAGAGAGAGAGAGAGAGAGAGAGAGCAAAATCCATAATACTGTTAAGATAAAAAGTACATATTCTCTTCTTGCAGTGAGTGGATAGTTACCAAGAGCACATATTGCTTGAATTAAATTGTAGGGGAGTGAAAAAAAAGATGCTCTGCATTCTTTTCCATTGAGGTCAGGGTTTTACTGCCTTTCTGACCATTCAGCTAGCTCTGTGTGGACAAGGAGCTATAGGATCACATCTGCCTGCTCTGGAGAATCTCTGTTGTCTGAGTATAACATGAAAAAATAGTTTATCATGGTAAGTAGTCTTAATAGTCTCATTAATGGCCCCACAGAGTTTTTGTCCCACCCTCTGTCAACCGATGGGTGAATGACAGGCAGTGACTAGCCAATCCAAGCTCAAAATGCTAAACCGCTCCACATGCATAAGAAACTATCATTTTATTTACTTGTTTGGTACTGTTGCATTCATAATAAATGAACAAATCAGGAGAATCACTTATGGAAGGTCGGAATGGTGTGTACAGTGGGGTCTTTAGGATAGTATAAGAAACTGATCTGAATTCTCCAACTTTCCTGACGCAAAAGAATTTTGCAGAATACCCATTGAATACTCAGTGTTCAGTGAGCTAGTTAGGTAGTATGAGCTACAATTCAAGTGTATGCGTAACACACTTAAATTGTTGCAATGACTAATTTTGAGGGAACAATGAATCATAGTTCAAAGCTACACGAATGCAAGCTATACATAAAACTTTCAAGCAAGATGGATAACCAACAAGCTTCTTTAGATGACGACTTTAGCTGGCAAACTGCTGTGGCTGATTGTTTGAGGCTGATTGTTTTGCCTCACAAATGCCATTTTTGGCCAGCTAATTATATGGCACCAAGGCCCATTGTGTACATTCATAATGTGTTTTTATCCAGCATTTTCATGCTGACAAGAATTTGTCAGGAAGTAGTCCCTATTTGTAGCCTAGTAAATCCTTGTCTTTGTTTTGCTTAGTTTCCTCAAACCAATGAGTCCAATGAAGTATACAGATCAGTTATACAGGTCAGTAGACATAGGGCAGTTTCTTATTTTATATTATGTACTCTACATTGTTGCATGGCCACTTTTCCCAACAGAGTTTGGTTGATTCCTCAGTGCCTTGTGCTGGTAGGAGTGCAGATCAACCCAGTATGGTTAAACCCAGAATCTTATTTAACTTTTTCAACAGGGAGCAGGAGGGCAAAGTGGCCCAATTCAGCCTCGTGCACATGTTTTACAGAATTTTTTCAAATGATTTCTTTTTACATAATAAAATAGGACACCATAGTTTACCCTCACATAGAAGAATGGGCTGGATAAAGCATATATTACTTTCTCCCTCAATACATTTACTGTCATATTACAGCCAGATTCGCTGCCCAGCACCCAGGTCTGACAGAACTGGTAGATGTGACAAGGTCTTCTATAGCCCTTTTTTGGGTGTGCCAGCTGAACCAGGCCATCTGCACATCTACACAAGAATTCCATTTGATGGTGCCACAGGTCATCCCAGCGCTGAAATTTTGTTGATGTAAATATTCAAGAGTTGGATTCAGCCCTGTATAACTCCACTCATATGAATAAGCCATTCAGTTATTTTTTCTCAGTTTTGAGTCTGTTATTCCTACATACCCAATAAGTTAGCAAAATCTGTTCCTTTCTCTCTCTCTTCTTTCATCACTCTCACTCTTTCTGTTAATCAATTTCATGCTATCTTTCTCTCTCTGTCTTTTTACCCATCTCTCATTCTGTCATTCTCTCTGTCTGTTTTAGGTTCTGTTGGTCTCTCACTGTGCGTGTGGAGACACTGAAGATGTCTGACTTGTGGTCTGGAAGCACAGTGGTGTTGTGACTCAGAAACAAGCTTCCTGCAGTCCTCTACAACAGCTCTGTTGGCAGCACCAAGGCATACACACAGAAATGCCTTGGCCTGTTGGTCATTGGTCCCCTGTCGGCCTTAGGTGTCTGCCAGGCAGAGGCATCATCACGATGGCTGACCTCACAAATTACCAGCCATTGGGGGACAGTGCAATGTGTGGACTTACACCTGGTTCAGGCAAGATTTAGAGTTCATGCAAGAAATACAAGCACACCAATGAGGACAGTCTTATTCACGAAAAGCCACCACTACCGGTCATCATGACCGCAAGGCATATTTACCTAGAAACTCTGCAGTGGGGAGTAAAGATCTTGGTCAGGGCAATCAGGAAACCATAAAACAGTCTGGACTCTCTAGTCTCTCTTCCTCTCTCTCTCTATCTCTGGTCTACCACAGCTTTCACTTGGCAAGTCTGGGGGCGGTCGTCTGCCCCTGGCCCCTGGTGCATAGTTTGTTTACAGGGGAAGTTGAAGTGTGCTGCTGTGAGGCCAAGGTAGCTTTAGGCTCAGACGTTGACAGGAAACATGTCAAGCATTCCGAAGTGGATGGATGATTTTATTTATTTCTCAGAATATATTTAACATCCCTCAGAACTCCACAACCCCTTTCTATTTCTAGTTAAGGTAACAGTAAATGTAGTTGGGAGTCACCTCTAGGTCTTAAATCACAGGAGAGACGTGTGAACAGGCATGCATCACATGTAATGCATATACAATAAATGAAGCAAAAGGTGGTCTCGCACACATGTACATGCAATGCATATACATACACATGTGTTTAACAAATTAACAGTTATTATTGGTTTCAAAAGTAATTTTAGAATGTGCATCACATAATATGTAATCATACTATACTATACAGCAAATAATTCCAAATATACAACACTATATATATTGCTATAATTTTGCAGAATGCCACATGTTTTAAAATCTCTGCTTTTAAAATGTAGTTCATCCCTGCTCCATATCTTTCACCTTGAGATATTACGTTCTTTCATAACAGGTCCAGATGACACCTGGTTGTTGTCTCAAGTAAAATAAATCAATCCATTAAATGTACAGGTGTCCGCATAGAGTTCAAATGAAAACGAACGCTTGATATATGGTAC
This sequence comes from Megalops cyprinoides, assembly GCF_013368585.1. NCBI lineage: Eukaryota > Metazoa > Chordata > Actinopteri > Elopiformes > Megalopidae > Megalops > Megalops cyprinoides. The sequence continues at coordinate 17,490,919 of NC_050601.1, read as the reverse complement.
TGCTATGTAAAACAATCACCATCAGCGCTTAGGTTATGATTTTCAACTGGCACGGGTCCAAGTGTTCTAATACCTTTCCAGGTGTCGAAAAACATTTGTGTTTATGTACTTTTAATCTATTTTGACATTATTATTACAGCATGAGAGAGGCGCATCTCATGCATGGTATAGTCTTTGTATCCTTTCATATATTTCACATCAAAGACTCTAAGGAATCACAATGAAGGAAATTTACCTGAATGACAAAAGCTTTCCAGCCCCGGACGATGTCAGAGCTGTTTGCTTTAGCAAAGCAGGTTGCCTTGATTTACTTTCCACCAATACCAACCAGAAGACAAGAGCAAAATGCCTCCCCTTCATAGGTACCACTTTGTTTATCTCCCCCTCCCATAATCACCAGTTTCTCACATACTGTGCAGGCAGCAGACCAGGGAAAATGGTTTGTGACTTCTGTTTTTTTTTTACAATATGCCATTCTGAATGTTTGCAAAAATGTACATTTTTATTAGTGAATTCCTGTGACTGGCTATGGGAGAGCCCTGTAATTTTCACCTCGATGCAAAACGCAGGGTTCTGAAATAATGAGTGCTTGGGAGAGGGGGGTTGTTAACACATAGCTAAACCATACTGGGAAGGTGATGAGGGGAAGGTGAGGACCCAGATGTTTCAAGCAGGTACACCCCTCACCTACCCCCCTCCATTTTTGTTCCTCGCATGCATAGAACCTTTCAACACCTGTGAAAGGAATGCTTCCTGCATCTGCATCCACCAATCAATTATGTAGTCAATCAATAAATCAATAAATCAATCAATCAATCATTCAAACTGTACTCGAGCATGCTTCATAACAGAAGCTGTCACAGAACTCTTGAAGTAAAGGAGATTGAGGAAAGACAGAAACTCTCTTGCAGTCCAGATTACATTTATTCAGAAGGAAGAGGAATCAACGTTCAGGGACAGGCACGTGCTTTTGTCAGGGCATGGTGCATTTTAAAAAAATGAAAAATTTCGGGAGTTTTGAGCCTCCTCGAATGAATGGGTAGCACACTTAAAGGGCACTCTAATTGCACTCCAACACGGAATGAGTCAATGCATGGCAACAAACATAAAATCAAAACCCAAAATAAACAACTCAAGCGCGGGCCATACAAGGGAAGCTCAAGTGCAACAGCAGACACTTCACTGTCTGCAACATGAGCATTGGGTACATTTGGTGCAGGCTACCGCACAGGCCGAAACGTCACAGTGTGACCTCTGTCAGATGAGTTTTTTTTGTCTTTCTGAGGGAGTGCTGTGCCCACACTCCATTGTGCTCTTGGTTTGATTTCCGCAGCAACTTGACTCTGTGTTGTTCTAGGAGGACTTTCTCCATCCCTGCGCAGAGGAGAATACACTCTCAGTTTACCTCTGTACGGTGCATTCTCAAAGGATCAATGTAGAAACAGACCAAAATACATGCAGGGCTGCACCTTGTGTTATTCTTTCTTAGTATATATACATTGCCTTTAATTCTAAGAAACCCTCTAATGTCCTATTTATCAAGTTGGTGCATAAAAGTGAAAAGGATAAATCAACAAAGACCATCAGTCCTTGTGGTACTGCATTTGTATGAGAAGTGTGTAAACATCAGCAACAACTGCACCTTTTTAAATAACTTTAAATGCATGTGTCAAGTTGTGATAACTGTCATCTACTTCTATCCCACTAAAAATACATTGTGAGAAAATGGTAACAGAGAATAGAGTAGACAAGGCTTATAATGCAGAAAATGACCAGTGTGGAACACAGTGGTTAGTGTAGAAAATTGTTTTCCCCACCTGACAATTAAAACCTCAGATGAAAACGTGAACGACCCAACACTTACTGACTGATACTCATTGATAATTACAAACATTCAGGTATCATTTATAAAATCATGAGTCTTCACCTGCAACCAATTCAGAGGTTGACAATGTTGAACATAATGAAGCTGAGTGAGAATATGCTAACATTTAAGAAAGGATTGTTTCTTTCAAAATATAAATACACATGTACATAAGCTGTGGCAGACTAAGTTAACTGCTTAGATGTAACATGGCATAATAGTTCAAGTTGATGTGAGACACGGACATCAGAGGAGACGATGTAATGACCTGACGGGCGAATGCTTCCATTGCTCTCAGGCTCCTCCCTTAGAGGCCTTGATAAAAAGGCTTGAGACATATGAGGTTAACCAATTCAGATCACCAGTGAGTGCATATCTGTTTTGAGTAATGGCGGGGCCGCAGTCAGAACAATTCCATGTGACCATCTCAGCCCCTGATCCGCACCAAGTGGCGCGCACCGACTCTGTTCAAAATGCCCTCCGCAGACCCCACTGCCCGCTGGAAAGAGTGATTCATATTTCTCGCGCCGCTGTCACCTCCAGATGCTTTAAATGAGAATGCAGCTGCCACGGAGCCGGGCCGCCCGACGGAGGCTGATCGAAATACCTGCCGCAGCTCCCTTTTGTTTGCCGTGAGGCCCGCGAGGAGCGCTTCTGTGGCTGTATCATCCTGCCCCGAAGCACTAAGCCAGGCGAATGTGTGTCCTGGGGGACGCAGCAGTGGATGGTACTGTCCAAAAGAATGAAACATTCAAAGGCAGCACATCTGCCCCTATACAAGCCGGTCAAAAGGTCCCAGTCAGTTTGCTTGAAAAACTTGCATGGCATTTTGAAAGAATTCTAACAGCGAATTCTATAGTTTTTTACGATTTCAGGTGTGAGACAAGATGCTGACTAGGAGAGAATTGCACTGTTGACCTTACATCTGCGGGGAAAGTCTTATAGTACAATTCCCCAAGGTCCCCCCATTTAACTCCTTTACACTTTTTTTTGCATGGGGGTACATTAGGTCACAAATGCACAGAACAAATATTCAAAATATCATAGATCTGTAAGATTACATGTGCACTGCTAATTGCATCATCTCATTTTGCTGCATTACATTTTCAAGAAAATGGCACCTTGATGGCAATTATGTTTTGACATGGATGGTGCCCACTTGGACTTTCTGCTTCAATAACAATCGAACAAAGTAACAAAAATAGTGTGAGTTCATTCTTGGACATGCAAAATTAGTAACACAAGTACTGCATTTTTGTGCTGAAATGAAGAAGTTTTCACAGAACTAGATTTGGACTTATGACCACCCTGTGCAAAGACATGTGTTATTTGCAAAGCAGATGCCCATGTGTAATCCATTCACAGATCTGACTTGAGCTGTAGTGTCTAATCTTCACACGGTGACACATTAACCATGACTCTGTGTGCAACTTTTCTAGATATAGAGAAGAAGATGCTTTACAGATGGTGTAAGAATTGTAAACAAACAATACAGGGGCCCATTTGTGAGAGGATGGTGACTCATGCCAGAGTGTTTTTGTTTGTTTTTTAGATTGTTTTGGCCACAGTACAGTATTAGATTTCAGCTGGTGCCAAATACTTGTCTGCAAGACATCTGCCAAGTGCAAGTATCTGCCATAAAGTCTGAAGTTACGATACCATGGTGGGAGGTCAAAAGCATATACAGAAACATGTCAGATGGTAATAAATTAACCAGAGTGGTTTCAAAAGTGCAAAGGAACTGTTTGTTTTAGAAACTTTATATGCAGTAGTTAATTTAATGTAGATGTAAAACATAGACTGAAAATAATCAGAACATGTTACTAAACTGATGGAATATCTTCATCACGTAAATCAGTTCATTTTTTGCCTGGGCATTCAGCTACATCAGAGTGAAATAATAAAATGGCATTCCCCTAATGATACTGCATTGTCACTTTATACTTATTGTAAAATATTAACACTTTATACTATTGGGTTTCCAGAGCAGATTAATTGGAGCAACTATAGCATGACTTTATCTGAAACCCTTTTTTATCACATAACTCCATGCATTAAAGCTGTGGCTAAAAGCTGAAAATTCGGGCATAGTTATATGAGTGTTTAAAGCAGGGAGATAAATATAGAATCCAGATAACCCTGCAAAATGAGGACAAAAAGAATGACAGTGAAAGCACGACAAAGAAACTCAAAGGAATGAAAAGAAAAGATTGGCAAAAGTTATTGAGCCCACCTTTCTTGGTTGGAATATTTTTCCATGGAGTTTGAATCCACGTGGGTGACTGACATTTCCCAGCCTGGAAGCCTAACAAAATCTTATCCCGGAGGAATGTCTAGGCTTCGTATTTGTGAAATCGTATCCATAATCCTGGTCTTATCATTGCCAGTGCTGTATTTTTGAAGAAAAAAAAACTCTCGGAAAATTGGCTCTGACAGGCTTCTTCAATCTGGAAATTTCATTCTGTACTCATACAGTAGCAGCATTAATAGGCATATTTCATTTTGAAGCTTTCTTCTCCTTTTAACTTTATTTCAGTTTTATTGCTGACCTTTCTCCCCAACTAATTTTTTAGAAATTTGTTAGAGTACAGTATATGCATGCAATGTCTATCATGATGCCAAATCTGACCAATATGTAGATAGCATTGTTTAGAAATGCATGTAGGTAAAGATGTGTATTTTCAAAGAGCTTTGGAATTTCTTTGGCAAAAACAGCAACAGTGACCATAATGTCTCTATTCATGATTTGCACTTCATTCAAGTGATAAATAAAAGGATTGTATTATCATTACGAAATACAATACTCAAAATATTGGGTGTTAGCATGATACCACAAATTTTGCAACAAGTTCTCAGAATTCAATGCCACCCTAAACAGATTTAAACCTAAATCTCAAGATTTAGATTTACATTCAAAACTTAAATCTGGTTTTCACAAATAAACAGCAAATGAAAAAATGCACATATAAAGAGTTGGTAAATTCTAATCAATTCTGATATGCAAAATATGTCCAAACTCCAAAAAAGGTGTAAAATAGTGCTCTAAGACGTTAGTCGAGACATGTGTGTCTAATAACAGCACATTCCTGTGTTAACTGAAATGCACTGCTAGGCAGAGACGCCTCACAGACGCACATCTGCAGTCCAAACCAGGTGAATATAGTGCTTCATCCAGACCTATCCTTCTCATTTCCCTCCATTTCTCTCTTTTCATGTGCCCCGCTGCGTCAATTTTAACACCTTATTGCCCTGTAATTCTCTCTTTCACAACAACAGTTGAAAAACACTTTGCAAGGGATGGATCGGAGGAATGCAAGCTCATGACATTGACCCTCCAGTGAGCCCTACAACAAAACAACACACACATATTCTTGACAAAAACAGATTTCTTCACATTTTTACCACACTTTTTTCTGCACACATATCAACTTTCTGCAGTTCCACCAAATGGTGTAGCGATGTGAGTGACCTGTTGTGAAAAGCGATAAGCCAAAAGGTATACAATGAGTATTCCTATAGAAATATCATATTAAACTATGCCCTGTGCTAATACCCATGGATATGGTTAGCCGAATTCACAAAATATATGTATCGACATTTGTATTTGTATCATCAATATACTTCAAGAGAAAAATTTATACAGCTATGATCCTTGCAAGGGGAATTCTTGGCAGATGCTATGGCCTGAATGTCAGAGAATCGTGGAAGTGAACTATACTTAAGATGCAGTAAGTCAAGGAAATATACGCAATAAAAGTGCATTCAGACTGCACTTTTGTTTTGCTCCAAGGATGGTTTGGTTCAGAATGGTGTGAAGATCAAAGTTAGGATAGGAACACTAACAGACGAGAGCCAAATCCAAACAAACTGAGACTTCTTGAAAAACGATCTCGATTCATTCTGACAAGCTTATGTTTTGTTTGGACAACTTTTTCTATTAGTGTAAGGCAACCTGTCCCACCCGAAAAGGAACATGAATTTTGAGTTGAGATGAGGTTCCTCAGTCAGTCTGTGCACTTCATGCTTGAAAGAGTCTGGTAAAAAATTTCGCTTGCTAACCAGCTGTAAACTCCACTACGCTGTACTCTGTCATGTCTCACTTTATGTTTGTGGAATTTTAGAGCATCTTAATTTCACCAGAAACCTAACAACAGTGACGAGACACGCCATGGTACTCAAAGGGAAAGGTTGTGCAGCTAGGGCCTCTTCAGGTTTCTTTTTGCACTAAATGATCATATGATTGGAGATGCCATCAAAGTATGGGATATTTGATTTCATCATTTGAAAGCGACACATTTATTAAGTGAAAAAATAATGGGAAAATTCACCAACATTTAAGTGAACTACAGTTCATTTAAAACAAGAGTACAAGCTATTGATCCCCCTGCAAAAGGTCAAGATCTATGACTCTTATTGAAAAGAACCAAAGCAGCCTGAGGTCAAGAAATCCTTGAGCCGAAAATAACACAATGTAATTGTTGACTCCACTTTTTTTTTTTTTTTAACTCTACACGAGAGCAATCCCAGTAAACCTCTCAAAATAAATCCCAAATTAGAGGCTGTCGAAAAAACGCTCTGCCATTTTGCCCCACACAGATTGCAGCGTTTGAGGTCTGAGTGCAGCCTCCGCTGGGTTCTGCTTGGCTTCCGTCTCATGTTGATCCTGGTGCTCTGCCAGGTGGGAAGAGAGAGAGAGGGAGATGGAGAGGGAGAGAGAGAGCGAAAGAGAGAGAGAGAAAGAGAGTGACTGAAACCCACGGCTAGGCACAGGCTCTCTGGTCCACCACCACACACTGCCGATTTATCCACAAACTGCACCGGGGGGAGGAGGGAGATCTGATACCATCTAAGGACAAACATACAGAGAAAAAACAATGGGGTAAGTTTGCCTCTTAGGTACAACGTGAAACGTGTGGCACTGAACACTGAAGTCCCAGAGTTCATAAGTGTTAATTCCTCTCACTTTCCATGCATCACTCAAATAAATATAAAGCTTTAATATGGGATGTCTATATCAGTCATCATCCAGCAGCAATGGCTGAGCACACAACATGATTAAGCTGGGAAGGCTGTCATCTGATGAAAATCAAACAAGTCATTGCTTAGATTTGGAAAGCCAGTTGTGGAGTGAATAAAATTCATGTGGATCCCAGTGTGTTAAAATCAATACCTTCAAATACAGGTGGTGTGTGAAGAAGGTGCGTTTTGATAGTTGGGTGGGTTTTTGTTTTTGAATGGACCCACTGGTACTTTCTAAAATGGTGTTTAGTTATTTGCTTATTCCCTCTACCAGAGTTGCCATTTTCAAGCAGTTCAGCCCCTTCAATTTTGACATTCCTTCTGCTTTCCATTCCAGGCAGAGATAAGAAAGTGAACCTCGTCTTTGATGCTGTCCCAGCTATGTCATTCTCAAACTGTTTGATTAAGGAATCAAGGCCATTAGAAATTTAGATGCCAGATCAGAATCACAAGTAAACTTTGTGTTGTTAATTGTTCAAATGTTTCGTAAAACCAGTTTTTCTCTCTTAGAGGGGTTTAAGAGTAGAGTCCCACCAAAACTACAGTCTTTTGCAGAACTAAAATTAAGTTATCATAACTGAACACTTTAGCTAATCTGATATTTGCATTGACATGTGCTAAAAAATCAAATTTAACTGTTTTGTTTATTTTTACATTTGAAGTTCCAAAAGAAGATTCAGGAGGAGAGTATGTGAACAATCCCGACACAATTAACCAAACCTAGACAAACCAGTCCCATTCACAACTATAAAAATCCCACTGACCACTTCCCATCAGCAGTTAACAGCATCCCTCCTCTACCCCACTGCATTTCTTTTACCCTTTTTATGATGTCAAAATGGGGGTCAACAGCCTCAGCCCATCCCAGGTACAATCCTTTCATCGGACTTCAAGCCAAATAACAAGTACTGCTATATTCACATCAATCGTAACCTTCACACTTCACAAAAGGAAATTCATATCTAGTGAAAGTATCATTTTTAAAAAAATATATAGTACAGATATGTACATAGGGGGTCATTCTTTATTCATATCAGAGGTGGCAGGCCTATTTCTGAGGGTCACATGAGACAGCAGACGACCAGGCCCGGTGAATCCTATGGTATGTCTCAGACAGGCTCATTCATGCCTTTATCCTGACACCAGAATGCCCTTAGAGGGCTTTGTGTGAAATTGAGCCCCTTTTTATTGTGGTGGGGCTACAGAGCTATGTCCTTTTGCCTTTTTAAATAAACATTAACCCACCTCTATTGTGAGGATTGCCGATTTTCCTTACATAAAACACTATTATAATGGTTCAAAAATAAAGAAAAAAGAGAAGAGTAAAGAATAAAGAACTTGTCTGGTAGAATGCATCAAGCCTTGCTAAACCAGCCTGGTAACGTCCATTGACTTGGTGTGCAATTCTGCCTGGGGTTTGTCTTCATGTACGTCTATACTATATTTTTCTATGAAACAAAATCCAAGTTCCAATTCAATATAAAGGCTAAAGAATCATTATGAGGTCAACTATTATTGTTTTTACAGAGAAGAACCATGCCCTTCAAGTATTGCACATTTTGCCATTGAGATTGATGCTCTACAACTGAAATGGAAGAATGGGTCCATTTTGCTCACCCAAAACAAGAATTGAAATCTTCCTGAGGAAGACGGTGATGACAGTCATCAGGCCTAAAAGGCCTGAGGGCTTAATGGTTTGTGTGTATTTGAACAATTGTACACCTCACAATTTTATCGATCAACAGGTAAGGATGCCCTCCTTGTGGGATGTGCCTCACATTCCTAAAGCAATTCCCAGGCTTTTCCCTCGGAAATTCAAAGGGCTCTCTTCCCAGTCAAATTTCTTTCACAGTCACTGTGCAGCAAGATGCTGGGTTCATTTATTATACTCTCCAAAGAGCATTAAAGCCAAATGACTAAAGCAGATGCTCCTTTTCCACAGCAGAGGAAATATGGAGGGGAATGACAGCGTCCGCTGATACTGAATCCAAGGTGAAGTGCAAGACACCACTATAAAGACCCTATAGCCTTGCGTCACTGCCCAGCTGCATGCTAATATTATATATTTAACAAATATATGTTTATGCAAAGAAGGGAGATGACTGCAGATATGTGAAAAAAAACAGCAGTGTGGAAGTAAGAAAAAATTCACATCGGGCTTCAATTTTCAATGACTCCAGAATTCTCTACCCTGGAAAACAGGATGGAAAGGAAAATTGCATGGATGAAATCCAAGGCTCTTTTTCAATAGGAAAGCTGTATGAGTGAGGATGAGTAGCAAAGCTAAAGTGGTGCAAATGGATATCAGAGAACTCACTTTGTGTTGCTGGCTAGAAGGGTGATTTCTTGAAATGAGGTGATGTAACAGTAGGTCATGGGCTTTGTTCTATTGAGTGTGGCCACATGGGATTGCAACCATGGTTTTCAGTATTAGCTGGTGTTGTTGTTCTCGCAGCTCTTAATTTCTAGTGATAGGCCAAAAAAGAAAAAATAGGGTGAGTGTGTCCTCAAAATAGGGAAACTAAATGATTAGTGACCACCACACCAGCCCAGCAATTGCCCACTTTGAGGGGTGTCTAAATATGTGTGGTGCTGGAGCTCTGGATTTTTATCAATGAACTATTTTATCAGATGAAATATTTTGAAATTGATCATGGGTTAGCCGGGTAATTAGTGAGCAATTCATTCATACAGTGAAAATTTCAAAAGAACAGTTCATTTGCCCAAAGGCTGGATATAATTAATAGGATTCGAGAGTCAAGGATTTGGTGCTATAACTTCAGTGAATTATGCTGCTTGCTTTGGCAAAATTTTCCGTTCCATTCGGCTTCTCCACAGCTCCAACATTCCACTTAAATTCCAACAGGAAGAGACTTGATGAGAGAACATTATGCTAGATACGTTTCAATTCCTGAGTTTTAACCCCTCTTCCTTAATGCGCACCGCACACTTATCTCTCAGTCTATCTTCTCTCCCATATCGCTACGTGAATGCATCTGTTGCCTGTTATCAGAATGAGGTAGTCCACTGTCACCTCCAAGAAGAAATATGCCCAGATCAAAGGAGGGCCTGTTTCTTCAAGGTAAGGGGCTGTTCTGGGGGGATTTTTACACGAGTGTTAATGAGTGCATATCCAAGTGCCACACAGGGGCCCAGGCAGCAGCAGGTTTTTCCACAAAGAGGGATCTTTGCCTGCCAGGGCAATTTTATAAATCAGAAGATCAAGGTGCGGCTGGAATGGGTGTATTGCCCCCCCCAGTGAGTTTACAAGGACCCTGGGTCTCAGGCCTTTCAGATGGGGAGCCAGGAGCCAGCTTGAGGTCCCTGTAAACAAGCAGGGGGCAGAGGGTCTCTCTAGGAATCGCTGGGGCCCTGAACTAAAATCCCTTGAGGTTGTGGAAAATTAAAGAGTGAACACCATTGTTGGTATTATTGCCATTTTATGATTATGATAACTGTACTTTCTAGAAATTAGGGCAGCCCTGGAGATCAACGTGGATGCACAAAGTAAAAGGTGGTGGTGGTGGGGGCCTGCTACACAGGGCAATCTAGCACTACATCTATGGGCAATTAAGTGGGAAAAACACCTCAAGCTATAGTTCAAGCAAAAAGTTCCATATGCTTTCCTGTCGGTATAAAATGACCTGCTTTTTGGCCCTGGAGTTCTTAATGATATGAGATAAGAGGCGGTAAAATTTGGTGTATTGCCCTTCCCAGGTTATGGAATCATGGCAAATGCATTATGACCAGTCAAGGCAATCTAAATTGTGCTCATACGTTCTCATAATCTATGGTCAGTATTAATTGGTTCCACTTTTAAAAAATAACTCTTTACAACATTTGTCATTATGTTTAATCTAGTTAATTACTAAAGGGACAACTGGGTTGGGAGCTGTAATATCACTGATGCATTCACTGTATGAAGAGTGCCCTGTTAAATTCATATTCAGACTGTGTACACTGTTAAATGTATATTTCAATCAGAGAAATTCTTGTTTTTCATTTTTATAGATAAAGTTAGAAACTGGCTGGCTGAAAAAGGTCTGCATTCATGTGACATCATATGTATGAAGTGTAATGGCAAAAGTGTCTTGTCATTCATGTATTAGTGGCATTACCCATCATGCATTGCATAAATAATTTCTGTGTCTGCTGCGGCTGGGGCTGAAGATCCAGATGAATTCCATAGATACATGTTGTAACGCAATTACCATATTATTGTATTATCATTGTAATGGATAGTGCTTTTTGTATTTTGCTGTATGAAAAGATAATGTGCTTGTATAGAAAATATTCACATAAAATTCGTAGCGATCAACATTTTTACTGAAGCTTTTTGTAGAGTTTAACCATCAGACTTTGAAACAGCTGATTTTAAATATGCAGATTTTATTTCTACAGGTGTTTGGCTTTTTGGGTCAGAACATTACTCTACCAACACGGATATCAGGCTTGTGGGCATTATACTTTAATTTCTTCATTTCCTCTTAATAAGTCATATCTACTTCAACAGAATTCATCAGGATTGTTCCTGATGTCTCTTAAGATAGCTGGCTGTTTAATTTCAGTTTATGGGATGAGAATGCCCCGTATTTTATGACTGGGCTTGGCATAAGAGTTTACTTTGCCATGTTCTTCAATCAGATAACGCAATTCCAGAAAGTGGGGCAATATATGGAAAGATTTTGTCAGAACAGATATTATTTTTGCATGTCCTACCTTTTTGAATTAATTCATCCCTCCCAATCTCTGACCATTTTCTTTTCCTACCCAAAGCCACACACAGATGTCTTAATGTCTGAGACTGGATGCCATTTTCTGGGAAACACTGCTTTCAGGCTGGTTATGCACTTCCCTTGGATGCTTTGACATTCTAATGTAAACAGACAGTGATGGCACCAGATGTCTTTTTCTCTTCAATACAAACACAGCACACTGAGCCTTCGTTTAATCGTCTCCTTTATTAATGGGTTCATAGGGTGGTCCTGTGGTCTTGCAAGAGTCACAGGTAGGTTTACATTTTATGGTGGTGAAAATGCATTACCCATTTGCTGGCAATCCCATCCAGTGTGGTTTAGTTTGTGAATATTACCTTGAGCAAGTCAAGTTAAGAACTTTGCTAAAGGGTACAACTGAGGGTTAGAACCTCAGACTCTCTGGTTGTCAGGCCTGTTCAGTGACCCATTCCTCATGCTGCTGTCCTCTCAAAACACCATAATGGCAAGAGTGGTCAGGCAGCAATATTCATGCCAGCACCTGTGATTGTTCTTGTGCCCTTTTGGCCAGCCGGACACTGGATGAGTGTTGTGTGTGCATGTACAGTGACCTTGTGGCTCGGCGCATTAATACAACACGTGCCCATTTCTTAAATTATAAACATGCTGATCCGATCCAGCTGTCAGCACCTCTCCCGCCTGTCCGTCCCCTCCGGCTGGCAGGAAATGTGCAGACCTCAAGCAGGGACACAGGGGGTTACAAACGTGGGCTTTCATTACCTGTGCCAAAATGGCCTGTTGCTGCCTGTGGGACTCCGCAGGTAACTCAGGGGATCAAACATGTCCAGGGCCCAGCACCCTGGTGATAGGTTCCCATAAAGCCTCCATTAAGGCTCTCCTTGGTAATAGGTAACATAAGGCAGGTAAAGAGGAACAAGGACCCATGACCGGGCATGGCTGAGCTTTACAGCTTTTCGGGCTTGGAAACTAGGCTCTTTAAAGTGCAAAATGAGCACAAATTCACTTTGCCTGCCGGTTGGAAGCACCTAGGGGGACCCCCTGTAAAAGAGAGTCAAAGCACAAGCGAAGCTTTGTTGCTCTTCATGTTTACAGCTTGCTGACATGGCCACATCCCTCCACAGAAGCATATGGACGCTACCTGGAGCTCCACAAATCGGCCTTCATTTGGATCCTTTACGCGGAGCCAAGAGGGAGCGCACAGTGATCAATACGGGTTGGTTTTGCTTAGAAGGCACATGCTGCGTGGTCTTAAAGCAAATGCAGACCGTGATCGGGACCCACTGGGGAAGTGAGGAAGAGATAAAAGGTGTGATATTGGATCTGTTTAGCAGCTGCCCTTATCCGTGTGGAGGGCGGTTTCCATCTATTTATTTGACAGATAAGCTATTTATACAGCTGGATATTACTGAGGCCATTCCAGTTTAGTGCCTTACTCAAGAGTGTGAAAGCCCTCCCATATGAAAATGAAATGTATTGTAATATACATTTACATTTACATGAGAACATAATATACTGAAAAATGTTGTTCAGCCCATGAATACATTGCAAATACATTTTAAAACAATTAATGCAAGGCCAAGATATATTGCAATATACCAAAATGGCAAAAATTTGTTTAAACAATATATCTTTAATATGCTGAGTTACAACATATATTCTCTAAAATATATTCTCAATATATTATTTTTGTATTTTTGTATGGGTATAATATTTTTGTATCAATATATTACTTTTGTAGATCCTGGATCTGAACCAACAACCATCTGGTTAAAATGGCAATAAGGGGTGGGTTCAATGTCTATTAGAGCAGGTAATATAAGTAAGAAAAGACGAAGGAATAAAAAGCATGGGTGATGGTGCGAACAGACAGAAAAAGATAGAATTCACCGAGCTGGAACGCTCAATGGTTAATTGTGAAGAGGTATGTAGAAAGGGGCCAGATCTGGAAAGGCTGAATTTAACTTGATGGGAACGCCCTCAGTAAGAGGTAATGGAGGGACCCAGTAAAACATCTGAGGGCCAATAATGGGACGAGGAGAGGCGTTTCAGAGCCATCTTCATAGCAAAGGCAGATGCTGTTCACTAAAGAGGCATTCCGTTTGATGGGATCCAGGTTTGGAGGCTGAGTGACCCAGCAGAGGGCTGCCAGTGGCTGGAACAGTGGCTCCAGAAGCCCCTCTCTGCTCCTCCCACTGAAATCACCTTCACCCTCTCTGTGGAGAGGGAAGAAGAGGGCAGTTTCACATCAATTGAAGGTCAAAGCTAAACCTTAAAAAAGGAAAGCATGAAACCAATTAAATTATATTGTATTATATATACATTCCAGATCTTTCTGTGACTGTGAGTTAAAATAACCTTATAGAAAGGAAATATTAAGGCTAGGACTTTTGAAAGCATGAATAGATCATGGTCAAATTATTTATGAGACAAAAGAAAGTCAATCGTCTTGAGTGCACATTTTATTTACCATATATTGCAAAAAAAATCAAATTATTGTTTTGATTTGTTCTGACATGAAATACAGAACTGACTGCATTGCTAGCAAACAAGATCAATGTTACATATTAGAGGGAAGTCATCTCAAAATTTCACTCATGGAAATTTTTTCAAATTTGTTTACACGAGTAGTAATTGCATCAAGATACAGTAGCTAACTATCTTAGTGAATATTATATTCTACTACCTACATATTTATAACTGGCCAGGTACATACAAAGAATTGTTACTATTTCTTACCCAAACCTTTTTAGTTTCTTAAAATTAATGTCATTCCTTTGAATGCTCAGTTGTTCTTGCTTAAAAGTATGCATATTAAGGGTTCATATCTGCTTATTAAAATTAAGCTCCCTTCTCCTCTCCCTCTTGTTAGGGTTTTGTGTTGGAAGGGTTAAGGTTTCATTATGTAGGCTATTTACACTTCTACAAAAATGAGGTTTCACTTTTAGAGGGGCTTTCTACCTTCAATTACTCATCCATTTCTAGAGGCACCACAGAAAGCCATTTTAAAGGTGCCCATTAATTTGTTTTCATTGAGCTAACCCTTTTGTTAAGTACATATTCTGGGTTCACTTCAGGAAATTAATGTTTTTAGTTTATGCCTCCACAATTTTTCAAATTTGAGGCATTGATTGATGGATGCATTTTTCCTAGTCCTATGTGCTATATGTACAAAACATATTACAGTGAGAGAAATATATGCTTAAAATGTACTTTATTGCTACTTTCATACAGAAATGTTGTGTAAATATTGTAGGATATGTTAAATAAGTTCAATGATTTATGCATAAAAGTATACATACTAGGGATGTAACAATATATTGAATTTCGCGATACCGCGATAAAAAATATCTTGATACTGTCGTGGGACTGTGACAAAATCTACCAGGATATTACATGGTTATTTCCCTAGTGTAGCTGCATTCTACCATCTGTCCTTGTCAAAAAATTGTATTGTTTTTGTTTAGCAATTGTACAAGGGGCATTTTGTTCCTTAGGGCGGTCGGGCGACACACCACCAAAGGGGGAAATGGAGGGAATTTTTCTATCACATTCTACCATAGTGGATTTACGCTTGCTGTGACTGTTCTAGACAGTTTGTCCTGCCTCTGAATATCATAGTCCAATCAGCGTCAAGTTTTGTTCTGTGGAGTACCGCCCCTTTTGGGCGATTTCAGTCTGGTTGAAAATCGCCCAGATCGTTCTGATATGTTAAGGCAATTTTTTTTGAACTGCAGGCACTGCAATGCAATCTGTATGGGTTCTGGGTGGGCTTGCACTAACGTGCTTTCATCATATGTAACCTGGTGTAGGGATCGCCGGGGCAGCCAGTGATCTTGTCACATTCAAGGTTAACATGGCTAATGACACCTCAGCTCAGAGCAACTCAATTGTGTCATTAAGAGGAATACCGTGAATACATCAAGCGAGTATCTACAAGGGGGGGGGGGGGGGGGGGGTTCATATAACCAGGGATTTTCGCAGGGCTGGTATGAGCGGAAAATGTGGCTAGCAGGCTGCGAAGTAGCTAATGCTTTGTTTGCAATATGACAATGTCAAGTTAGCTAGCTGTTAATTTACACATTGAACGGGTGACCTTAGCTATCATTGCAACAGTTGCCCCCCCTGAGAGATTTGGCAGGAGCCGCCACTGAATTGTGCATACATAGTTCAATCATTCATTGCCAAAGACAATTCATGCCAATTTTTGCACATGCTTAGGTCATGGCTGGCTACTTTTATTCTATTTTATTAAAGAAGGAAAGCAGAAGCACTTTAAAAGGAAAAACAAATTTTATATGAAAAAAAAATCTCCTTGTAAGTCTTTATGTAATACTATTACACATAATTCTATTCTATTTTTATAAGGATAGTTAGCACACAAATGCCGTGTAGAGGTGGCAGCAATCCTGGGTTTATTCAGCTAATTAACTTTTTCAGAGGACAGTCCTGTTGTATATGCGTATAAACTACTCCCTCGCTCATTACAACTACAGTACAGCATATTGATCACTTTAAATGCGCTGTACTACAACTGGAGGTAGTGGCAACAAAGGCTCTTTAATGTAGTTCAGTGAGTGATTTACCCAGTAAGATTGTCCTGGTGTCTCTCTTTAAAGGTGCATTGTGAATGTATAAACTGGACCACGTCGCTGCAAATGGTGACGGGTTCGGCTGTAGGTTGTAAACGAAGGGTAACAAGCTCTTCTCCATTTCTTTTTTTTTTTCTTTACTGCCGCTGCAGCTGCTGTTTCAGACAACCAAGCAGACCAGACTCCATCACCTCAAATTTAAAAGCACGCCCCCTGTGGGCAGGCAGGAGGAAAGCTTGCATTCAGCCCGGCAATGAGCCAGACGTGGGCGGAGGAGGGGGGGGGGATAGGGAGCGGAGAGCGGAGGGGAGGGGAGGGAAGGGGGGTGGGCTAAGGAATCTCAAGAGAAAAGAAAGAGAGAAAGGTGCTGCCCAATTGGCTCCAAACTCCTCGTGACATAAGGGCTACTGGTATTTCAAGTCACTAATGTAATCCACAGAGCCAGCACCAACGAAGAAAAGGCCAGTTTACAACTTAACAAGTAACATCATCACACTTAAAAGAGCAGTCAGTCTTCAATGAAATTGTCTTTGGATTTGACCTGGGGGGGTGGGACACAGCAGTAAAACTTCTAATCATCTTACATCGCTATGGCTTGCACCCCTTTGTCAGTTTTATCTTTGTCTGACAGACTGTTCAGCCTGACAGAAAGGGCTGAAAAAGGAATGATTTTCCCTTTCTGTGCTGTACACACACTTAAAGAGGATTTTGTCAGAGGGAAACCAAGTTATTACAACCCCACTTACAACATTAAGAAAATAGTTCTCTCTTCCCAGAGGGGTCAAACGGATTAAAGAGAAGCATCAGGAGTGTCAGCGATTTGACACGGAGAAGTTTCCCTCTCTGGGCCTAAATGTGCTTATGGAGAGAGGAGCCCACAGTTGAGAATCTGGACTTTGAAACGCTCTCGCAATCTGAAATACGCAGGTCAGCACTGAAGACTGAGAGACGGTGAGGGTGTTTTTTTTCTCTTTTTTTGCCCGTTCTGCTTGCGGAGCGCATGAATCACCGCATGGCAGGAGAACAGCTCCGCCAGCCCTCAGCAGACATGGCACAGAACCACGGAGTGCCCCGGGCGATGAGTTTCAGATGGGAAGAAGAAATCGACCGCAATACTCTGGAGAGGAAATGCCAGGGAGAGATGCTCCAATTGTGAGAAAAAAAAAAAAAAACGATATCAACTTCTGAAAAGATAGACCCTGCCACTCGGGGCAATCCATTGGGAATGGGGGGTAACAAATGACGCTGCAAAATCTCCCTGATCAGCAGAGGAGGTGGGGGGGGGGGTTGTGGTAGCGTGTCCTCGGACGTAGTCATCCGCCGTCCCTTGTGCCTCCCCCCTAGCAGGGAAAGCTGAGACGTTGAACCCTCCCCTCCCCGACATGTTTGTTTCCGTCTGCACGCGCTTTGTCACGGCGCAGACGGCTGTGCCTCTCCATTGCGGCTTCTGAAATCGCTTAAACCCTCAATATCGCTGAGATGTTTCCATCTGGGCTTCCAAAAGTGCGGAGGAAAAATTGCCTCAGGTTGCAAGCATGCTAAGTGCCACAGGGACAGCACACATTCTCACATGTAAACCTCATCCCCCTGGCTCAACACAAGGGCCAACACAGATGATTAAGTGAGACCAAAACCTGAGAGGGAACAAGGATCAGATTCCAGATATGGAGGTACAATATACATTAGCCTCCATGCTTCAAGTAGCTTTTGTTCACTGAATTTTGTACAGTATAACAGTACCAGTCCATATGTTTTCATGGTATAATATAAAGCCAGATATTAATACAGAACTGTTCTTTTTTACATGATAAAAGCCACCAGCTTGGATGCTCTGTTTGTTTGTTCTTTCCATCCAAGTTTTCTGTCTGATGTTTCTGACCAACTCTGAATCACTCGCTTAAGTGGAACAAAAGAGCAAAAAAATGAGACTGTAATTCAAGAAGGGGGATTTGGAAGAAGGCGGAGCCAGGTGAAAGAGTGGTTCGGATTGGGTCTTAGGGGATGTCCATTTTCAGAGCAGCAATTTTTCAGTCCTCTCTTCTTGTCAGCTTTTTGGCACGGGGCTGCCATCTGTTTCCTTTGTCTACATATCACAGAAACTAACATTAAGCGCAAACCCCACCTCCAAGAGCGTTATCGCTACTTTTTCACAGCCATTCAGATTCAGATTCCGCCCACAAGCATC
Source organism: Megalops cyprinoides (assembly GCF_013368585.1). Taxonomy (NCBI): domain Eukaryota; kingdom Metazoa; phylum Chordata; class Actinopteri; order Elopiformes; family Megalopidae; genus Megalops; species Megalops cyprinoides. The sequence goes on along the minus strand of NC_050601.1, from coordinate 17,472,526 downwards.
ATAATATTGCTCCCAGTTCACAGAATAGAATAGAATAATGGGCTGAGGCAATTGAAACCCAAAATGTTCTTTGATGTATACGCCATACACCCAAACACCATACAGGCCGGGTTTGCAGTCCAGGCAAAGCTTGCTTGTGGCTACTAAAGTCAAAAGTCCCACGTTGGATTCAAACCCACTACTGCCAGCCACTGCAGAAGAAGCTGCCACCACATAAGTTGAACGAAGAGCTATACGATCATGCGTAATGATGTAGAGCTGTCTGAGGTGGAGTAGCCTAGGGCTCATGGCTATACCCGTGTCATCTCTGGGGATCAAAGGTCAGGCAGTCCAGGACACCCAGGAGAAGAGTGTAGCCTCTGGGGGAGGGGGGAGGGGGGTAGAGGAGGAATGTGGGGGCCCTCCCTGCCTCAGCACCCCACCCACCCACTCTGTGCCACAGGGCGCTGTAGAGCGCATTCCACCTTTAACATATCCTGTGCAGATCGATGGATCACAGGTGACCCAGGATTTCTCCTACAGTGCACCCCTAGACCTGGCTTAGCACAACAAAAGCAGCAAGACAGGTTCATTCCAGGTGTGATCGGTCCCTTTTTTCACCCCTCGTGTGCATCTGGCTCGGGCGGCCCCTCTAGTTTTTTTTTTTTCTTTCCACAGCCTGCATTCTCCTCCCCCGTTCTGCACTCTGTCGAGCCTCAAAGGAGCAGCAAACATTCTGGCCGCTCAGAAAGAGGTCAGACGACTCCAGAAAAATCCAGAGCATGGGGCTTTGGCTCAGAGACAACCTGAAGATACAGTTATATAGATATTTGGATAAAGTGTGAGACTTGGACATTACTGGGCCATCAGCTAGTGTGTATACTGCTCGTCCTCACTTCCCCTAATGTACGCTCTATGAAGTATGGAAAAATGTCTGCAGTGCTTCTTCTTTTCTTCTGCCATTCTCTTTTCTGCTCTCCATCGCTGGCTGCACAAGGCAGGGGCCATTTTTCAGCACTGACACATCAACAGAGGGACTGTGCGGGAGTGGCTTGCAAAAAAAAAAGGGAAGAAAGGAAAAAACGGTGACGCCCTCAGTTCGAACTCCAAAAAAGCGTTTGGGGGGGCACACATGCTATACAGCTGAAGGGGCTGTGAAGAGCTGTGAGAGCAATCTGCTAATGCATGTCCGCTTCCCTTACACTGCCCCTGTCGGGTGGAAAAAAAGTCTGAGAAACAGAGAGGGGACAGCAGCTTGGAGGGAGCACGTTTCTCATTAGTTTCTCATAGGCGACCTTGCTTTCTGGGGGATCCTGCAGCCGCTAAACTGTCTACACTGCACCTCTGTGCTGTATAATAGGGTTAACACACAACAAGCGTGTCGTGCAACCTGCTAATTTTTGCCATCACTGACTCCGTCCACGTTGGATAATAAATCGTAATTATTTTATCTCATTTTAATGCCTGCGCTGTGTGGGGGCCTGGATACTGCTGGATTTATAGCTGTCTGGGCTCCTCTGCCTAAGTGACTCCGATGAACTACTCCTTCAAGCTCATGTTTCCCCTTCCTTTTATGGGTTCTCTTGTAGGCCTGCATTCGTTTAGTGGACTCTTCTCCAATCAAAGCATTTTTTATATGTGAGCTTGTGCCTTTTGTTTCATGAGAGACTTGGACAATCCTGGTGTTCTCTCACAAATTCCTCATCATGAGTAGTCACGTCTCATGTGTAACATGATAAAATGGAAGCTCTGCTTTTGCCTAAATAAAAAACCAGCAGTCAAATTGTGAGAATCCACCCTCTTGCTTACCGATGTTGAATTTCTTGTGAGTAGTGGATCTCAGGAGAGGGGGCATGCAAACCCACAACAAAGGGAAACATTCTTACCTCAGCGTACCTCTAGGTGTTCGGGTGGGCGGTATGGAATAGACCTGCAGCACACACGTATGTGTATGTGTACACGCAAAAATATATGCAGACGGTGCAAAACCAAATTAATTTCAGGTTTAAACTTAAACTGAACATGAGTCACCGCGCATATTTTTAAAAAGAGAACCAGAACTTTCCCATTACAATGTAGGCCAGGATTTAATGTCTGGGGTTGTGAAATTGCACAGTATGTCCTCTGGTGAAACTGTACAGCCACCTCTCTGGCCCTCTCCGCCGCTTTCATTTAAGTCACACAGGGCAGGAAACATACATACATTAATAAAATGTGGCATATTGCTTCTGCATTCCATGTGACTTGTCTGAGATCAAGACCTTATTTTAGGATTTACGGCCATTTCAGCTCTTTTACTTAGTGTGCCAACTTCAGCATTTCTAGAGTAAATCTTTTTATTGGTGGGTGTGACGAAAGCTAGCGCTGCCTACCCAGGACAGATTTGTAGATTCCAATTTCTCCTAAGTAATGATTTTTTTTTTTTCCCAGGGAGGCTGAGGGTGTAACCCATGGAGACATGGCATAGAGAGGGATCAAAGGGGAGATAGAGACAGGACTGGAAAGACAAGACCGGGAGGGGGAGGAGGAGGGGAGGTGGCGGAGGATAGGTAATGCTTTTCAGATGGGACAGCTGTGATCTGCTTTTCCAGGTTTTTAGCAAGGTGCCAGTGTACGTACTTACACAGGCGTACACACGCGTCAACACCTGCACACATACTGTATTACGAACACACATGCCCGTGTGCACTCACATATGCACAGATATGTCACGAGCACATATGCGTGCTCTCAGGTGCAGGTACAGGTAAATAGACATGCACACACAGTGGCTGCTGATTACAGAGTGGTAACTGGGGAAGCAGCTGCCCACTACAGTGCACAGGTGTGAGTCTCTTCCCGCCCTGCACAGCTCCTCTCTGAAACTACAATTACAAGGGACATAAACAAAGGATGAAGTTTAGTCTGTTTTGTAGTTTGCTTTTTCCCCCATTTTAGTCTGAAAAAGAAAAAAAGAGGACAGAATCACATGGTACAAAGGGCTTCGTTAAAGAAACATCAGTCCAGTCATTCTGGCATACTCAGAAACCACAAGCAGCAAAGCACTTTTTGATATTTGGTGTCAGGCCAGAAGGAAATGCATCTGAGAATACCGTGCTACCATGAAGGAGGTCCTGTGCACAGGTGAGTCTTCTCATCAGCCCTAACTGGTATACTTAGGCAGGAATGATAATTCTCACCTGGAGATAATATCATGTGTGGACATCATAAGCCCCCTCATCCTCTCTGGATAAATTCAATGGTTACAATTAACACCTCTCCACACAGGCACCTAGTGTAGTGCCACCTAAATACTCATCTGGTCCCCAAAGCTTGTAATAACCATTGTCTTGCCAGAAAGGCATATAGTACAACTTACGGCCTTTAACCAGCATTTATCTGGAGGAGAGGTATATAGTTGCCTTCTCTGGATACACTGTACTGTACATTCACACCTGATTGTTAATAATGATCTATTAGGAATGAGTGCACAATCACTAATAGATTATTAATATAATTATTATGGCTGATATTGTTTATGTGAATGTGGCTAAAATATATTGGCTTGAATGGTGATTTGAATCAGGGTAGAATGTTGTTAGAATGTGAACAATGTGACAGCCTTATAATTACAATTTGATGAGTTAGCCAAATACCACTGATGCTCGTCCCCTTCATAAACACTTTGCAAGCACAATGGCAATTATAATATTTGATGCTTATTAAGACTTAAGTCATTCTGTAAATTAAGACTCGTTACATCAAAACACGTTCATTTATAAACTATATACTCTTTCTTCATAAATAATTACTATTTTTACAGTTACCATAAATAACATTTACTGAGTTTAAGGATTACACAGTCTACACCCAGTATAGCAGACAATGGGCAATGATTGGAGCACTCAAGACAAAAATAAAAGAAAGAAATCAACTACAGTTCTGACTTTTCAAAACTCTAAAGCACTGTAAAAGACACAATATATTATCAGGCATATACACCATAACTGTACACTTCAAAATGTTCAGGCTAAAGCTCTATACCATGGGTTTCTGGGTTTCACTGTGATGCCAGTTCAGATAATTTGCTACAGTCCTCGGGGCTATGGATCTACAGGGCCAGGGGTGGACATTGCAGTCAAAGGGTATTTGACTATCAAACTAGCAAATATTAATGCTTAAACAAATAGTACACTGTTTTATGGACGTAAACATTATTTCATTCCAGGTTTCACAAGCTGCATCAATCTCAGAAGTAACTCATATAAGTTCCTTATCAGTGTTTTCTTTTTGAAACAAAATGGAAAGGAGGGGATGCAAAGGTAATAGTATTTTGTATGATTTAGCTGGGGAGGTACCCATATTAGGGCATTTCTCATCAAACTGTTTATCTTTATCCCTTCCCACAGGTGCTATCCTTATATCCTTCAGGTATCAGATAACAGCCACTTCAGGTGTCTAGTAGTTTCAAAAACAGATGCAATTTTTTCCCCCATATTACCTTACACAGACAACTATCAAACAAACGGCATACATAGAACAAGCCATTATTCCCTTTTTGATAATCATTTACAGTAAAGGATTATACAACTGTCATATCCCTACCAGCTTTGTCAGTGTGGCAGTGTAGCGGACCACAGAGCACCTTACAAACCACCCTTACCCCTATATAAGAATTTTAGGCTTCCTCTGACTCTGAATTATGGTTCATTTGCATACAGTTAGTTAACACAAGCCATAACATAAGGGGATGCACTGTTGCTTTAAATCAGAGGAGGTGAGTTATAAAAAATTGTCACTTACAGGGCCTGTCCTCCATCCTGGGGGCAGGATAAATTTGGGTGAAACTCAATTTGTTTGACACTGATTTAAGTCCTGCCCTCAACATTTCATTGACTGGCTTTTATTATTATGGTAGAGCACACACATGTGCATACAAAAATGAAGCCTAGTCCAACATTCAAGATCTTGCATCAAAGCTGGTGGATACATTAATAACGGGCTGCAAAACTTACACATTTTTTGGGAATTTGCTACTTCTTTAAAATAAACTATACGTTTACATAATTGATTTCATTGGACAATTCACTTAGCTCAACTCTGGTCCTGTCTTGTTCAATAAAGGCAATGATTGAGATGGCCAATTCCTGTACAGTTTTATGCAGAGGCCCCTCTGTTTGTTGAGTGTCAGTTTTATGCATAGACTCGTCTGTTTTTTGAATACATCTGCTCACCCATCCATGTGAAAAAAATATCTAATCAGTTCTTAGTTTTGATATAAAAAAGGTTGAATAAGCTGTTTGTTTCTTTCACATGCCATAAGTATAATGACCTTTTATTAATTTACAGTATGTTGAAAGTCAATGTTACTTAAGCTTTTTTCTTATCAACTCAGTTCCAGAACTCCATAACAGAAATAATGCAGAACAGAGTTTCAAGAAAAAAATACAGCTTTTTATGACTTCAGTGTCTTACGGGAAGCCATGACCAATACATTTAATTGTTAATGCATGTTGCAAACTGTAAAGTCAGAGTGAACTTATCCTGTAATAAAATGCTAAATAAATAATACTGCTGTACTAAAATATAATGCGGTTCCAAATACCCACCACATGTTTATAATTACTGTTTAAAATCTTTACAGCAGAATGCCCAGTACGCATTCAGCGAAAAGCAATAGCCATTTAAGTGACTACGAAACTGTGGAGGCTGTGCTTTTGTGCTGTCCAGACACCCAGTTCTTCAGGGGCGAGTCACTCGAGTTACAGCACGACTGTTAAGTCCATTGTTTTGGGGATGGAGAGAGGGGCTGAAGATTCATGGGAAGGAGAGCTGGGCCTCGACCGAATGCCTTTTCCAGATGGGGCGGTCAGCCAAAGGACCAGGAGCACGTGGGATCTCCAGGAATGGTATGGTGCAATTTGGGAACATGTGGTAGCCAGGAGCAAAGCAGGGGGTCCCTCAGGGTGCAGGGGACCCCATATAAAATAAAGGAGGAGCAGGGTTACCTTACAGAAAACATGTCAATATATGAACAAATATGAGAAATAAGGAAATATGAGAAATAATATATACATACTGTATATGTATACTGTGTATAATGCACTTATGCGCTAAGCTTACAGGGTAAACTCATACTCTGTGTCTATAGGCTCACTCTCCACAGCATCCGTATTTAATTCTGAACACAAAAGGAAGAGGGCAGTGGAGTCACGCTGGAATGGACAAACACCCCCCCTCCCCCCCACTCCCCACCCTCCACTCCCTGACATGTTGGGACAGTGAGCAGACAGCATTCTTCAAAAAAGAGCTTTACCAGATCACCTCCCCCTCCCCTTTTCCTCCGCACCAGCTCCTCCTTTTGTAATGGTCACTTCCACAGAAACTGCGTGGGGGTGGGGGAGAAATGGCGCAGACGAATGACACCAAACTCTTCTCTGAGCTGCAAACAAAATGCATAACACCACGCTGTAATTGCTGAAGAGAAGTGGGAAGGATATCTTAGTTTCTGGGTGCGCTGACACAGAGGAACTGTTAAAACGCTGAGAGGTTTTGTGTTCTGAGAGTCTTAAGGCTTCAGAGGGCCTAATGCACCCACGGAGGGGTGATGAATGCCAATGAGAGAGCCTCACCCAAAGCTTCGGGAGGCCTCAATGATAGGTGGCAGCTCCTTGGCTGGGGAGACAGACCACGCCTAGCTCTACTTCAGGTGCTTTTAACCCACGCCCAGCCATCTGCCTGTAGACCTCCACCACCACCACCCCCCCTCCCCCAAACCTTTGTGAGGTGATCTCGCTCTCTCTCCCCTGTCTGCCTGTTCCTACCTGCCTGGTGCATAGCTCAAGTTCCTCAGTCACAGAACACCCCGCCACCCCCCCGCCATCTCCTAACTACTCCGTCATGCTACTTAGGCTCCACAATTCACTCTGCACTGAGGCAGCCCCACCCTGCCCCACCCCCACATGTGCCCTCCCAGGAGATAGCGCCCAGGGCTTGAAAGTGAAAGGGGAATCCTGAGTTGCTGGTAGAAAGATAAGAGAGCAATCGCCAAGCACAACGGAATCCAGTGCTATGCCAGCATAACACTAACTACAGCTACAGAGTACGTCAAATGGAAGTCTGATATGTATTTAGATCTATGAGTATATATGAATAAAGGTTGCCCACTCAAAGACAGTGACTGCATAAAAGTGGCTTGAGGGGAGGCAGGGGCAGGTTGTAGTGTTTGCCCAGATGTTGAGACTGAGAAAGGGCTCTGAAAGGGAAAGACACACAGTCTGTGAGGATGTGCTTGTGCGTGTGTGTGTGTCTGTGTATTCGTGTGTCTGTGCGTGGGGTGGCGGCGGGGAGTTGTCCTGCTAGGGCCTTGACTCCCCCCATCTCATCCCTCGTTCACCACTCAGAGTAGTACCTTGAAGTAAACATAGGTTGCTTTAATTAGACAAAAATGACATCATAGTCTAACTTGGAAACAAATCAAGGTTTTTTCATTGGCTCTAAAAAGTTTAACAAAACTTCTCTTTTAATGGTGAAAACATTTTCTGTTTAGTTTTCTTTTTATGGATGCTAGGAACGTTTTGCTCCACAATACTAGATTTCTTGAATTTAAGGAGTTAGGGAAAGAAGAAAGAAGTTAAGGATCAAAACTCAAATCAAATCCCTTCACAATCTTCACTCACTGCTTGCCTGACAAAATCAATAGCATTTATACACATTCACTTCCAGTAAGATAAATAATGCTGCTTTATTTAGTGGAAAAAAACCTCCATGAGCAGGAACGGCAAAATGGAGAGGAGAGAAAGAGAAGCATGAAAGAAAAAAAGAGCATAAAGAATCTGCAGTCGTCTGAATCGCCCTCCCCTGGCAAGACAGCAGTTCCGCCTCATTCCGAGTGGTTTTTGGAAATGAGAGTGCCTCCATAGCACGTCTTCCTTTTTTCCATCCCGTGTGCCTGTAACTTGATCGCCTGAGCACTAAAGTAACTCTCCTCCATTTTCCACCATCAGAAGGTTAACCCCTTTGTGACATTTGAAATAATCCAAGTGCTTTTCTGGATTTGTCTAGTTTTGGGCATTGACTACCCTGCAGGTGGGTAGTGCTGGACATCAGGTAAGGTTGAGGTGCGTGACAGGTGCGCAATTTTCAGTGTCTGTCTTTGAAATTTAGCAGTGTGGCAGGGGCACCTTGCCCCCTCTTGCTTAAGACTGCAATTTTGGTTTGCAGGCATCTGGACTCACTTTTCATCCATGGAGCGGATTTACTTTGGGCTTAGAATTCCCCCTCATGGCCTACAGTCAGTATCTTCAGCTCCAGTTAGAAAGCAGACCCGCAAACAATGCTGACACTAAAAGCAGAGGACAATACAGAATCATTAACCATTTACGTGAGGCAAAATTAAGGAAACTTAATTGCACCTTGCTTCAGAGCATGCCACCAGGGGAAAATCACATTCCTTTTATGTCAGACAAAAAGGTATTGCAAAGCCTCTGAGGACCAGCTTCAGCCAGAAAGTACAGACTAAGCATGGTAAATGCCTGGGGCTCAATTTTTGGTGCTGTGAAGAAGATTGGAATTTTCAGCATGATCTTACTTGGAGACCTCAGACAGAACTTGCATTTAGTAGCAGAGAGATAAAAAAAACATAGATAATTATAAATATACACAGTTTATTATGACAAAAAGGTTTATAACACTCTTCTAATATCACATTCCTATTTGATGACACACTGCCACACAGGAAATCAGAGTTCCTGGAACACTTATCAGCTAAGTTCAGTTCATTGCCTAAAGCAACCTTTGTTGTAAATGTATGAATCCCCGTTATGCTTATGTGCTTTATGAACACCGATGCATGGGTGATACATGGATTTATATCTATATGACTATGTAATGCACAAACCTGTGCTTCACAGTAGTTTACACTTATGTGATCCTTCTAGCTCAATAAATTTACCTTACAGATGGGTATTATCCAGTGAGCACACTTTAAGCACATATGTAGGTTATATGGAGAATATATAAATAATACAGGAGGATGTTAGAAATTTATGAAAACAGCATAAATCATAAAAATGAAATGATACAGCTTTTAACTTCTAAAGCTGAACTTTGAACAAATGTAGCACTGTAAAAACTATAACTAGTATAGTCATATATTTGTATGTAGTCGAACATGATTTTCTTAAGTTTATTTGTATAGCTTTTCTCTTTCTATATGTAATTTTTTAAACCCTTACACAATAAATATCCCACAGCATCAGTGACAGCCTAACTGGGGACAGGTGTTGGAAATTAGCTTTGGCTATAAGCAGTCTATTTATGCGTCTGCTACTTGTTTTTAACAATGTACCATTATTCTATTGTATTGTTCCTGACGATTAAAAGAATTAATACATAAATATATTTAGTGGCACTGTGAGTGAGATCCCCAGTGAGGAAGCAGTCTTTTACTCCTGTACACACACAGTAGGAGTGTTAACATTGGTACCAGTCCCCTGACTGCCCAACGTGTCACTCACAAATGAGGGAGGCATTATTTCTGCACTATTAAAAATTTCAGCCTTTGGCCCGCCATGCTTTGTTTTAGGAATGTGGACCTTGCAATCTTCCAAGCTAACCCACCCCCCGAGATGAGGCATTCTCATCGCTCAATATATTTCTACTGAAGTAGGAGAGAGTTCACACCACAGATGTAGAATTACTAGATCAGACACTTCTGGGTACTCAAACTGATCACCAGCAGGGATCCTGATCTAGTCTGGCCATGAAGATCTACATCTGTGGTTCACACTGTTCTTCCCCCTTGAATGTGCCTGCCCCCTGGCATAAGTATAAAAAACACAGTCAACTTCTAAAGCTTCTTCTAATGCTCACAAGATATGTGGCAAAACATCCTAACATAACCAACGAGACTTATCAGCTGCCTGGGTTTGTTTTCTGTTTGTTTGTTGCTTTTGTTTCTAATTAACTAGTGTAATATAGCATAAGCCTGAAATCTGAGGGCTTCTTCTTTCCTTTTCTTATTTCTAGAGTAAGTTAGCTGGACAGCAGCCCGCCCTCAGCTCAGGAAAAGTTAGATTATTAAATGGGCTGAGCTAAGCTGCGAATTTGCCAGATCCTTTTTAAAAAGGGAAAGCTCGAGCTGAGACGCCACGTGGAAAGCTCTGTACCTAGCCTTGCAGGCTGTAAATCTGTGACTGTCGCAAAAGGGAGAACCTCAGCCCGTCAGAAGCCAGCTGCTCCTGTGAGCACTCAGAGGAGCCCAGCTGCAGTCCCTGTCCCCCAGTGCAAGCCAAGAGTCACTTTTGTGACTGTTAGATACCTCTGTCCACAGTCCTGACCCAGAATTTTCCTGGTCTCCGAAAATGTGCTAACGCTAACTCCAAGAATATAGCACCCCGGAGTCACTGATCCAGGATGAACAGCCCAAGACCTAATCTGAGCCCCAGCCACATGTAAAAAAAAACCTCTGAAACTGATCCAAGGTCTGTGCTCGGGGCCACCTAATATTTTCACCCTAGTGTGCGTTTCCGTCGTTCCTGCCTTTTCAGCCACGTTCATTTTGATGCCCTGAGGGCAGCACAAGCAATGACAAGCTTTCACAGCCTCCCAGCTGCTCGCAGGCCTCAGATACACATCAGGCAGGTTTTGTGCGCCAGCCACAGGTGATGTGTTTAATCTTCAGTGGTCCGTCCCACGTAAAGCAAACGCCCTCCAAAATAGCATTTTCCACCTCAGTCACCCCCAGCGATTTCTAGAGTGCATTTTTGCCTTCTCTGCAATGCTTGTATTATGCGTTTGCCCCCTGTGGAACAGAGCTCAAATTTTCATGGGCTTGTACTGTTTATTGGGGGAAAATCTCTTGACTTAAGGAGCGGAATTCAATTTGTAAAATGTTTGGAGATCACCACAATATTTATATATTGAAAAGAAAAAGAATAACAACATAGCAATATTTCAGCTATTCTCTGACAGATGGAACATTAAGGGGGCAATTCAGAGACATTGTAGAGTGACTCAGCATTAACTTATTTTTCAGCTTAAGGCAGTATCTCTTTTGGTGGCTTACACTTCACAAATCCTTTTCGAAACAAATCTGCTTCAAATAACATAAAAAAAAATTATGTGTGCAATGTCAGCCAAACCATTCTGGGCTTTGATTGAATCACCCTGTAAATTTCCGACATGCACTTTATGAGGTTTCTCAAGAGTGCACAGAATTCTTTCTCTGAGCAACTCCAAACATCCACATTAGAAAAATTTGTTCTCATTTGCGTCATATTCCTTTCGATGGTTGACTGGGTTTAAAAGCCCGGCAGTCTGGGGAGGGCAGAGGATGCCTGGGTTTGTTGTATGTCGATCTCCGAGGGTCAGTGTAAACCCTTATGCCTCTGGAAGACCAAACATTTTGCTGTGGAAAAGATGAATCACCCTGGAGAGCAGACTGTCAGATCGGCCTGGCTTCCATTCAACAATAACCCTCCCCACGACAGAAACTTCTTTTATCGCATCTATTTCACAGAGGTCGAAGCGTAGGGAAGAAAGAGAGAGGGGGTGGGCGGCAGGATCTGATTCCTTTTAGTCATTGCACATCTCTTTCTGGCTTGCTTTTGGATCTTGCTTTTTTGTCTGGTGTGAGGGTGAACACTTTGTGATTTATTTCAGTCAGATACAGGGTGAGTCAATCTTAATCCTTCACAATGTGATCAGACACCTGGATCACAAAACGCAAAGGCATTCAGTTATAGAATTGTGATTTGGTTACATCACTACAGCATGAGCTTTTTGTTAATAAACAGTTTGTGTCTACAGGGGATGAAGCTCGTTCTTCCTCCCACATACTGCATGTGCCATTCCTCAGTGATTCCACATCCTACAGTTACCAGAACATTAGCTGTAAAAACAGCTGATGCATTGATGACTCATTAGTAAATGAGCTCCAAATGTGGTGTTGACCTTGCAATTGTGAACAAAGCTTGTTTAACTCCATGTGCTTTTGAAATTTTTCTGTGCCTCAACAAACAAACAAAAAAAAAAACTGAGAAAAGGCCACGGTGAGCCCCCTTCCCAGAAAAAGAAACGCAAATACTCTCCAGACTGCCATTCCTTGTGCACTCCTGGAGTTTCCTGTTCTTGGAGGTGATATCACCGAGTGCGGCGCGTTGGACAAAGCGACAAAGCATGGAGGGGTTGAGCGCTTGCCACGACTGCTCCCTCCTGGAGGAAAACACGTCCGGGCTGCTCCTGGGAACAAGCTGCACGGCCCACCCCAGGGAATGCAGGGTTCTGAAGCCCTTCCAGAGAAAACAGTGCCCCACGGTGGGAGGGTAAACTTTCTGCCGGCTTCAATGGAGGCACAGAGCTACAGATTACCGCCGGAGCACCGCTGAAGGCTGCTATCACTGTAAATGGTTTCCTGGATATGAGTGTCCAAACAAAAAATATATAAATATAGGACGAGAAACATTTTACCAGAGCGCCCTGGTCAATATAATCTTCTGGAGGAATATAATATAAAAGATGTTGGCACCAAGCTGTTCATCTGCATTTCTGTATATTTCTTGTTTACAGATCCCTTAAAGTAGCATTTAAGGGCGACCGTCTCTCGATTCAGATTTTACAGTTTGATTGTTCATGCGTATTATATTTTATTTGTCCATATGGAAGTTGGCCTGCATACTATCAACACGTGGAAATTGAGGGAGATGGACCGATTATGAAATGGTCACCTCATTTCGTGTGTGCTTTTGCTCTCAGAGAAGCAGCACAGTGGCTAATTCAGCAGCATGTCTTGGTAGCCTCTTTACTCTCCATGACACTAGGCTCCATAGTGCATTACAGTAAACCAAACCGAGGATCAGCACACCTCTCAGTTACATCACCTAAGTAACTCACAGGCCCCTGATGAGTCGCTAGAGGGTGCTGTTTGAAGGTGGAATGAGGGAACTCTGCTTGATGTAATCCCTCCTAGACAGGCAGAGTGGAGCCATATACACTCCATCACTGTGGATAACATGGTTGTAGGGCTCAGCCTGCACTCAACATGACTGCCTTCAATGACTAAGCCATTTGGGAGGCCCAAATGTGTTTTATATTACCCCCCACAATACACCAAAGATCTGCGCTGTTTACATGCAGAAGGCTCGAATAAACAAAAAAACACCAATTCCTCATTCCACGGTGTCACACAAAAAACACCTTTTTTGGTTCAGTCTGCTTTTGCATTCATCTGTAATACCAGAGAGTGAGCTGATAAAGGCTAACCCCATTCTGGAAGTATCTGAACCTGACGCAATGGGACAGTCTGGGCTAGTGGAGAAACAGTACTATTGGTGGGGTACAATATCGGTATGAACAATTTGAAAAGTACCTGATTCGTATCCCTAATTTTGGTGCATCATTTTGACGTGTTGTGAGTCTCTGTGGGTCACTCTTAAATGCAAGCAAACAAAAAAAAAATCACACCGCATTTGAAAACATTGGAGTGGTACGAGTGCAGGGAAAACAAACTTTTCATAAATCCCACATCATGGCGTTTTGTTCCTTTGCCAAATCACTTCCTGAAAGCACACTAATACATTGTCCTTACATGTATATCTTACATCCTATATGATGCCCTGCGAACACAGCTCAAGTAGTGAGGCAAAATGGCACTAGGTGATGATGAAAATAAATTGAAAGGGAACCACTTTTGTGCATTTTGAACTGCTGTCCGGTACAGCCCCTCCCATCCTAGAAGGCAGATGTCTTCCGTATGGCAGCACCTCTGCCTCATTCGGGGAGGGGGGGAGCTAAAGCGATGTTCCGCAGCTGCACTTAAAGAGAAAGTGGGCCGGCACAGTGAGGGGACACTGTTCCAGACCCGAAATGAAAACCAATGCTCTGGTTTTCCTCTGAAAGGCTTTCCGACGGCTAAGAAATCACGCCACTTATGATGGTGCAAAGCAGAATCTCGGCTCCAGCCCTGTTCTTATCCCAGATCTATCCTCCTTTGTCACCATTACTGCTGTTTTATATGTGCGACTCTGTTATTCTTGCAGTTTCTGAGAATCCCCAGAGGCAAGTACGAAGTCCAAAACACAATGTAAGATCTGTACGTCACCACAAGTGCAATGTCAGCATTCTCAGTCACATTACTGACATGTTACAAATGTGCTTGCTGAAATGACACCGTTCTCTGCTGTGAGACATTTTCTACATCGTTGTTCTAACAACCAAGGAAGCTATGACCCAGACAAACTGAAACAAGATAGCATCGAGTAAATATGTCCTGTTGCCACGTCAAATACACATTTGCTGTAGAGATCTACAGATGTGGGAATCAGTTTTTCCTCTGATAATCATGAAGAAGAATGGTCTAAGCCACAGATTAAGGGGATGAACTCACAAGCAGACCTCCCTCCAGCAAAGCCACAGTGGGAAGGGGTCCAAAAGGTTTTTTTTTTTTTTTGAATCCAGCACAGAAAAAAACCCACAAGCCAGTAAGACAGTGCCGTGGATGCATCTAGAAGCTTGGTTCCTGACATGATCTGACCATCCCTGCTGCTACCTTGCCAAAGGTCGGATGCTTCCCATTCTCCATATTTTTGAACACCGTGTATTGGGCATGTAAAAATTTACAGGAAAAAATTCTTAAGCACCATCATGATTTTAGAGCCTGATTTTAATTGTATATGTGCTCATTCAAACTAAATAAAAGAGTAATAATAGTAGTCGTGACGAGTCTCAGCATGCTTGATTTACAAAGAATACAGGAAACTACATGCAAGAAAAGACACTATTTATGGAAATAAACTCCACAACTTCCTTGATGAAGGAATTGTTTCCAGGACACAGACAGACTATTCCCTTGATTGATTCTAAGAAAAATGACAAGTAGTGCAAAATAAATCCTTTTATATGTAACTGTATTAACCCAAAGACAGTAAAAATAGGTTGAACCAATGTTAACTGCTATGCTCCTAGACTGAAAATGTCACTGTTGTAAATAATAATAATAATAATAATAATAATAATAATAATCTTGTCAATCAACAGTCTGAATGGTATTCCAATCTATAGCTATGATTGGATGGGTATGTATGTGCAATGTTTCAAAGTGATTTTATTGATTTTTGTCTACAGTGGCTGACAGTGCTGGTCACATGGTCACTATTATAATTTTCACACGTTATACAACCTGTTGCAATTCAGTCTCATGGCTATATTACAATTTGTTTGTCTAATGGTTGCAGTTTTTCATAGAAATGATCAAATCTATCCTCAAAGACCAATTGAAGATCACACATGCCAAGTATGGCATTGATCCCCTTTTCAGTTCATGAAGCCGAGTCATGTAAAACTCAGAAAGGCTGCAACTTTGTGTTCTCTTCTACGAAATGCAAATGAAGACCTTCCTTCAGTGGGCAAGATGTTCACAAGCTTACATGTCGTCTCTGCTGCCATGAGTTCTGAATGATGTCATGAGCTGGTGCAAAGTTTGTGGAGAGAGATGTCATGCTCAGTGACAGTGTTTTCTTTTAATTTAAAACCACAGGTCCACTGTGGACCTGTAAAGATAATGTTTGACATAAACTTTCCATCCGTTTGATGAAATATGCACTTAGAAAAAATGATGTACCAAACATGTACAAGCATGCATAAATACAAGCATACCATACCATGCCACACCATGCAGGGATGTAACAGACATAAAAATGTATGTATAAACGGAAAAGTATAAACCATCTCTTTAACTATAGGAGTTAAGGCCCCTCCTTTTAGGGGCCTTGATTTGTGCATCTTCCTACGGAGTGTGTAGCACAATTTATGACAATCTTCAGACCACTCCAAGTTCAGCAGGCAGTATTATTAATAGCTTAAAATGAAAGAGGAGTGATCTGCCAGGCAGCATTCACCTGCAATGACTCCAGCATGAGAGAATGCAGGCCTAAGGGGGCATGGCAGTGCCAGGAACTGTGGCTCACGTCCAATCCTCCAACTGATGCATGGTGTTATGGTGGCTGCATCGTGGTTCAGCCTCTTAAACACTATGCCTGTTCCAGTGTTATGGCTTCTAAAATGCTGCCACATGTAACTACTGTGAAGTTCAGGTGAGCCACACGTGATTACTATTAAAATCGTGCGTGGCCATATGTCCTTACTATTAAGGTCAGGTGTGGCCAGGTGTCCTTACTATTAAGGTCAGGTGTGGCCAGGTGTCCTTACCATTAAGGTCAGGTGTGGCCAGGTGTGGATTGGTGCTGCCTTCCACTTAAAGCAATGATACACATTTCAACCCCCCCAATTATGTTCATATGAAGTCTGAAAATGTAACCATCCGAATAAGTATTATTATAATGTTTACTAAATTAACAATCAGAAGAATCACCATAATCTTTATCACTGTTTTTTTTTAATCACTGTTTTAGGGAAAAGGACTGGTGATATCTTGTCCTGTAGTGAACTCATAAATAAGCTACACTCTGCAAATAATGCAGGAAAAGAAACAGGAAAAACAGTTATGACCTCAAATAAGGTTAAATACAATATACAAAGGCAAATTGAAAATCAAGACCCTTTAAAGATAGAGATGTTTGGTAATCAGTGGTCAGTCCCTTAAAACACAGTGTCTGTCATCATATAGGTTGTTTTATAAATAAGTTCTAATGCCACAGCACTGTTGCTGACAAGCGCTGAGAGAAGTCAATGAGCAAGAAAATACCACAAAAGGTATAAAACTGTTTGCCAACCATGCTGCATATATATTAAGGTTTTTAGTTCATTGTTATTATAGAATGGTTCATTGTAATTGGCTGTCTTTCTGCACAACTGTCAGAAGATTACCGGTTGCCAATTTTTTAACAACTGGACTCGAGTAAGCTTTTCATTCTTGGCACCACACCCTATTTTATCATATTAGACGGCTAGTTCTGAGAATTAATTTTCTTATGCATGTATTTATTCTCCAGATTCTTTTCTTAGTTTAAATGAACCAGATAAATCTCCCACATCCAAAGGTAGCTGCTGTGTAGAGAGCAGCCTGGTCAGATTTCTTTATCTGGGACAAATATGGAATAATCAATTTATCTCTATCTTTTTCAGATGTGCAGGGGTAATCATTTACAAATGTACTAACTGTATAGCCTAGCCCAGCCCTCATAAAAAAAAAATACTACAAGGCCCATGATTCCAGAGAGAGAGAGAGAGAGAGAGAGAGAAGGAGGAGGGCAAGGGGAGGGGGGGTAGGGGGATTTAGGAGCAATCCCTCTGTGGTCTATTGATAATAAACCCAACTTCAGGTAAAAATAACACCGTGTTCTTTAAACACCCACTTCAATCAAAATCAAAACAAATCAAATCAAACCAGAAATTCTGTCATTTGAATATATTATTTTTAAAAAATGGGTGTAGGCTAATAAGGGCAATCCTTGTACTTGGTATTTGGAGCGTATGTAATCTGTGAGGGCATTGCTTTTTTTTTTTGGGGAATAAAAGTGTCCGTACTCCTGCTGAACCCGTCTCGTTCTGCTGTGGCGCTGCCTCCCCCCTCCCCTCCCCTCCCCTCCCCTCCCCGCCGCTGGCTCTGGCCCTCCTAAGTAAGCCTTCGGATTGGAAACAGCTGTGGGGCCTGGCTGCAGTACAGCTTGGAGTCTCGTTAGAGGTCAGGCCAGCCAAAACGTGCCCGGGGGAGCTGCACATCTGGAGAGGGAGGCAGGGGAGGAGAGACGGGCCCGGGCGGCATGAAAGTCCTCCTGCAATCCCCGAGCGAAAGCCGTCCTCTGCAGCGTTTCCTCCGGATTGCGAAATTTTCAAAGGAGCGGGCAGCCATTTCCTGTTGCCTGTCTGGCCGTCCGAATGCTGTTCGGTCGCAGCATACTTCCACCGTTCCATTCTTTGGAGTGTGAACATAGTCACCTCTTTATCCCCCTCCATCATGCTTTTTTCCCCCTCTAAAAAGCTTTCATGCACCAGAGTTGGCATGCACAGTATGTAAGCGATTGTGTCGAATGTAGCCCTCATAAAAGCTTGTCATCTTAATGTAAATGTACAGAATATCTGTTGACTTTTCCTGTGGTGATTTTTTCACCTCCAAAATTGTTTTGCTACTGAATCAAAGCAATTGGTATAAAGAGTAAGAATTAAGCCTATTTCTGGCCTCTATATATAGCAAAACCATCGCACAGTAAAGCCAGGGTAATTGCACTCTGTGGTTGGCTGGACGTCTCGGCACAATGGCAAAGGCAATATAATTACTCTTCTCATTCCAAGCCCTCGGTCTCTGCACTCACACCCACTGCCTGCATGATGGACTGGGCCCTGGAGGGCACTCAATGCCTGGAGGTTCCCTTGGGAAAAAAAATCTCCTTAGAAATCAGTGGGATGGAACCTGAGTCAACAGTGAAGTAGAAAACTCTGCGTAGGGACATGGTGGTGCAGTGGACTTTTTGTGTCTTGATTTTTTTTTTTTTCATTCATTTTCATTTTCATTCATTTCATTTCATTCATGCAAACATAGCCATACCACAGCACCAAAATTATTTCTAATTTGAAGATGTGTAATTTTTTGGCATAACTTTCCATTCCATTGCAGTTTGAAAGTTGAAAATTGTTTTGATGATTATAATTATGTTTAAATGAATGTGGCTATTTGTTTTTAAGTTGTACTATATCTTTTTGCATGCCTGTCAGGTTTAAGAGACCTCTCAGCTAACCTTGACTCTGACTCACCTCTATAAACTCTGGATTATTGGATTAAAATGTAATACAGTGAGTGTGTGGTATATACAACAACTACATAAAAAACCATTAAAATAGTATATAACTAAGATACTCTAAGATTGTTATTGAAGCAAGGGCAAAGTTTGGGCTGGAGGGTTCTGACTGGCAAGTCTAAATTTGATGTAATCTAGACCATTGCATAAAAAAGGGCATTCAACATTTGAAGAGCGTAATTTGTGTATTTTCGTACTTTATTCTGTATGTTCTCAAGAGTGTTTCTTTTTTTTACAACCCTTTGAGCATGTCTGTAGTAAAACGGAAAAAAAGCTTGGCTTGTGAATTAAAGCTGAGTTTTCCAAAAAGGGAACTCTATACAAATCCATGCATGCAAATGGCCTTGTTTCCATGTAGAGATCTGTGATCTAAAAATCTGTGATCCAATTAGCTCTGCAATCACAAAAGGGAGAAATCCATTCAAACCACTATGGCAGGCTCCACACAAGTAATTACTGCTGACCGACTAATTATGTCCTCTGCTGGCCTGAAACCGCTCACCGTCTTTCACTTGCTACAAAAAGCTGGTTAAAGTTGGTGCCAGCTTTGAAATGTTTCATTGTAAATTAACAATGTACTTCAACAAAGTCTGCGTTTATGGTAAGTGATTTACGTATTACGGTATATTGTTTACTCGGATTCCTTTTATTGCCTGCTTATTGCATTAAATCATTCAAAATTAAACTACTGGCATTGTTTGACCCAGGGTAGGCTGGTTAATTTGCGCCTTGCTAAGACGATCAGTTTTCCCTGCATTAATTTTTGGTATATGTATCTAACTACTGCATGAAATAAACTTAAAGTTTTCTAGAACAACAAAGTAAGAATTTTAGAAAACCATCTTCTCTATGGCCTTTTCTAGGAGGATTTGAAGATGCTTTATGTACTGAAATGAACGTTTTACCTGGGGTCTACATTTTCACAGAACCATTGCAGGATTTTCTGAAGCCTCCTTTGAACAGGGAGGCTCAATAATATATACCTCTGGGTGGGTTACGCCCTGCAGAAGCCACTGCTGCACTGTTTTTAGCCACCACAAGTGAGTGAGTGCAGTCCTGTGCTGCACACGGCACAAGTGTAAGCCACTGACCTCAGATAAACAGTCACAATTTAGCATGATTCTTTAAACCAGAGAGAAGGCAGGAGTTTTCCTTTTATTTACAATCAAGGTCAAGGCTGCACTAAAGCACAGTTATTGTAATGTCAGATATTGGAGTTTGGATAATCAAGTTGAAGGTTCTTCATAAGTTAGTAGTTTTTGTGATTACATGTTGGCAGATTTCAAATGGGAGATGGTTTGACACTTAAATTCCATCCAGATTATTTTGGTACATCTTTAGCATTGTGCAGAAAGGAAAAAGTAGGTGATTCCTTTTGCTTTACGACAGGCCAGTACACAAGATAATAATAGAGGATGTGGCCAGTTTACTGTTGAAATTCTGGAGGCCGACATGCTTTCATGCCTGTACCTGCCCCTTCCCTCCTCCCAATGGGCTGGGGGCTGGTTCAGGGGGGTGGGGGGAGAGAGAGAG
The DNA here is from genome assembly GCF_013368585.1 of Megalops cyprinoides. Taxonomy (NCBI): domain Eukaryota; kingdom Metazoa; phylum Chordata; class Actinopteri; order Elopiformes; family Megalopidae; genus Megalops; species Megalops cyprinoides. The sequence continues at coordinate 17,452,283 of NC_050601.1, read as the reverse complement.
AGAGAGAGAGAAAGAGAGAGAGAGTGCAAGACAGGCAGCGGTGGAGAGGGGGGTTTGTTTTCAGTTCAACACTCATCTCTCAAAACACTCTTTTCCCTTTCTTCAACTAAAGGGCATAGAGGATCTGGATTTTTGACTGCGTGTGGACAATGGAAAATGTTATTTCAGTCGGAGAGAGTCAAACTTAATTCTTGGTGTTGGAATTAAACAACAAATAACAAACAAAAGCAAAAGAATTTCATTACTAAAATGAAAAAGTACATTGTACTGCGCTATACTGTACTAAACTGTGTTGCAAGGCCTTTTCCTGTGTCTTTATTCAACAATTAGAAACTAAAACATACACAGATGTCTGACTAGATGACAGCTCATTAGTCGAGCGACTAATACATATCTCCAGAGTTGAGTTGACCTCGAGGTTGTAAACAAAGTTCCTTCAGTCCATACACAAGTCTTTCAAAAAGCTCCCCAAAAGAATGCACTACAGCGAGACATTTTCCAGGAGCACCGAGCAGGCAGGGTGACATGCCGAGGGGTCTCCTGCTCGTTGCGACTGCTCTGGGCCCTCCTGGAGGAAAACACGTCTGAGCCGCTCCCGGGAACTCGCCCCGGAGAGCACAGGGTTCTGAAGCCCTTCCAGAGACATGTTTAAAGAACAAATCTTCTTCTCAAGCTGCAATGCGAAGCTGATGCAGCATCAAACCAAACTCATTCTTCACACACATGCGATAACACTGCGCTCTCAGAACACTACAAAGCATTGAATGTACAGTTAATCCATGCCCTTGATAAAGGCACCTCAGAGGAAAGCGAGTTAGAGTTCAACGAGTTGGCGAAAGTCTAATAGGGAAAACAGAGATGACTTTAGGCAGGAATGTTCATCACTTTCTTCCCTCATCATCCTCCTAATCATCATTATCATCACCTTCAAATTTAATTCCTGCTAGTTTATTTCATATTTGTATTGCATATTACATATTGCATATATTAATTTTTTTGTAGGACGCAGCTAATATGTTATGGTATGGAATTCCAACACCCACGACATATTTGCGAGAGACAAACCCCCTCATAAAAGCAAAACCCCCATGCTTTAAGGTCTCATGGCTCTGCTGGCCCCTTCCCCTTCCCAGTCGCGCTCGGAGAGAGGGGAGCTGCAGAGAGCGGGAGCGAGAGAGGGGTAGTGCTGGCCTCACGCAGCAAGGCCCGCACAGAGGAGACATTATTCTCTGCGGATCCCCCGAGTGCAAGCCACACTGTGCCGACCAATCTGTTCCATGTTTTACAAGGAAATGTCCACTTAGCCTGGGAAGTCTGAGGCTTCCCGCCGCACCTTTGATTTCGGGCCTTGTTCAAACAGCTAAAGGCTTGTTACACAGGTCAGCGGAGCACGCGGGGGGCACAGTCAAGCCCAAGAGGCTCGGGTAAATAAACCGGCGAGGTGAAGATAAATTCACATTAGAATATATTAAAATGCTTACAAGATAAGCTGTTTTCATTTCAAACACTTTCTTGTGTTCCCCTTCTCATGTTCTCTGAAGATTTACAGTGGGATGCAAGCATGTGAAATGGCATAAAACAACAGGAGGAAATCCCAAGGCCTCAGACCCTGATTTTGGTGGGTTGTGGGTAGATTATAAATGGTAAGGTTATGTCTTCTCTGTAAAGTTATACTAACATTGATGACTCTGACATTATCAGGGAGTTGACAGAACCACCCAGGGCCTGCCCCAGGAGCATGATTGACAGATATAACCTCTTTAAAAAGCAGTGCCTGGAATATAATAATTCAACGACGAGATGGTAACGACAAAGACGGATAAACAAATATTTGAGAGCAGAAAGCAAACCAATTTCACATTGTGTTTCTCTTCATCTTTGTATTTGATTTAGGCATGAATAATTTGCATTTCACATGTATTTGCCTCGCTGTTTGATTGCTGAGCTGGTAGTAATTTACCCTGTAATCATTTTCTGTTTTTTATTTTGTTGAGTATTGTATGGATAGGGTGGTACGGGTTGAGTGGCATTTTCTAGAGTTATTATCAGTTGCCCAGCGCTTAATAAATAGTCCCCTGAACATAAGTGCATATTGGCTTCTACATTAGCAATAACTCAGTATAGAGACATTGCTTGGTGACACTAACAACATCCTCCAGAACAATGTGAGAGTGTCACACTAACTTATTGCTATTTTGTGCATAAGGAGCTATTCAGGTTATTTAGCCAGGGTGGCTTTATTTATACATTTCAATTGTGTTTGGCTCCAGCTTTTTTTCCAATGCCATGAACCTAAACAAATGACAGAGGGAGAGAGAGCTCTCCACACGAATGAGAGTGAATGTCCCGTTTGTTTCCTCCAACTACATGTCGCAGAGGGCTAAAACTGTCGCTGAGTAATTCTGTCCATATCCACCGCTTCTCACACTGAAAAAAAACCCACATTAAGGAATGCTTAGCTTTCTCCAGATTGACTTTCTTACAGTTGTTTCCATCAACACAAGGGGACCTGTGGCTCATGTCTTATCTCTGCGGTTCTCTATTTCTCACACTTTTAAAGTAATGTGAGTTGAACTGTATGCATTAGTAAGGGATAGATGGGACAAAGATGGGGGTTTCCTATATTTGTTGCTAAGGAAACCAACATCTCAAAACAACTACCCCCCCCCCCACACACACACACACACACACACATAAAACATCCAAGTCTGTGTTGCCTGTCCCATTTGTGGCTGCCATGTGTGAATCATTCTAAGTCTGATTTGGTGACTCAGGCCAAAATTGCGTATTTTTTAATGCTTTCCCCCTTTATTCAACCCTGTTTGGAGTTAATTGTACATTAGGCTCGCCTCAATGTAATGACTTATGGAGTCATGTAAGAGCACAGAAATGAGAGGAATACATTCATCCACTACGCCCATATGCACCTAAATGGCCATCTTTTGCACTACAACTTACACAATGCACTGTAGCGAGGTGGGCGCCAATTGGAGGATAGGTGCTACGGCCTGTTGAATCACAAGGTGCCCAAGAGCGGAGGCCCTGGCAGACTTACCCACCCCCATCCCTGGCAGAATAAAGTTTGTTGTACCTCTGTGGGCTGCAGGTCATTGTCAGCAGGTGATGCAACTCGTTTCAAACCTGGGGCCATGGGACTCAGGCTGCACTCAAGAAGAACACTTTTTTTTCCATGCTGAAAAAATGAAACACAGCACAGAGTTGCTGTTCTTAACTAAGTTAGCAGCTGAGTGCTCTTATTCTTATTCTGCAGTCACTTGTCAATGGTATTTGGGTAAAGCAATCTATTTAATCTGTTTGCAAAGTGTGTCAGTGCTAATGTTATTAATTTGATATAGAGGTCTCTGTTCACTGTTTGAATTCCACTGCAAGAATTAACTATGGTTATTTGGCTGGAGGAGGTGGGGGGTGAGGGGGGGGGGGGGCACGAGGGGGTCGTGAGGACATTACACAGCGGGCGAGCAGACGCATCCGTTTTCATCGAAATGCAAACAGCATCTGCAGAGGGGCTTGACTCTGTAATCCACAACACACATACACACACACACACAGATGCCCACCCTCTGGATCTCCTCAGGAAATCTCCACTGCTGCTTCATTACAGCTCAAAAGCACTGGCCTCCAGGAGGAGATCCCACAGAGGCAGAGAGGCAGAGCGAGAGAGGGGAAATGAGCCTCATGTGTCAGCAAATCAGATAATGATTACCACTTTACAAATCGAGTATAACGCAATGTGTGAAAGTTCATGCATAATACAAGCTGTTTTAGGCTTATCTATGCACAAGTACATAGACGTTTGTTCTCACAAGTAGCATATAGTTGTACATATAACAGTTGTAGTTGTCCTAAGTAAACTAGAAGATATAGAACACCAATGTCTGTTTCTCTACACTGTTATATAATTCAAGTGAAAGGTTATTTCATTTTTTGTTATAACTGTAATGCCTAACACATGTAACAAAGTGAAAATGAATCATCTCCTACTGGATGTTTTGACTGTTACTTAAATTGTCATACTTGTTAATCATGCAAAGCTGTGACAAATAGGCTCAGGATAATGCCTGAATGAAGGCTACCTCTCTGCTCACCCCCAAACACCGTGCACCCCCACCACCCCCATTTGTATCTCATCAGATGCCACTTCTTAGTGGAAACAACAAATGTGATGTCCAGCTAGTGTAAACTGCTGCTTCACTCTGTTTATCTTAAGGTCCACGGTTTGGAAGGCGTACAGCAAAGGAGAGGCACTGGTACACTCATAAACACGGTGATGCCTACTCCAGGCATTTCCATTACTTTGAGGAGAATTTAACAACACACAGGGCTCCTGTTTTCCCAACTGATCTTCTGCCTTAGAGTGTCATTGGGAGTCACGCCTTGTATGGCACTCCTTTAAAATCTGGAATCCCCAATTAAAGGTCCTCGTTAATTCACGTCAGCTTGGAGCCACAGGCTCTGAGTGCTGCAATGATTTCCTACTGGGGCACAAGAAAAGTCCATCCAGGGGACAGACACACCATGCCACACCCGCATCTGAATCTGCTGGACATACTGTACCAGTCAAAGTTTGGACACACCTGAAAAATACACACAGTATGAAAAAGAGATCGTGAAGGGTACATGGTGATTTCTGTTTTAAAGAAGAGGCCCAAAACCACCCTCGAGCCATACAGACTGAGACTGAAACCAAGGGCATCAAAATTAAAGTGCATTGCAAACAGCTGTTGGGCTGTTATCTTATTGCATCCTCGTAATGTATAACTACCCCTAGTAAAGAAGCCACACGTTCAAGTTCCTTCTATTTTCCCCCATAATCCACTACAACTGCAAATTTTGGCCTTCATTCAGCAAGAGTTATCTACTTATAGTTTTATATGTTTATCTAAATCAATTTTCCTCTTTATTTCTGGAGGATCAATGCCCACTTACAATAACTATTGAGCACCACATGCAACAAAAGAAACTGTGAACAACACTGATGTTCTGTTGCTGCGGCATATATTCTATGCATTTGTTTTCTATCTGATGTAATTGTAATGCATGTCTTTTGTTCTCTTACTAAAAAAACTCGGGAGAAATGCTAATGCTAATGCAAGTCCAAAAAACAATTACACAGTAAAGTGGGAAGTTAAGTCTCCCCACGTTGTGTTCATAAAAATAATATATCAGAACAAATATTATATTGAAGTAAATGAACACAAATGCCCATTATGTGACAAAAGGTAATGCAAAAATTGCGTTCAGTGTTCTTCTCATCCCGTTCTTTTTTAATTGTCACTGGATGTCTAATGAGACATCGAGTGCCATGTGCTCCTTGACGTGAAATTTCAAGCAAAGCAATGCAGTTCTCTATTCAACCTGCAGGGGGAGCAAAGGGACTAACAGCATGATCCAACCTTTAACTCTTACTTTGGCTGGTGAGCAGAGGGTTGATGTCTGTGATTTAGCAGAGGCCTAAAGAGGCATACTGAACTTGACTGAACTCAGTCCTACTTGAAAATTGAGAAGTATGCACGTGCACACACTCAAACATGAAGACACAGACACACACACACACACACACAGGCACGCGTGGATTTGTGCAATGCTATTAAACCAGTCCTGTAGCTACATACCATTACAGACACTTAGTATTGTAAAATTATATCAGCACAAAGCACAACAAATGAGTTGATATCAGGTACTTCACTGGAGCAGTAATATCTCCTAGACCCAGACAGCTGTCCAAGCTTTTAATCTCACTTTTAGTGGGAAAACCAAAGAGTTTTGACAGGAAAGCTCTAGTTATCTGTCAAGAAGCCAGCAGGAGGCATAGAGAACCAGTTCCTGACCGTTTTCCGACTGTGAAAGGAACAGATTGCATTCAGCAGTATATGTAAACCCAGGCTGATCACTGAATTTCTGCACATTGGCGGGGAGAGAAGCTGTTACCATGAGGAGATGAGCCCATGAAGATGTGGATAGAGAGAGCTGAACCTGTGCAACGATCCTTTAAATGTTAACCCTGAGATTACAACAGGTTGTGACATAATACAGTAGATCTAAATGAGGTCTGTTGGCCAGAGGGCACCTGAAAAGGCCAATGTTGTAGTCCTGAACCATCTGAGCCAACAGGAGTACCTAACTACCTAACAGATTTCTCATTCCCAATACAAGCCTTACTTCCTGTTGATAACTTTTTGGACTCTCTGCATCAGAGTAATTACCCATTTTTATCAAATTCTGCCATGATAAGTTTCATAGGACAGTTTCACAATAAGAAGGCTGTAGAATGGGCAGAGTGAGAGAATCAGTCTTATTGTGTGATAAGACAATGGAGGCATTGAGAGCACCCTTTGGGAAAGGGTGGAACATCAGCGTCAGATTAACTCCCATGCACTCTCTGCAGACACCACATCATGCTATCGTGAGGGTCTCTCAATAGAGGAATCTAATGCCTCCATGCCTGGCAAAACAGGTCAGCTAGAAAGGCAGGCATTGGTACCTTGGCATCACTGGCATGAGAGTTCTGCTTTGGTGGAAAGAGTAGCAGTTTGATGGCCTTCACGTGAATATCATCTGCCACTCCTACAGTTCAGGCTCCTCCAGCAAATACACAGGCATAATGGTTCAGGCTGCATAACACATTCCTCAACTCCTATATGAGGATTTTGGATGGCAAAAATATAACTCCAGGACAAAAGCTGAGATGCTGTTTCATTTTAAGTGGAGACCAAAAAAAAAAAAAAAACAAGTAAAGAGATTCAAGTTTCCATTCTCAAAAATTTAGTCACTGCTGACAAAAAGATAAAGTGGGAACAGACATTGGCAGGCATCTTGCACTGCTGCAGTAAGGATAGTTTAGCCAACATCGCCATCATGTGTGTATTCCATGTAACAACAAGTGACATCAGACGTAATACAGTGTGAAAGGGATCTGCTGCCTTGTTTTGCTAGACCCTGTTTATTGAAATTGTTGATAGAAATTGAACTTGAATGGTGGTTGCAACTGTTACTGCAATTACTGACATCTCAATGCAGCAGGCAGTTCCTGGATATTGTACAGTCATGATACAGTCATGAGTAAAACCTCTCAACTTGTTGTCATGCTCTCCTCTCCATACTAGTAATTACTAACTTCCCTCAAACTATTTGTTTCAAAAATCCTCAATTCCCACACTGTGCCTTAGAAAACAGCATTTAAGATCTACGCTTGGTCATGTAATAAGCACCAAAAACAGTTCAAGCTGAACTCTCATTCTTCTGAATGACTTTAAAAACATTGGACACAGTGTAACTCAGGAACAGACAAGTCATGTTTAATCCCCTCCTTTTAATGACATGCTTATTACTGTTGTAGCATGATTATTGTTGTCACTCTAGTCTAATTTCTGGATAAAATGTATGTCTGTCCTGCCTTCTTGCCAAGGTCTGCCTTGGAAAAGAGATTTTTAATCACAGCAGGACTTCTCCTGACTGAGTAAATAAATACAGACTTATTGTTAATGGAAAATAATACTTGAGTCAGGACAAAAGGTCATTTTCAAAGAAAAACAATACTGTCCTTATTGTATCAGCTCTGGTCTTCATGAGTGCTTGCATTAGCCAAGCAGTCCAGCAATCCATTTTAAATCCACATTAATCCATACGAAATCACCTCATAACTGTGCTTTGTGGATAAATGAATGGTTGTGCAAATGTGTGTGCTATCCTTCATCAACAACCATAACAAACTCAACAACCGTAATGTATTGTGTATCCTACATCACTGACATTTAAATTACATTTACATGGAGATTTGAACATGTCAGGTCACCTATTTACAGAACCAAGACTGGCATATTGCCTTGGTTGCTGTATGTTTAACCTTGTTCATATGAATAGTCTTGTTCTTTTCATATGAATGTGCAAATAAGATTCTGCATTTGTTAAAAAACAAACCTTGATTTGGACATAGAAAAAGAATGGATGGAGTGGTTTCACCATTATGTGCAACAGTCAACGGGATGCAAGAGTAAGGCCAGATGAAGGTAACAGACTGGCAATCATTACAATGCATACACCGCCACCTTGAACATTGGTCATAGCAGCCTTACATTCAACCCATCTGTTTATTCCATATTGGTTTATTTGCATGTGACAAAGTGTTTTTGGAATGGATTTGTATGCATTATATTGAACATCTCACTCACAACAAAATTAAGGCTCATCTAAAATCTGCTGTCTCATGTGAATCTCTTCAGTCAATAGATTTGGCCTCCAGGCTTCTTGGACTACAGACAGCATACTAGCAGGCCAAGGACAACACCACATTCATCTGGGCCAAGGAGGCTTTTGTGCTAGGAGTTGAAGAAGGGAGAGAGAAGATAGAGAGGACAAAAGAAAGAAGAGAGGGAGGAGAGAGGTAGAGAGCGAGATCCTGACAGATCGAAACATTAATTGGATCAGCAGCTTTGAAGGAATCTGGGCATGAATTAGTCAAAATGAGCTTAAGAGCTTGGACTGGCAGAGCAGCTGTGTGTGTGGGATGGAGAGAGGACAATCACTTCCTCCTCTGTTCCCAGGATCAAGACACGTGAGTCACACTGTTTATTTACCCCAGCCAGCATGTGACGCTCTCATGGCGTTTCTCTTACGTTCTTAAGAGATTCTACTGTGTATCTCAGTAGATCTCAGTAAATCCACGGACATTTTGAGATGACGCTGCTTTACTGTAAATATGGAGACATCAGCTCATCATCAGGAAAACTGATGCCTAAAAAAACAATGGGTCTTGTGACAGCCTGAAACACAATGTCTTCAATAATGGTCAGACCAAAGAGTCTGACCATTTTCTTTCATATTATCGAACTTGTTAGACTGGGGATTTAGAACGCTATTTTGTTTCAGGTAGGATTTGGGAGATTAATTCACTGAAGCCTCTCAGGGAATCTCTCGCTGGGAAGCTGCAAAGCCTTCTCACCAAGAAGCGGCCATGGGGTCACATCAGATCTATTCTGTGAATGGAACCATGCCCTTGTGTATCAGGTTCTGTGTTGGATGTCAATGGTGTTGTGAAGTCTCAGAAAAGGACTGTAATATTAAATGTTGTATTGAGTGGTTGTTGTCCTTCATTGCTCTCCAAACTGTTAGGGAGTGGCTTCTTTCCACAATGCTACAACTGAATTAATGGCGCATATATATATATATATATATATATATATATATATATATATATATTTTTATATTAATTTTTTTTTTTATGGCACAGTACCTGCTGCAGGTAAAGGCTGATGATAACCTAGTTTGCCTGAGAATGTGCTTTGATGTGAGTGGGTTTTCTTGGTGAGTGTAAAAACAAGAAATTTACAGTAAAGAAAAGTCCAAGCATTTCATAACTAAGTGTGCTTTATTTACAGGGAAACTAAATTTCGCCACTGCAAAGGGTTCACCCTGTAATCAGCAAATAAGCTCTGGAGCTGTCAATCAGAGCTTGAAGGGCACTGAGGAGGTCGCAGTCAATGTGGTGGGGAGAATCTTCAGGGGCTCCTTTCCTGAGCAGGGAATAGGCAGGGAATGGAATACATTTTAAAACATGCAGACTCAGGAACTGCAACAAATCAGGACGGGATTTTGTGGTCGGTGCCGTTTTGTGTGAAGTGATCTTCAGCTCCATCTCTTCCCAGGGAACAGGTCCAGAGATCGATGCCCCTCGTCAGTGTCCTGTTATTTCCCTCCTTTGAAGTCATGCGACGTGCGTCAAAGTGCCTAACCTAGTGGGTTCACTCACAGCTACAGCCATATGACACAACTACTGTGATGCCATTTACTTCTCTTAACAGCCCTGTGAGAGGCTGACACTGAACAAGTCCCCACTTGGTTTTTTACCCAGGACTTCTCGCCTAACCCTGGGCTAGGTTATTATGCAACCACCCTTCTCCTTGAAGGGGTTCTTATCTTCTGGCACACCTTTGATCAGGGGGTCTTCAGGTGACTGAGCATCCACCCACTCTACCAGCTCTTTGGCTGTTTTGGACACCTGGCAGAAAGAGAGAGGGGGGGTGGGGGAGGTATTTTAGAATGAAGAGCTCATCCAACCTCAGTACCTTACTCAGCTATGGGACTTACACAAAATTGACAGTTCACAGCTGATCGGTGTTAGACTGTGTTTGTCCTTTTGCTTTGCTGTGTGCAGTTGTTACTGCAATGTAAGGATTGACATGGCAAACATGAACTGAAGCTTGATGAAGCTTAATACTGAACACAGCCTGACACAAACACTGCTAAGAAGCTCAGAAGGTGACCACACCAATCCTAAGAGTAAGGAGTTAGCAGGCTGCCTCTGGTGTAAGACACTATGGTGTCATTCTTGCCAGTGGGGCCACTGTCTTGTAACAGAATCAGTGAATATTTTTGTTGAGATATTTAAAACTGTCAAGGTCTTATTCAAGTACATCTAAATTCTGCTAGCCCACCACCAAGGTGTTGGAATTTTCATCTCCAAAAGGATTGTAATGGTGCCCACTTCCTCATTTGCTATTCATATAATATTAATACCCTGTTTTAATTGTTTACTTTTAATGCATAATTTACCTATACATTGATTTTAAATATACTAATGAATGTTATGTGTACATGTGATTCTTGTACATCTATTCACATAAGTACAACCATATGAATTTTTTACAAATTGTTAGTAATTTTTACAGTTGTTAGCACAAGTCATGAGAGGCAAAAGTGGCAGCAGTGGGACTCCTGTTGCTTTGTATTGATTTGGGATCTGATAGCATCAGCGCGCACTCACCGGCTGCCTTTCGGTTTTCACCTCTACCTTGAGCTGGTCCAGCTCCATTTTAAGGATGTCCTTATCGGACATGTCCCGCGCCATCTTGCCCTGTGTCGGGAGGAGGATGAAAAAGAGGAGGGCAAGGAGAAGAGGGGAGAAAGCAAAGCGTGATGGTTAGGAGACGCGCAAGGTCATCCGCTGTCAGTCCTGCAGTGTCACAGCCAGAGCAACTGGCATCTCCTCTTACTGGTCACTTAAAGTAAAGGCTGAATACTCAAACAGCAAGATATGGGCTTCAGTTTACAGCAGCATTGTCAATTCATTTTTTCTGTTCCAGTTATTCTGTGTTTCTCCAATAGTTTCAAAAGTAAAATGATAACAGAAAGCAGGGGAAAAGTCACTATTTATACCCTTGTTCTGATGGTGCCTGACAGGTATTTTTCACCAGCTATAATTTAGGGTGACCTCTTGTGGGCCGATGAAGCATTGCGTGACTTAACCTCAAGGTAGCATGTCAGCTAATCCTCGCCTGCGCCTCTGTGCACTTCCTCTGATTGTTGACCGGTAATGCTGGATTAGAGCTTGCTTTGACATTTCCTGACCTTGCAAGTCGCCACACATGAGGACATCACAGGTAAACATTACAGGCTACCAGCTGATGCAGGGTTTGCATAAGACAAGCCTTCAAGAACAGCAAATTACTTCACCACATTAAATTACAGTCTGTTTATCTTTAGATTTTTTAAGTTTTATTCCTCCCCTCACACTCTGCTCACTTTATACTCATATTTACATATTTATTTACTTATTTATATCTTTAATGGTGTTTTTGCGTGCTTCCTCTTGATTTATTATTGCTTCTTCCTGATTTTTATTATTTTTACTGATATTACCGAACCGGGATGTGAGTATTTCGTTCCCTGTCATGTACAACATGTCCTGGAATGACAATAAAACATCCTTATACTTATCCTTATTGCCTTTACAGTAATTACAAAAAGTGCTTGCTTCTCACAGGTACACAGTATTACAGTTGTCCTTGTTGAATGGAAGGAAAGTATGTTGCTAAATACTACAAAAATATCTAGAGTAATACATTTCCATTATAAAGTTAAATTTTAGAAAACATCAAAATTGAAGATTTTGATGTTTTATTGTTTGATGTTTTATAAGCACAATTTTATTATCAGTGGAACAAAGTGTCAGTTATATTATTTTCCATCATCTGCATAAGTTCTTTCTCCATCACACCCCTCCCTACTGGCACTTTGACAACAACCATATCCCACTGGCAAAGCAAATGATATTGTCACCTCTTCCTTTGCTTCTTAAAGAATTTTTCACAGGTTACAAAAAAGAAGGACCACACGTTTCATGGCTACAAGACTGACACCGTGCCTTTCACCTCACTCAGCTGAGGAAAATGCTCACAGGCCATCGAAAACCTGGGCTCGGACCCAGTGGGCTCGGACTGCACTGGGTGGTCTAGCGCGGTTAAAGATCCTGACCACCTCATTAAACAAGCCCACCTCATCCAGGGCTTTAACTGCATCGGGGTCAAATAGTCAACTGAGCCTTGAAGCTAAGGATGCTTCAGTCTCATTTCATCAGGAGACAAAAGTGAGAGTGGGGATGGACGTCACCATGACTGGCTGACAGCCTCCACCCTTTCCATTAGCCAAAGGTAGTGGGGCGCTGGTCTGTAACTGCCCACCATCTTACCAGCTAACTGTTTCATCACCTGAGGCGCTAACCGAGTTATAACCTATTGCACTGTATTCATTCCATCTCCTCCATCCTCTTTGGCCTCACATATTCAAGCAATTATTACAACATGTCATGTGTTTTAAAACTTTGCTGTAAAGCCTTGACATGAAGCAAAGGCAGAAAGCATTACATATTTCAGCCTGCTAGTTCACTCCAATTCACAAAGTGCTCCAATAGCTTAGTTTGGATCAATCCAAACCATTTTGCCATGCCCGATAAGTATGCGAGGTGGTCATTTCAGGTCCAACGCATTGGCCTGCTCCAGGATCCCAGGGAAGAGGCAGCACTTACCTACTGGATGGGGGTCCAAGACGGACGGACAGAAGAATCTGTGAGCCTCCTCTATAGGAGCATGCGAGACTGCTGCCTGCTGGAGTGGGACTGATCTCCTCCCGTTCCCGCTCCCCCGCTCTTGACGGGCTTCTCCAGATGGCTGAGGGGGCGGGGCCAAGCAGGCAACGGATGTCACCAAACCGCCTGATCAGATTAAGCAATCAAGGTAATTAGCGGGCCAAATGTCACCGTCAAATCACATTAACCTGGAAACCCAGAGAGACAGAGCGGGCCGTGCAGGCAGCACAGTACCCTCGATCTCAAGCGTTTCCCGTGCCAAGACCACGCCCATCCCAGGTAAACTCCATCTGTGGCAGCAGGGAGGGTGCCAAGAAGGGTCCCCCGCCCAACATGGTGTAAGAAGCTAAAGTGATGAGGGTGGTTTTAGAAGCTCAAAGCAAATGAATTACCGGTACAGAGGGATCAGGGACAGCTTGTCTCTGACCAAAGTGCATGTGTACGGCCTTAATCATTCACATCATACATCCATCATAATACATCTCCATTCACAGTCACACCCAGTCTGTCTTGCCCAGCGGTAACAAAATTCAATACATCCAACAAAATCAGGAGCAAAACATCACATTTGAATTGATCACATACTGAACTTCAAATGCAAGCCGCACTGTACAATATTCATTAAATCAAGCTCCATGGAACTAAATGCTATGGTAAATAAAATCCTGGCTTACTATCAGTGCTTCAGTTGGAGAGAAAAAGTGCCAGAGCTAAATGATTTCAATGTTGAAAACCTTTAATTTGCAAAAGTGTGCATAAAAATCTCCAAACATATTAAAAGTTTGAGAATAGCAATTGTCTCATGTATTAGGTACAAAATTTTATGTCATTTATTACATCAATACCATCAGTCAAATTCAAAACTGACTCTAGCATTCATTAGAGTAGCCACACATTGAATACAAAATTTCTAGGAACCTGCTAATTAGTCCAATTTGCATAAATTTGCTATTTGAAACAAAACAATCACTTACATAGCATAACTGTAAAATATATAACCTATAATATTTTAACAATCAATTATCCCATTATTAGTGACCAGACTACCTTTGACTTTATCTCTCTATACACATCTGTAAAATGACAAGAATGCAAATGTAAATCTACAGTAGCTGGTATCTACACCACACAGAGTGTGTGTTCACTGCATTGCATTCTGGGAAATGAGAATTGAAGTAACTACTGAGCTCTTCAGTTAGGGATATTACAATCTATTTATAATGATGTATGTTCCCATTTTGAAAAGACTTAATGTATGCAGTGTATTTAGTGTTTTTATATGTTGCTTAAATTGTGGGTTTATGACTGACTCCATGCAGCATACTGTTAATTATAAAAATGTGCTGGGACTTAACTGAAAAGAGCTGAGGCACATTCATAAAAATGTCAGACGTTCTGGTACTGCATCCTTGACAAATACCCAGTTTAAGCACTGGTTAATATGTGGGTTTACAGAATGAATCCTGAAAAGATTCTTAAAAGAATCTTGAAAAGCTAAAGTCGCAAAATAAGGTCAACGGCAGAAATGTATGCGGATGGAAGAAAAGAGGAAGCTTTGTTTATGAGAACAACAAAGAGAGGAAAAATTGTGCCAATGGACTTAGCAGTTCATATACTGGTGGGTGGTTCATTCTAACAATGGGGGACCTAAAGCACAGGTAAATTAAAAATTTAATGGGAGAATAAATTATAGAATCAACAGTCAGCCAGAGGAAGAGGGTCCTGGACAAGGTTCAAGGGACAAGATAAAACGAGAGATGGGAGTTAAAAAGAAGCAGAATGGTGAGCACACCAGTAAGAACAATGGTGTGGAGGTGTATGTGAGCAGCAACGCAAAGCCCAGTGAAAGAAAGTGAACAGGAAATTAGCATGGAATAAGCTAAAGTAGAGGTCTGACATGCTGAACAGAGAGAATGCTCTGATTATGGCGTATCATAGGGTCTACACTGATATTCAGAGATATGCAAAGAAGTACTGAGTGGGGGCCACATTGCTGTCCACCAGCTTTTTCTGGACTGCATCTAGGGCCAGTTCTTGAACATTGATTCAAATGAAACACCTCATACGACTGGCACACTTATCCAAAGTCAATCTCCTTTCATTGCTTGCGTCATCGATTAATCCCATTTCAGGGCCTTGGCTGTCCTTATCACCGGGATTAAGAACTGAGCCCCGTTACTCTCTGCTCACCCCGGGTAAACATCCTGAGCATCTTTAAGGCGTCATCAGAGAGCCTGGCCACCACCAGCCACACACCCAGCCTGACTCAGATCAGTGATCAGGAAGTGAGCTCTTCGAGTGACATGCTGAGCACTGACCACAGATCAGCAGGGAGAGTGGAGAGTCACTGTCCAGAACCATTTGGTATAATGAATAAATGGTGTATAGATATCCTAATACAGCTATACAGCACACTGTTTAGATATCTTGGCCCATCTGCACAGACAACAACAACCAACACCAGGCCCAGTGTTGAGGCAAAAAGTCCTCAAAATAAGTATTGCAAGGTGCATCTGCTTAGACCAGAAACTATCTAATTTGTCCAGAAAATATTCAGGGCAATTAACATGGGCTTCCAAAACTTTTCCCCTGCAAAAAAAAAGGACAGCAAATCAACTGTTGCCATGATGAAATCCAGGAAGCAGGAATTTTATGTGATTGGATCAGCTGAACAAAATCTGAATCACCTCCCAGAAAGAGCCTCTATCGCCACCTTGTGGATACTGCAGATGTGCAGGACTTTTTATGTTGGAAAAGGAAACACTGATATCCATTTTTGGTCAGAGTAGCGCTGGATTGTCCATGTGAACTCGAGTTCACACAGTGTTGCGAGAATTACTTGATAAGTATGAGAACAGAGATGACGGGTTCAGCTGCATGTCAGTGCATAAAGCACACTTCATGTATATCATCATTTGCTGAGTTTCAGTGAGCACAGGAATATATAATTTAATTCTATGATTGAGTGATGAAATGCACATTCTGCTTTATTACGTTCCACTCAAGTCATGGTTCATTTCAATTGGTGATCGGCACATGAATTTAAAACAAAAAAAAATTCATTTTGCCCAAAGACTTACGCACATGCTCTTGTGAGATTATGTGAATTTTAAAGTAAGTAAATTTAACTCTACCGAAATAAAGCTTTAAAGATCAATACAACAACAAATCTCCCATAAATGTTGTAGAGTAAATGAGCTGTTCAGGTGGACTTTTTCGCCCTCTAGTGGTCATACACTGTCTCATATCGAGACAGTCACTCAGTTTGGTGGTCATCTGGTCATACACTATTAGCGAAGCAGTCAGTTTAGTAAGGAACACTACATCAACATATTTCTCCACTCACAGCCACAAATACATACAGGACAAACATGGTTCTGATACTTGTTTATTAAAAACTATTGACAGCTTTGGTTTCAAGCACTGTAAACCTTAAAACGTTTAAAGTCATATAGAACAGCAACCTGGCAAAGATAAATATATTTTTCATTACATTTGTTTCTCCCCAATTAATGTCTTGCTACCATAACTCATACTACCAAATGTTTGACCTAACATTAAACACTCTTGCAAAGTAAACAAGACATTTTATGTTAGATATCAACTTATGTGGTTGTTCTTGAACATATTGTGTGAATGTGCATTGTAAGGGAAATTAAACTGACCATAAATAGGTTACACAGATTTGTACTAGTTATGTACGTTTTCAGTTGGGAGCTTTAAACAAGCTTGTTTTCAGGGCACAGTGCTGATCACTTATGCATTTTACCTGGAGGTACAGTCACAGCAATATTCACTCCATTATATCCAAACAAAAAACTACCATCAACAACCTAACAATATATTAGTCCATCACAAAGCTCTAAAATGGCATAAATTACATCAATCCTCTGTAAGTAAGAATGTGTGAAATGCACATTTCTGCTCAGTATCAGTGCTGAATAAAGGTTTTATGAATATAAACCATGATATTTTCCCATCTCATAGAACACATCTCATACAGACTATATCTTGCAGGCAACGGCTTGTTTTATGCAGAAGGCACTTAGACAGCTGTAAACATACTGACTTGCACTTTAAGGTTACTGACACCTCTTTCAAATAATATTCAATCTTGCTGAGGGAAGATCTTCCGATGATGATGATCTCTGATGATGATCTCTCACATGAATAGGAATTCCATATCCAATAGGAATAGATTGCACAGTCAAGAGACAAAATATTCCTTGGTTCCAGCCCACTCACAGTGAAGGAGACTCCAAAGTACTATCACCGCCTGGGTGATACAATGCCTGTTAGTGTGAAACTTTCTGTGGTGAAAGATTTTTTTTTTCATTATAATTTCACATATTCAATACAAAGTTTTACAACATGATATGTGGTGCAAAATATTTTTTTTCTGATAGGGCAGTATTCTGTAACAAAGTCAGTGTTACACTGAGAAAGTGTGTGGGTAATTGATGTGTGTGCATCTGTCATGTCTGCTGGGTTAGCAGCCTGCCAATAAATCCACAGAGAGAGGGGCCTATAGAGCAATTTGGCTCTTGCTATAAAACAAAAGCTTTTAAAGTGACCGCTAGAGACTACCAGAACAAACTTGGACCTTGCTATAGTACTGACTGAAGCATCTGACTTGAAAGTAGCAATCAATAGTGTTTTTATCTAATGATTTCATCCTATCTTCCATAAGTATAATGCAAGAGGTGCCTGAAAATGTGCCCATTCTAAATTCAATATCTGTACTAAGCTTATTTCATCTATGTATTCTGTAATTGTTTCAATTCAAAAGAGGTCCACAATCAACCACTTGCAGTCCACATTCATCATGATACACCCATACACTGTAGTTGCACAAATCTCAACACTTCACCATGGAGTACTGGGCTTTCAGTGCCCATCTCAGAATTGTTGTGCAGGAATAATTTCCGATCTGCTTTTCTGTGAAGTACCAAGAGATTTAGGGTAACAGAGGCTCCCTCCTTCACTACATTTCCTATTAGTGTAAACTCTACACTGCAACAATGCTAAAACCTCTAAATATCACATACTATTCCAGTTAAGCACTCATCCACCAAACACTCCCTATATTATCTCCTAACTGTAGCACCTGTCAGCCCAAACTGCAAACATTTCCAAGGCAAAATTCAATCCTTAACCCAGAACTGCTAAAAAAACAACAACAAAAAACCTTTTCACCAAGCAATGCATTCTTGCAAATGGAATGTCAGGCGTGGCTGACGTGAGTCCCTTGCAAATGAAATAATCTTTCATGCAAAGGACATGTCCAGAACAGGCCTAAGCATTAAGACTCAGCAGCAAACCTAATCCCTACTGACTTTCATTCATTTATACCTACATGTGACCCTAGGTACACCATATAGCCAGTAAGTGTGCTTCCCCTATAACCCGTCAACATGCTGCATGGATGGGTTATGAGGCCTTTCTGCTACTGATACACTCATCCGTATTGTGGTTGTCCAAAAGCTGAGACTCAGGGGGGTTAGGGTGGTGGAGGGAGGACGGGGTGAAACTCAGGAGACTTGGGGAGGGGCCTGGGGGGCTTCAACCAACACTGTCCCGTTGAAAGAGTCTGGAACACGTTTGGCATACTCCACAAGCTCGTAAGACTCCCGGATGTCAGACAGCCCAAACCAGAAGACAATCCAGCTGCCATTAACAAAGCTCCCATCACAGTGCTTGAAGTACCTAGGGATCAGTTAGAGACATATATAGAGGGACAAGGGGGGGAGAGAGAGGTAGAGAGAATAGTGGCCATTGGCAAAATGGATCTTATGTCCAATTTCTGATTCCTCAATGTAAGCAAATTAAGTATCTCCTTTGACTATGGGTATGAAAATACCATCAAAACTTGGGTAAATGTGGCATGAACGAAATCTATTAGTAGTGGAAATTAAAAATTAAAGGTGACCAACCAATGAACAAAGGGTCAATATCTAAAACTTACAGCTTTCTCAAACTCCGTATGTGTGTCACTCTAAAAGGACTCAGCTTGGTGGCTTGCATTTCAACAGATCTCGTCTTGCCTACTGCCCTGGTGCTGCTGACCCCACAAAGCATCTTCAGAGCTGAACCTCAGTGCTGCCTACCCTCATTTGTGCAGGGTGACCATAATCTAAATGTTTGTTTATTTTCAAGCACAAATAAATGGTATATCAAAAGCGGAAAAGACGTCCCTTGTGTAACCTGGCTGGGAGAAAGCAATATCAAAGACATTTCAGTTCTACAGTGGTGTACACAGGATACACTGACTCACTTCCAGTACAGCTGCCCTACACCTACACCTAAGGGTGGGTCAGAGGAAGTATGGCCCGCAGTGCCCTCACCAGGGGTTGATGCGGTTGGTGGTGCGGGACCTCCAGAAGAGCTTGCCGAGGTCCTGCCGGATGCACTCCCACAGGATCTGGCCCGTGCCCTGGCCCTGCTTGCTGCTGCTCACCACAAACTTGTCCAGGTACAGAGTGCCGCCCCCCACCGGCTCCTTGGTGATGATGGCTGCCGCGCTGTACCTATAGACAGACACGAGTTTCCAGTTTCCGATATTCAAACAGTTTTTCCCGCCATTATCATTACACCATCTGTAACCAGGAGCTTTAGGCCCGCGTACCCTTCAGACAGGTAGATGGAGTGGAGCCTGCCTTTCAAAGAGGCGATGTAATCTTCTTTCAGATTCTTCTGGAATGACTTGTTAATCAGGGCAAGAAGGCGGTTCACGTCAATCTCATCCAGGCTACTGTACCTGTGAAATTGCACAGAAAGATGACGCATGGGTTGAACCCCACACACCACACAGGTGAGAGGTGGCTGGGGTGTAAACTACTCCACACACAGGTGACATGGCTGGGGTGTATACTACACCCCACATGGGTGACGTGGCTGGGGTATGCACTACGCCCACACACAGGTCAGATGCCTGGGGTACACACTATTCCCCATACAGGAGAGATGGCTGGGGTGTAAACTACACACAAAACATACTGCTGCCAACCAACGGTGCCCACCTTCCTCCTTTGGTCTCAATAATCAGGTTTCCAAAAATCCTGCTACACCCCTACAGGAAACAGGCGGACATTCCAGAGGCACTCTAATAAGCACACTGCAAACTGTTACCAATGCTTCAATGACACAGCAGCTCCACTCTAGCTTCATAAAGACTCTTGATATCCTGACCACAGAGGTAAAGGCCGGTGCAGGAAAATACGTGCCTGTGAATGGGATCTCCATTTTTAAACAGGGTCCCCGAACCTACAAAAATGACATAAAAACAACATTAAAACATGAGCGTAAGAATAGCTCTTCAGAAGTCAACACAAAGCACAAACCATTTAGGTCTTATATAGTGTGTCCTTAGTTATACTTTGCATAGGAGGTTACATTAAGAAATGCTCAATGTCGCTGTGGATCTTGGTTTAGTGCTGCTAATGAAGAATTTCTGCAAACAAAGCAGATGATTACATTATGCGACTCTACCCTCCACTGCAAAGATCCAAATGTGTAAGCAAACGCAAATGCAAATGCATGAAAATGAATGCAACTACAGTTTACAAATAACCAGTGTGCTGCAACTACTGTTGTAAATAATTAACCCTGATATGCTCAGCAAACAGGATCTCCTTGAGGTCAAAAATGCATCTTTAATAACCCGGTTGTCTATTTTTAAATTTATTACTGTCCGACATATTTTCTCAAAATATCCAGTCACATGTTGGGTATTACTTTACACAGTATACATATATGGTGCAAATACATGTGTGGCACACATTGAGCAATACTGGGAAGAATGCAATGAGGCCCTACCAGGGGTAACTTGGATAAAGATAGAGAAATCATTACTACAATCATTAGGAAGTGCTACTGATCTTAGTTTTAGTAAAACCAAAATCAATTACACCCCCCAAATAAACACAATGATAAAACGACTAACAGTAACAGTAGTAGTCTTTTGAGCATTTTGGAATCCCATTAAAAATGTTATAACTGGAATTACCCTGCCACTGTCAATCATAATGGCAAATGCCTGTCTGTGATAAGAACAAGTTAAATGTACAGTTAATGTTCCATGTTAATGGAAACACTGTATTCATTGTTAGACCAATAATACATAATAACCTGTCTAGTGGTCTAGTGGTTCTGCACTTAGGTAGATACATTTTATGATATTTTAATGACAATACTGAATCACTTTCTATTGTAAAGCCAGTTACATAGAAGGATTAACTGTAACAAAATTAATGAGTGATGGCATGCAATCATCGTAAAATGGTGGCTGAAAAACATGGCTGAAAACAATTTAACTTGATCCAAATAATGAGGTGCTAGCTGCAATTGTATGTGTGCAAGTAAAGGTATGTATAAGGTATATTAGACATGAATAAAAAGCTGCAGGGAGCACTGAGCTAAGATTTCCCTTTCTAAAACCTGTTTCAAAGACACAAAAAGAAAAACACTTGGTGGCCTTAATCATCGCACCTCTAATTTGAAACTAAATTGAAAAATGGAAAATTATAGCCAAAAATATTTTTTTGTAATGAAATTCATACATAGGCATCAACTTCACCATTTATACTTGTCTAAGAAACAAATTTCAAGTATTTAAGCAAAAGTCTTTAAGCAGGTGTGTCCAAACTTTTGACTGGTGCTGCACATGTGGTCATGTGATGATGCCGATGATGTGTGGCATCGTAGGTGACGTCTGAGAGGACAGTGCTGTCCGCACACGCTCACCCCTGTGGCTAAACAGCTCGGTCAGCAGCGTGTTGGCGGAGGTGATGACCGCGGACGACTCGCAGGGCAGTTGGTTCAGTAGCTGGTCAATGACGGCGACGCGCTGCCGCTCCGCGGAGCCCAGCCACGACGCCCGTAAGAGCATGGGCATGTCGGAGGGCAAGGACACCTGGCCCAGCACCTGCGACATCGTACAGGCAGACAGGGGAGAGCACAAACCTCTCTGAACACTTTGTTCGATCAGCCTGCTTCCATGTCAAAACAGCCAATCAGCTCCCACAATGGGGCATGAAGGCGCTAAGCATTTAACAGCAAGCTGCAGGAAGGTCAAACCTTGCAGGAGAACACATTCTACAAACTCATCTTTCTCATGGTAGGACCCATCCAAAGAGGGAGATGACGGGTTTTCCAGAAACCTACCTTCTGACTCTGGTTCCGGAGGCCTCCCCAGCTGTTGAGGAACATGACCTTGAGGGGCTGCAGGACCTTGGCGATGGCGGCGGTGACGCCCACCGAGTCCAGCGCCACCGAGCGGCCGTCCATGTTGCGACCCACCGGGCACACCAGGGGGATGGTCCCGCAGTCCAGGCTCCACTGCAGCAGGCCGGCGTCCACCGTAATGGAGGGTCTGCCGCTGTCCGGAACAAGAGGGCACACAGAGAGGTCGATCAGAGAGCAAAGATGGAGGCACAGCTGCCCAGCACACTGTCCCCTGGCGTGTGGCACAGGGCCAGGCCCCAATCTGTGAGTGCTGTGCTTATTCAGCAAGAATAACCAGTGGTGT
This sequence comes from Megalops cyprinoides, assembly GCF_013368585.1. Classification (NCBI taxonomy): domain Eukaryota; kingdom Metazoa; phylum Chordata; class Actinopteri; order Elopiformes; family Megalopidae; genus Megalops; species Megalops cyprinoides. Next base: position 17,429,877 of record NC_050601.1, on the reverse strand, counting down.
TCAGACTCTCCTCTGTGCCATGGTATCTGCAGCATGCCCACCGACTCTGTAAAGACCACACCTCTGTGAGACCAGCAGTCATGCCAACACTGACATCCAAAATGTGTGCCACGATTGGTTGTCACACTTCTGCTTTGCAAGTCAAGACATTATCAGTCTGAAATGGAACTGGCTGAAAACTAAAAAAAGAAAGAAAAATACCAACATATTCTAGAAAATGTGGATGTTTTACACATACAAGTATTAGATTCACTCAATTTTAATCACTATTTTCATCTTAAAAGGTGATGTCCCGTAATTTTGGACTCTGCATTGCTTTGGTAAGTATGCTTAGATAACTCAGAAAGCAAGTCAATTATTTAGGTTGCTTTCATTAAGTTAATTACATTTCTGTCTTCTTATTGCTTATGTAAAAGAGGTATGATAAAGTCATAGCCATTCTTAATATTACTGTTTTATTATAAAACCATTTAAGTTACTACTCTCACATACCTCTACTTGAAAGACCCATGCCATTTGAAAATCACAGGGCAACTGCTTAATAGTAAGCACTCTGAAAGCTGTAGCAGCAGAAGCATTCTATATGGCTTACGTGGATCCCAGTGGAGGATCTTGGACAAGGAGAAGGACCTCAGCACTGAAGAAGGGCATGACGCTGGCTGAGTTGTTCTGTAGGACCTCGGTCAGTGCCTGGCAGTGCTTGACCACGCTGGCCTTGGAGCTGAGGATGGCCTCAGCTGGTACTGCCTCCTCAGTCTGTGTCAGCCCCATCACCACCACGGGCTTCATATCCATCCGCTGCAGAAAAGAGAGCCCGAAGGCCAAGCTTTGCACCATTTCCCGGCTTTCAAAAACGGATTTGTCGACCTAGCAACAAAGAGGAAGAGATTAGCAAGACACACCTTTCACTGTTATTATTAGTTATTATTAATTATTAGTTTCGGTTTTTAATCTGTGAATCCTGTCAATTCTCTATGGACCTGAATATGAACATAAGACCATTTTCTCAAAAAAAAAAAAAAAAAAAATTCACAGGCACCTGAGAATTCCTGTTGTGCTTTTATGCAGTTAAAATGTCATTTTCATTATGCACAATTGCAGGAAGCTAAGCATTCAGCGAAATTGTGTATCACCCTGTGTCATTACACCACAACAGAGAATAACCGTTCATTGGTTCGTTGAGTTCACCGGCCATAGCAACTTGTCAGCAATGGAATGTAAAGATTTATGTTCGTATAGCCTACTGTACTGTAATTAGCGCCACTAGTAAACTGCGCGTTTCAAAATCTTAACTTGCTTTTAGTTTTAACCTGGCTTTACTGAATTCATTTAACCAGCTCTGTATCAGTGACATCTCATAGCCGGTAGTCGATGTGGGAACCAGATTAAAGCTGTGGCAAGAACCACTTAAACCGTTTCCTTCCAAAATGATTTATGAAATTTACGAAATCCTTCTGTGAGCTGTAATGGTACTGCTTCGGTCGATGAAGCATAATTATAAAGGCTGGCATCAGCTTCTTCTCTCATATGTTATGGTAAATATTGGCACTGCTGGTTTATGGGTGGTATGACGATGATCATGTTCTTTTAACTAAAACAATCAAGCACTCATCAAACCATCAAGTTAATATAAATTTAATGAATGACGTTCAACCTGAACTATCCTTTTGCATATCCACCTTCATTAAAGTTAAGTTTAAACACTCAGCCTGAAACTTTTGAAACTTTAAGGAAGGCATCGATATTTCTAATAAATGATTCGTTCTTGTTTCGTGGGTAGTCCTAATAACAAGGGTATAGAAGTCTTTTAACTAGTTAGTTCAATTCTGTTTTAAGAAGCCAAGTTTCAGGGTATGACACAAATGTCAAAAAACTAAGTTTGTATATGTCACTATGTACAGTATACGGTATCAAAATGGTATTCTCGTTTGAACTACAGTTCACGGCACACTATAAATTGGACATGGTGCAGTGCTAGATGGCAGTTTGTAAAGTTATGCGAATGTAACGTTAGTTTCGCGGAATTTCAGCTTGATTATTTTTAAGAAAAACAAACATAACCATAAGTAATCCTGACAGATATCAGCTGGAGTAGTTGACAATTGTTCAAGGTGTAAACAATAACGCATAATAAATAAATAAATAAATAACTGGCGAGTGCAATTCTATTCGCTGAGTTGTGCTACTTGTGTATGCGTCTGGAATGGCACTGAGCGTTTCCAGCCACACTGGAACAGTGGAAATGCCAGTGACTGTTGTCAGCAATACATAACCGACCACCTGCTAGCAGACTAACTGCAAGTGGGAAACTGCGAATAGTGCAATAATGCTTCTTCGCTGCCAGGATCCCATTCATTTGAGTGAAGTGCCGGTCTTAGATTTGGAGACTTACCTCAAGCACTGCGAAAGCAGGAGACTGCGTTAAATGTGCTTTCTGGAATTGCGTCAGCCAGTAGCGAGCCTCCCGTGGGTCCCCACCTATTTCACTGAGAAATGCCTTGACGTCCCGGTAAATGAGTGTACGATTTGATAACACGTGTCGATCGGCAGCAGTGACACAGTTGGGAGATTCTGGCTGGGCCAAAGAAGCCGGGATTTTGCTCCAACCACCAGCGGCACCGGGAGAGCTCATGTGCCGCTTTAATTTCGGGAACACACGCTGACTGTTGTCCTGAACCACGGCCGAAGATTTCGACAGAAACTGGCCAGCCATAATCATGGCTCTACAGCGGGACGACCCAGTGTTGACTTTGGCCATGTTTTCGTAGGCTTTCCTATTGCTCAGTCCAGTATGCACTCACTAGTTCATGGTAAAGTCTACCGTCGAACATCTGCTGCAAGACAACCGTACTGTTTCAATCCTCAAAAAAGGCGTGGTTACAGCTGTATGGGGGAGGGGGGACAGAGTTGCCATCCACGCCTGTCAACATTTTTGGAGTTCACGCAGTATACTCTCCACCTGCCTCGTCCTGTTTCTGGCAGCGAGTTCTTCAAGTCCTCATGGTGTTCGGTATGGACGTCCCTGCGGCCAAACGACAAAAAACGTCTCTGTATGGTTGTCTATATCTGCGGTGGCGGGGTCACCAACGCACCCACTTCACATTTTGGACCGAGTTGCTATCTCAAAAAAAAAAAACACCACTCAACGTCATGTTACCCACATTCAGTAAATAAACAAAATAGGCCTGCCATTACAATTGCACACTTCTACATTTATATCTCTACCTTGACTAAACCTGAAGCAGTTCTGGAGTAATTTACACAGCCATACCACTAGATGTCTCTACACACAAAAGTAAGAAACTAATATCAGCATATTTTATCGTTGTATAATTATAATGATTGTAGGCCTATTTTCCGTCATTGGAAAAAATTGTATTAAAATGTACCATATTGATTAAGTTACTGAATAAACTGATTTAACGATCCTCCATCTGCTCAGCTACACTTACTGTTGTGAAGTTATGACATTGCAAATTATAGGTCAGCAGGTATAGATGTTTGTTTTTAGAAACTGGCATAATAAATGTAATAATGTAATGTCATCAGACACAATAAATGTAATAATAACAACACGTTACTTGATTAGATTTAGCTGGATTTTTGATCTATGATCTAGCAGCTCTTCAGCGATGTTGAGCAGTTATTTCTCTATTTTTAACAAGAATGTGAACATCATGTGAAATGAACGCACAGTTGTATTTTCAGCTTTCCATCATTGTGGTCAGGCATCATTGCAAAACTGAAAAATCTGTAAAGGAAAACAAGTATCTCTCCTGCCCATTTTGATTTGTCGCTAATGACTGGCCTCTGAGTGCTTTTTCTCAGGCCAAAGTGGAGCTCAAAGCAGGAGCTCAAATACAGTCTGCAGGTGTGCTCTGGTTTTCAAAAGGTAAGCGAGGGTGGTGCGTGATCTTGTTTGTCCGGTGATGGAGGGTGGCATATTTCTTAGATGAGAAGGTGTGGGTACTTTGCATAAGGCCTCAGTGGGGTGAACACACATGGAGGTGTCAACAGGGAAAAAATGAATAATGGCAGGTAGGCCAACTCATACAGATAAGAGTATTGCCATAACAGCTTAAAAAGTAGCCTTTTTAAATTGGCTAATATGTGGTATTAGTGGCAGCAGGCATTTTGCAGCATTATTAATTGCCAAAACAGTCTTTCCTTATATCTACGAGGCACATTCTGTTAATGGTTTTAACCATAGTGAGACATTATTGCATATGTTATGCAAAGAGAAGCATGCTTCTTGCAGGTAACCAAATTCACCACAGAAGATTTACTCCTTAAGACACAGACAGTGCTCTTCTACTGCCGCCCTGAATTTTTGATGCCATTTGGAGAAATTTAATTTGAGGAGAGACAAGAATATCCTGTATTTAAGATGCCATAGTGGGTAGGGTTTTCAATTCTGTTAGTGCATCTTTGTATTTATCTTCTGTTATCCTGACTTACATAAAAGATTAAAGTGAGTTTATGTGTTTTAGCTGTCTGTCCCCCTAACCAGTGGTGCATTAGGTAACAGGGATTGTGCAAATGTACACTCCAGTTTCCCCGTACGCTGTGAGGGTAGGTCATCCAAAAATATACACTTTGTAAAATCCCTGCTCTCTCCAAGCAGGCGATGAAATGAGATGTTACGAAACCCACCCATCAACAATTTTTTTTACAAGATTTCTGTCATGTTATAGCAATGTTGCTACTGTTGATCTGAGAAATGTACAGTGTCAGCTGGGAAAATTCTTCTTTTTTAAATTTGTAGATAAATCTCTTGATCTCTGGGGTTGTTAATTCTCTAAAACATCTAAAATGATTACATTTTAAATTCTTTACATTGAGTCTATTGAAGGCGCGATATCTGACTGTGATGATGTTAAGCTGTTGTGCTTATTATGCATTGTAGGAAACGTTTAAAATTTAGGACTGACTGGCATGCTTTAAATAGGTACTTAATATCTATCTGTGACCGTTGATTCATTTTCCTTCCTGTGCGGATGGCTGAGGGATTAGCGAAATTTGTTATTTTCGCAGAACTGGGTATTGTTGGATTAATCATTCAGCTCTCGTTTGTGACAGCCCCCAAATGAGTCAAATGTATTTGTTTGGTGAGGATTGAACACTGCATTAATCCATGTAACTGCTTTGAGAGAAAAACCATTTGGATGGAATTGTCAAGCTTTATGCCGAATTGATCTGTAATTGCTGTTGTAAATACAATCTACCTTCAGGACTGTGTCCATGGGGCAGGACAAAGAACCATGGACAGACCCAACCTATAGTAACCCAAATAACCATTACAATGTCTTCTCCAGTAAATTCAACAGGTATTATTCCTTTGGCCCTCAAATGTTTTATTAAGGATGTCTGTAGAAGGGAAGAGCTTGCACACTAATCTTGTTTGCCTCACTCTTACTCCTTGCATTATGGGTGCCCTCATAATACATTCAGTTTGTTACCACTGACTCTAGTTGCGCTTTATCACACAAAAAAATATCTGCCTTAATCTTCTATCCTTATTTGACACTGTCACCCACAAGCTGAACTGCTCTGACAGTACAATTCATTATGTAAATTGATTAAAATATTCTTGCTTACCAACCGCTGCTCTTCCACCTCCATTCTGTTGCTCATCTTCTGTACCCACAGTTTCCTTTCAAAACACAAGGCAAACTGTCAAAGCTACTCTTCATGGGTATCTGCTCCCCTCCTCCAACTGGCATTGACAGCTTGACTGGATACCAAAAATATGGGTGGACAAACCCAACATACCCACCCAAGGTGGAGATTGACAGCTGATGCAAGTATGGCAGCATCTCTCAGAATGTGTTATGTAAATGGGTGCTGTAAATTGAGTAGAGGTAAATCTGTGCAGGAATATACAGATCAGGTGGGCTATTGTACACAGGGAAACACTGAGACTCTGTGGGTGGTAATAAGTCAGTGGAGGGGGGTGTATACAAACCTCCAAGGCTTTGTGGTTGTCTGTCTGTGTTTTACACAGCCTTTGGTTTCACTCGGTGGCAGCTAGCGAACTTCAAACGGGGCAATGTCATAGCGCCCTGAGAGACCATTCATTTTTTCCAAGTTGATAATTACCCTGTACCTGTTTTTGGTCTACCACCTGTTTTGCAAGATTAACAAGCATTCCAGTTTAAATAATGATCACCCGTCAGCAATGTATTCCTTTCTTACCAGATTGCACCTGATGTGATTACCTTCTCATGCACTCATCACATGACAAAGTTTCAGCTAGACTAGAAAAATAACTTGCTTTCCCCAAAACAAATCACTGTCTATTTAATGTAAGCCGCAGAAAGGTAATGGTGCAGTATTAGACATGATTAGGTTTAAAAAAACATCAGCTGCTGATCTGTACTACAAGTTGCAAGCTTTATAAAAAGCTGGTTCAGGCACATTCACATTATCAGTTTAAAGGAGAGTTTTGCAGTTAAAATGCTTGTGGCTCACCAGCTGCAACTGTTTTCTATCTGCGTGGTTTCTCAGGTGTGGGGGAAGCCATTAAGCCTTTCAGAGAACCTGAACAGACACAAGACAATGACCCAGCTGTCACCTTCTTCTCCTCAGCAGATTGGTCAGGGATTTGAGCTGGCTGCTACCGCATGGGCCAATTCTGTTTTTTTTTTTCCCCCCTTTCTTTTTAATCAGAGCAGTAATCCAGGGAAATAGCAGCACAACCTGGGCCATACAGGGATCTGCAGCTTGACCTGGTTGCTTCCAGAAACTGCTGCCTCTGATCAAACCACCACAAACCAGACAGCCTTGCCTGGAACCAGGAACTCTACACTGGTGTGAGGGTTGCCAGGGAAGCTGTTTCAACACAAAAGTCATGGACGCAAATCTCAGCCTGTCCTTGATAAAGTAGATCACAGCAGATACTGCAACGATTGCATCTCTAAATACAATGAACTGCCACCAAAACTTCATTTTTTTATTTTTTATTTTGTTGTGCTCACAGGGACCTGTCAGAAGTTAAATGAATCTGTGGGGATGCTCTTCGTGAACTTTTTTCAGAGTTTGCCTTCAAAGTCTATGAAAACAGTGCCCTCATGCAGAGACATGAAGAAAGATCCAACCTGAAAAAAAAAACAATCTTTGGCATGGGAACTAAAGAAGGTTTGAGGCTGGGACCATTACATTGAAAAAGATACATGTGTATTTTCCCATCTCACTTTTACAAATGATGGTCACAGCTTATTATTACTTGTTACGTCACCACAATGTAATTAGAGAGGGGTACTATCACCCACTACATACTATATGGAGTTACACAAAGTTGCAGAAAATATGGGAAATGCATATATGCATACCTTAATAAAATAAGTGCATCAAACATCTTAAAGAAATAATCCAGCAGCCAGTTTATGACTTCTGAGAGTCTGATTGAACTGCCAAAGCTTGCCAAAGCAAATATATATTTAATTATCTTACAAGCTACATTTTACAGCATGATAAGAAAGGGCTATTAGGAATAAAAAATGGTAATACATTCATGTTTTCAAACCACAGCAAAATACTTGCAAACTGTGTAATCATACTGCAATGCCTGAGAGTGCAATCCAATCTAGAGGCACCTCTCTGTCTCACACGAAAAGTCACTGACTGTACAAGACACAACCAGACTGCACTGACACTGACTGACCTTAGGGAATAAAAAATTCATTGGGCAAACCTAGCTTTGAAGTTAATCTGAAAGAGGGATATCAGATGGTGAACAACCTAACTACATCTGACGGGATGAACTGCAGACACTTCAGGTTAAGTTAAGATATAGTACTGTGCATCATACAAAGTATATTAGCAATGTCACAAGAGCATGCACTGAAGGCCTGAGGGGTTGTGGTTTTACCAGCGAATTCTGGCTTACTGAGACAGCACCTTATTAAAAGTTTGCAAGTCCAGGTCAGATTGGTTCCAGAAAACAAGTCCATTCTTGCACTTGCTTGGGCTGCCATACCGATGAGCCAGCCCCATTCTTTATGGTATCTAAGCAACACTGAGGGGCATAAGAGTGCATAGAGTTTCTGTTAGGATATCAACATGGTTCAGGACTCACACAGTGCATTTTTATTGGTAAGTCAGTTCAGACCTCTTCAGTCCATCATTAGTGGAGTGGAAAAACCTGCATTGAAGCAAGAGGGTTTGGTTGGCCAATCTGTCAATCTCGTGACACCCCGCCCCACGAACCTCAGGACTACTTCTCCTGCATGTCCGACTCCGAGTCCCCCCCGCCCTTGCCCTGGTTCTTCTTGCGGTTGCGCTCGGCCATGACGATGGCCGCGACGACGGTGACGAGCACGGTGACGGTGATGACCAGCACGGTGGCGGTCTCGGCGAAGCACAGCTGGCTGTCCACCCAGGCCAGGGAGGCGCCGGCCAGCTGCACTGGCTCGTGGCAGGTGATGTTGCGGTAGTCGTCCACGTGCAGGTGGCGCACGCTCAGAAGCTTGCTGAAGACGCGGTGCAGGTCGCAGTCGCAGCTCCACGGGTTGCCCGCCAGCTGCAGGTGGGTGCCGGGGGTGTGCAGGTTGAGGAAGGTCTTGAACCGGAGGTGCTTGAGCTGGTTGTCCTCCAGGCCCAGCAGGGAAAGGCTGTGCAGGGAGGCTAGGGCCTCCGTCTCAATTCGGGAGATGTTGTTCTGGCCCAGCAGCAGCACCTCCAGCCCCAGCAGCATGGTAAGCGTGCCCTCCTGCAGCGCCGTCAGCTGATTGGCCTGCAGGTAGAGGTGGCGCAGGCGAGAGAGGCCCCGCAGCGCGCCCAGCTCCACCATCTGGATGTGGTTGTGGCTGAGGTCCAGCTTCTCCAGGCTCTCCAGGCGCTCCAGGCTCTGGAGGTCAAGGCTCTCCAGGTGGTTGTGGTCCAGCCGCAGCTCCCGCAAGGAGGACAGGCTCTGGGAGAAATCTGGGGGCAGCCTCCGAAGCTCGTTGTAGCTCATGTCGAGCTTCTCTAGGAAGGACAGGGAGGAGAGTGCCTGGAAAGGCAAAGGGACAAGGTTTGCATTTTAAAAAGGAAGACATCTAGAACTACACCAGCCCCTGGATCATGCACCAAGTATACCTGGACTGCATCTTAATTACATCAAGAAATTTACATTTTTTAGTTAATAGCTACAACAGTCCAAGAGGACTACTTCATTTTATAAACATGGGGTTTTGCTTAATAACATTCAATGTGTGAGACTCCCAATATAAAATATACTCAAATGAGGCAACATGATGTGAACAGATTGAACATTGATCATTATTAACTGATCACTGTTTAGATAGCAGAGGGATCTGGTTATAAAACTGGTAAAAATATCCTAATTAAGTCCCTCTCCAAAAACATTTTGTATTTTCAAGTAGTGGCCTAACATGAAAGGAACACTTCTCACAACTGTCTTAACACCGTTACAAAATCATGCTATGAAAGTCATACGAAAATCAACAAAATAAAAATGTCAATGTTGATGTTGCGTCTATATCTCAGCAAATCATAGTTTCATCAAACTGTGATCATGGTGAAAAAAGTACACAATCCCCTCACTGATAAAGACTTCTTCTACGTCAGGCCTCTCATTACCTGTGGTTGCAGAAGCTGGAGTCCGCTGCTGGACAGAACCAGGATCCTAAGGGACCACAGTCCGGCAAAGGCGCGGCTCCGCAGTTCCACCAGATTATTACCACCTAGGTCTAGGAGCCAGGTGCCGTGGGGCAGACCGTGGGGCACCTGGACGAAGCCACGGGCGTGGCAGTCCACCAGGTCTGAGGACTCATAGCAGAGGCAGAGGTGGGGACACCGCTTGGAGGCCCCCACCGGAGAGACAGTGACGAGCAGGAGAGCAAGGATGCTGAGCATCTTGGGAAAGGATCGAGGGATATCTCTGCCTCTCTTCACCACAACCTTAGCTATAGCTTCAAGCGGAGCCAACCTTTACAGGGAGAAGACTTGTCCTCCAAAGTGAAAGTCTGAAAAAAATGAAGACCTGACATGTGGTGATGAAGTAAACACCTTAAAGATGTAACGCAAACCACTGGAGGGACACATGCTGTGACAAACTGGGGTGAAGATTAAAACCGTCACATTAAAATTTTAAACTGGATGCGTTCCAGCGCAACAGCGCAGGATTTGACTGACTGAACAGTGACATAATTCCTGTGATGAAAACGTATTATATAAAACGAGAGATTAGAGCAATGGGAGCAGCAGTGGTCTCATGGGTGGGTGTAGCATGGCTTTGACGTTAAAGCTTTCCACCCCCTTCCCCCAGACACACACGCACTAGCTAACTGCTATGACGCCACCCCTGTTTTCTGCGAATTGCAATTACAGCTGATTTCGATTTAATTTTTTTTTTTTTTTCTAAAATTGCGAGAACCAACCAGCGTGACTGCACTGTACTCTGTCAAACATATGTGGGCAATACATCCTTGTGTCCGTCCAATAATGCGTTTTTAATAACAGACAAATTCGACATTTGAAATGTATCTCACAGTGGCTCTGGAAAATGTGTGGTCAGCATTTAACTGTCACTTCTGACTCTACCCAGTTGGGTGTTAACGTTATTTGATGTCCCATCAGAGGATAGCATAATATAACTTAAGTAATTTAAATATATTAATTTTCATGTCCAGTGTAATCCATTTGATGCCTAGTGAGAAAAGGGTTTGGTTAAAAGGCTATGCATATTCTTATTATTTTAATTTTAATTTTATATTAAACCGTAGCCTAAACATCATTTTGTTAAGTAATATTTCTCTATCGTTGTATTAATATTATTCTGCTGACCTAATATACTTTTAGTATATAAATACATATACTTTTTGTCATATAATATACGTCTGTCTCACATACGTTTTGTAACGACATCGAAAAGCAACTGCAACTCAGAGCGACGCGCCTACATCTTATTCCAACATTAAAGCTTAACCACATTGTGCGCTGTACAAACAAATGGTGGTATTGTCTTTCAATGACCATGAATTTCAATCTCATTATTTTAAAAATGGAAAACGTCATATGCTGAATGAAAGTCAGATTGAAATTTCTATGAAACAGGATGTGTGTCCTATACCTACAAAATGCAAGGATTGCCGACAAGTAATAATTAATAAAATAGTTTCATTTCACAGCTCACTCGGAAACCAGCGGGAATCCTTTTCGAATCTGTAAGGTCATAAATGTCAGCTAACGAATGGAAAACGTTTCGATTCTGAGAACTGCATTGCATCTCAATTCAGATGAGCTCCTGTTTTCACATATCACAGGTGTAAATCTTTTTATCCTGCCCGACCTACCTGCACCTGGATGCCAACGGGAACCCCAGTTTTGAAATTCAAAGTGATTCAAGTTTAGAGTAATTAGTTTAACGTCTTTGGATTTTATTTCCATAGACTAAAATTTAAGATTTACCTCCCTGTAAAGGTCAAATGAAACTCTATGGGCTCGTTACGAAAAAGCCAGTATAGCCTGTTCTAGCACGAGTCATTTTTTCTTCTTATAAGATACACGCACGTCTATTTGTCTCATTTTGAATTACTGGACCTTACAACTTTTGGTACTGAGTACATGCATCAATGCGTAATATTGTGCCTGTACCTCTGGTTATATGATCAAAGTAATATAAAGCTGTTACCTCACAATCTCCATCGTAGTGTCTTCTGTCATTCAAAGCTGGGATTGCTACTCATGCGCATATCAATAAAACATGCATTCCCCCAGATATCACAACCGTCGTATCTGTTTTGGTCCCTCGTCTGTCACAGTTGACAAAACCATCAAATGGATTTTAACTCAGAAGAGAGTATTAACTGTTATTGCCCTGGTAACCAGCTGTCACACAATCTCTCTAATTTACGTTACATAATACAAGCAGATCTACTGTCTGTTTCTTGAAAATATAATACTGGATGGTTTCTTGGTCTTTTCGCATACTCATCTTATAATATATAGCCATGTGCTTACAGAACATACCTTTTTCCTCAAAAACCAGAAATATGTGGATCCAGTCTGAATACTTCGTCCCAGTGGCCACGAATTACAAAGGACATCACTGGTGGAATTTTGCTGAAAGAACTCGAGGAAACTAAAGTGAAACGCTTTGACGAGGGGTGACGGTGAAACAGGAATCCCCGGCGGTCTAAATAATACATAAAATGTCATGTTGACCAAGAGATGGAAGGGGTACAGTTTCTGCGCACTCCGTGCACTTCTTTAAGCCGCTACACTGGGACAATGGAAAATATCCCCCAAGTAACATCAATTATTGAACAGGCCGACGCAATGCGTTGTCCTGCATCTCTGGTACTCAAATAATAGATGTTAATCGTGTTATGTCTTGTTAGAAAGGAAAACGATCAATGCACACGGTACAAATAAGTGTGCCTGAAGAAATGAGCAGATCAGAGATGAAATTTTACGTGGACTCGATTCATTTATGTCAGATATTTCTGTGATACATCGTTCAAAATAAATGCACGTCAAAGACGTGGGTTTAACCAAAAAGGTGCAGTTTCGATTAACATGGGGCAATGCCAAATGAATCAACAGATATCCAACTGCTCATAGGCTAATATTGTAAACTATCTAGCTGCATTGGACAGGGGCCTCTGCCAAGTGAATAAATAATGCAGTTTAATATCCAATTTGTTTTAAATCGACTCACTCAAACCAGGGAGTGTGAAGGGTTTCTGTACACCTGCCAGGGCTGCACCGTCGCCTGGCACGTTATTTATTCACACTCGGTTGCAGCCGTTACTAAAACTATTATTCCCTCTGCTGGTAAAACCAAGTTAGTGCACATCGAAGTTTCTTCATGAAAGACGCACGCATTTTATGAGGAACTCTGTCGGCTCAGCAGCAACAGCAGAATAAACTGCAGCTTATTTTAAGGCTTAGTCAAACGTCACCATATGAAAAAAAAAACTCCCAATTAATCTATACAGAATTGGACATTAGTACCGATGATGAATGAATTGATGATTTACCACTGACTTGTCTATCAGTCAAAACAAAAACAAACCAAAAACAACGAATTAGTCGGGTTTTGAACATATTTTGCGCCTCAGTATTTTACTAATTTAGCGTCGTATCACTGTGAAGCAGCAATCGCTTCGGACAAAATTTTAAAAAGAAGAAAAGGGAGAAAGGGCCTATTCAAACGCATTTACAGCATTTAACATTTTTCCTTTAGCAGCAGGAAGCGCACTTTACAGAATAGTCATACTTCTACAATAACAGGCAACTGAAATTCAAGTTGATGTATTGGAATGCAATGTTTTATAGATCACGATTAAGCATTATTAGCCTGTTACTTGGTAATATTGATCTTGCTTTCAGGTGTCACAGTTTCCATATAATGACCCTGGTAATGTTCCCCTAATGATCAGTTTTAAGTTAAACAGTTCATGTTCAGCATTGTCTTGACACCTCAGCTAGTAATGTTTCACTATTCTGCACCTATGTCCTTGTTCTTGTGGTTTTTCAACCATGTAGTTTGTGGCATATAGTTAGTGGCCATCTCTGACTTAATCTTTGCTGACGAAGTGAACAATGTTACACGTGAACAAACCTCCAGAATATGTCTAATTCCACCCTAAAGTCAAAAACTGCAATAACCCACAGACTTGCCATAGAAAAATATGTGGCACACTGATATTTCATACTTAAGGCATGATGGCTAACCAGTTACCTTACAAATGCAGACTGGCAAATGTAGTCCTTTTTCTGTGAAGCATGGCTAGATTGTGAGATGGATGAGGGTTTACTTTGGTCCACTGGTAAAAGCTATCACAGGGAGTGAGCCATTACATATATATATGTGTGTGTGTGTTTGTGTGAGAGGGAGAGAGAGAAAGTTACTACACACAGACATAGGTTTTTGACATTTATTTCAGTCTCGTGAATCCACCTCACTGTTGGCATCCAATCTCCTCAAGGACATTAAAAAATAAAATCTATGGAGAGTAGAGGTTTGTTTTTCATTTTTATTTTCATGTTGCTATTTAAAAAATAAAAATAAAATATTGGGAAAGAAACCGACAGTAGCCTCGCTCTCATTCCTCGGCTGCCCGGAAAAGAATGCGGCTGGCCTTCATGTTATTTATCCCCACTAACCAATTCTGGATCAGGCAACAAAGGCTCAAACATAAATACTTTTTTTATGTCAAGTACAATTTTCTTTCCAGAGAGGGACACAAGAGTGTCCTGTAGACATACACACAGAGTGGGGATGCTTACCAAGTACAATCCTGAACAGAAGTTTGCCTTAGAACAGGAATGCAATGGGGGGGGGGGGGGGGGGGGGGGAGGTAATTCATCTGCCAGGCATAACCATATGGGAAGAATGTATTTAAGAGCAGAAAAAAAATAAGAGTATTTAATAATACTTCAGAAAAGTGGTCCCATCATATAAGAGGTATCTTTAATGTAGAATTAAGGACCGTTTAAGGTAGAGTTTCTCTCTATATATTAAAAAAAAGTACCACTTGATCAAGTTTTGTATTCATTGTTCCAAACCTGCTCTGCCACCGTTTCACCTGCCTTGGTTTGTTACTTTACCTTTGGGAGTCACAGAAGTAGCTTTTACTGTAGACCTTGCCTATGCTGGGGCTTCACATCATCATGTAAAGTAAACCACAGTCACATTAAGAATGGTAAGCAAATTACTCCCCGCTTCTCAGTCAATAACGCAAGACGTTTTGGCAGAGGTTACAATAAATCAATGCCATTTCAGTTCAGTTCAAAGGGGACAAACGCATTTCAAAAGAAATGAGGAGGGGGGTGGGGGGGAGCAGACATTAAAGTTAAACAATCCAAAGAGATGCTCATCAGGACTTTTCTCAAAGAGGGTGCAACTCCCCTTCATTATCGACACCCTCCTAGAAAAACGTCCAGGCCATCAACAAGAACCCTTCTCATTTTCCTTAGTAAGTGCAATTTCTCTGTGTAATCTCTCTCTGTCCCACTTGCACACGATAACGTTGGCATCCTTTCCATTGAATGTTATAAAAAATAACCTTTCGCTTTCCAAAAAAGCTATTAAAATTACAGTATTACAGTCAGAATGTTTTGTTACTTTTATTTTAGAAAATGTCCTTTTGTATATGTGTGGTGTTTCCAGTCACATTTTGATGAAAACAAAAAAAAAATGTAGAACATGGATACAGCAGAAAGGAAACAGTATCTAAAATAAAGCTAACAAAGTTTTCTGACTACTCTCTTTCGTCATGGAGAAATCAAAGAGAGAAAACAGGGGGCTGAGAGCCCGAGCGGATCGGTGTGGTGTTTGGAGGGGTGGAGGATTGGGGGGTGGGGAGTTGGGTGAGGAAACCTTTTCCTTAAGGTGTTTTTTTTTTTTTTTTTTTTAAAAATCTAATTTGGAGCATTTACCTTTTCCCTCTTATTTTCATAAATGGTAGCGGTCCCCGGGACCTTTGAGGCCCTTGGCCCTCCTCACGACCTCAGACACCGAGGGTGAGGAAACGGCGGCCATGTCTGGCAATGGAAACATACTGCCTCTTGCGTCTTCCCCGAGCCGGACCCAACCGCCGGCTCAAGATGATAAAGTGGAGTCCTTCTGTGTTTGCTGTGCTTGTGAACGCTGCACTGACTTCTGGCTTTCCATATCTCTAAAATGTTTCTCAACCTGCACAGAGGTGGCGAAACACAACAGGGGCACAAAGGTACACATTAATGCAAGCACTTACAAGGAGAAGACACACTCAGACGTCCTTGCTGAAAGGTTTCTCATGTAGACAAATGTTTACAGAAGTACCACTTTTCCTGAGAACGTAAAATAGATGTTTGCCTATACTTCTAGAGGGCTGAAATAATCCAAATTTGCCAACAATGTTATAATTACCAACTTCCCTGTCAAAACTGACAGTGTATAAAGTATACAAAAAATGAATTTAAAAACTCCCAGCACATTTGAAGTTAGTAGACTCAATAGCTGCTTATGATCTGACAAAGGCAACATTATTTTCTTACACTGCTGAAGGTAGATTACAAAATGCAGCCAGCAAAATAGAAATAAATATTTTTAAAACTCTGGAGCAAAGGTCAATTCTTATGCACATCCATGGCCTCTCATATTTAATGGCAAGCTAAGTGAAACCGGTATCATCAGAAAATATTTTTATCATCAGTGTAGGATTGCAATGAATACACAACTGCATGTGGACATTGCTTCTCCACTTAAATTTAAAAACCCCATCAGAACATACATCAGTAACACATAACTTCTGGTTTTAAGTGTGAGAAGAAACCATACTAGTTTATTTCAGCCAAATTAATGCACCCACATTAGGCTAGGAGTTGTGAGTGGGTTTCCCTGATTAGCAGCAGGAAGAGAGAAAGGTATGCCAACATCAGTCAGAAACACCAGAGCTTAACACATTGCTTGCCCTGTTTTTCATATCATTTTATTGCCTTGATTCCAAATTAAAGGCTTGGATCCCTACAGATTTCCACTCGCTATCAGAGACGCGTGAAAATGGGCTGATGGTGAGTGTACACATGCTACACATGCTTGTCCAGCACAGCTGTGGAAATGCTTCTTACATTCTATAAACCAGTCGACTGGGCTATATCCCAGCATTGCGTCTACCTCCCCACAGGAACCCATTCAGAAAAGCCGCACAAGTACAGCATAATGATATGACAGCAATGTTGTTGAGAACAAGCATATTACAAATGACTTGTGTCAAAGATACAACTCAATCTAATATAAGCAGCCTACACTGACCTAAAAGAATGACCACAATCTTAGGCATTCATCAAATGTACATTTTGAGGGTGTAAATTGAATGTAAATTATGAATGAGTATCTAGTCATCCACACCAAATTCAACTATACTAAAACACACCAAGTCAATTGATACGTGCCATACATCACCTTTGCGTTTTTCTCAGATTGTGAGATGTTAGGTAGGCACTAAAGCTACACTTGAAAGTATTTTTCGGCTCCCAGAGCTACCCCAGAGTCCTCTGTAAAAGGGCTGAAGCCCAACGCAAACAGCTGCCTGCTGCATCAGTGAGAGGGCCGTGTTCATCATAACGACAGTGTTTATTTGCAGAAGGGGCAGGACACTCACTATTTTGCGTACGTGACTCAAAGCGCTTCCCTCTTTGCCTTTGCAGTTCTCCACTTGGTAAGGCGGCGTGATCACGACGTCGTCCATCACGATTATGTTCTTCTCCTGCCATTTACAGTCTTTGATGCTGCAAAGCACGACAGTAGTGGGGTTACGCCTGGGCGGGTACAATAACAGAGGCCAATGCATCCTCCACTAAACGTGGAGGAACAGCGTGCTTCAGCTAGCAACGCTGTGACAAGCAAACATCACCCCTCGAAACTGTAACCATGCATGCGTCAAACTGAATGCCTCTGAACAATATGACCACCCCTTCTACTGGCCACTCATCATGATGATCAGGTCGAAGGTGGGGGAAAACTTACGTTTTATGTATAGTCTGGAAAAGCTGCTGGCCCTCCACTGACACTCCAGCGCTAATTGCATATGCTTGGGACAATTTGTCTTCCTTTTCTGTCCGTGCTCGATTGGCAAGCTGTGAAAAGATTTGTTTCCCAGGTTAGCTCCTGTTTCAACAAAAACCATGCATCATCACTTCAGGAATACAAAATGGATTTTTTGCTCTGAACACAAAAAAAAAAGACTCAGACAGTTGCTTCAATGACTGAAAGGGCACCTACAATGGTTCTGCAAAAAATACACAGGGAAAGCACTTGGTTGGTCATACCGCACATTAACCAACCACCTTTGTAGGGCAAGAGGTTCAATGGTTTCATTTTTAAAACTAGATGGATGTGTTCAAGTTCTAGTATTGACTCATTAATGACTCATCACCATTTTTGTGTACTTTCAAATAAAGGCATAAACTTCAAATCCGTCAATAAGGCCAAAACAAAGACTAAATAATCGCAGCTCTGCTCCCTCACTTCCTCTCTGGGGTTAGTCACAGGTGCTGTAGGTGGGTGTCTTACCTTATTAACATTCAGTGATGCTAGAGGAGGAGGAGTTTCAGTGCGGTCATTGATTATATCCACTTCTGAAACGTAGGCTAAATTAATCAGGACGACGTCGTTCAGGTTGGGCTTTCCACTGGAGGGGGCGCATTCTGGGAAGCGGTGGAGTCAAGGCAAAGGAACGCGAAATATGCAGTCAGACCTGCTTCAAACGGCAAGGGCACCAGAAGACAAACCAGCTGCATCCAAACCTGTCTAGCACAACGCCTGCTGCCTGTGTGTCACAGACAGAAAGCATTGCTCGATTGCCATTTGGTTTTATGGGGGAAACGCAGGAAAGGATTATGGAATGCACAAAACCGCATCTAAAAGCACCATCTATGGAAATCATGTATACAAGTATGTTGAGCTACTGTTATTATTATAATAATAAACACCCTTATCCAGAGACTTATGAAGGTTACACTTTTTAACATGTTACCCATTTATACAGCTTGATATTTGCTGAGGAATTTCTGGGTTAGGTCCCCTGCCCAAGGGCTGTACAGCAGCGCCCCAGTAGGGAATCAAATGGGAAACCTTTCAGCAATGTGTCCTGCTCCTTACCACTATGCTACACTGCCATTACTCTGTAAATCTGCATTCGTGTTCCCAGAAATGGGAGCTCTTGGTACGGGACTGAGAATAGGGTTCAGACACAAAGAGTTCAGACAGTATAATCAACAGTCTTGTGGACTTCCTTTCTATGAGCTAAGAGGCTTGCTATTGTGTTACTTACAGCTCTCTGTCAAGTTCAGCATCGACTGACCTCTAAGCTTTGGGAACATGCTTGTCTGTAGCCTAGGAAACCATTCACGGGCTTGTTCATGGCAATCCATAAAAAGTATTATAGTACAGCTTCCCCTTGAAAGAACAATAAAATGGCTCACAGCAAGAGCTTTCCAATGGGATGGAGAGTGAAAACAAAACTTCAACTTCAAACCAGGTGACGTGGATTCACCACAAAAAGGCAGCGGTTATATTAGTGTGATGTTCAGGAAACAGCCATACACATACAACCTTTGATTTTAAACACAAAGTGCATTCTTATTCTTCTCATGAAAAATCTCCCACATCTAGCGAAAACCTTTAACATGACTGTACATATACCTGACATCTTTAACTGACCTTGTGTTTTGACTTTGTGTGTCTTAAGTGTAGTATTTTGGCATTTTTCAGTATCTGAGATCTGAACACAATATAAAATGGCTGTTTTACTAATCAATATTTTTTTAAGTAAAGTTCACTGAAACAGTCAGGAGAGTTTCCTTCATGTGACAGTTTCATACAGCCGACACAGGAATCCACTTTTAGGTTGTTCTTTTGTCAGTTAAAGAAAGAAAGAAAAAAAAAAAAAACTTCAGTGTTGAGATTTGTTAGTTCAATCAAACGTTGTATAGTATATGTCTATGTGTCTACAGTATATGTACATGATGTACAGCACATCAGCCACTTGACTGACATTTCAGCATAAGTGTTCATCAATTTATTAAGTATTTAATGCAGAATTTAATGCCACTTTATCCACAACACTGACCAATGCACTTTTTTATAGTATAAACATGTAAAAAATGGTTATATTTCAATTCTTTACCAAGGCCATGTGATTTCCAGTTCCCATCCCTGGTATAAACCATCCCATCATAAATGTCCATTTCTTGAATGGCTTTACATGAAATAAAGGGATTGCTGAATGAAGTACAAAGCACTCTGGCGCTGTTAAGAAATGGACAGTGTTGGCCTGTGCGGTGTGCATGACCAGCTTGACAAGCTCACTGGTATGGTCGCCAGCCATGACCACTCACTGCAGTCAACTGCCCCTCAGATTGCATCTAATGCACCACTGACAAATCTCTTTTCCATGTGTGTGTTTCCATTACACACAATTCCTTCTTATCAAGGAGTCAAAATGAACAGCACATGGCAAAACAAAAGAAAAGATGGCTTCCATGGCCACAAACTCACAAAACATCTTGGTTAATGACCACTGAAAGCTAGTTCTCTACTGTGCCGACATGTATGGATAATCGCGTCCCACCAAAGACCCCAGCCCCTATGAAGTCCAGTCAACTAAGGCATTGTCGAAGATAACCTTAAGCACATGGACAAATAACCCCTAAGCCTTGCATTTATTCCAGTAACACAGGAATGAACCAGGGACAACAGTCCATCACCTAGTAAGCACTGACAAACTTACACAGACAATGCAGGTCAAGTTCCCGGGTGATAATGTGTAAATGTGGTCTTCAGTGAGTTCAAACTGCCCAAACTGTCACCTTCACAAAAAAACAAATTAATTTCATGTCAAAAGTGTCCGAAGCCACCTTAAAGATGGGCACCCTTGTGTTGGACTGGCACCTGGTGCTTCGACAGCCTGTGCTTCACTGCAAGCAGAACGCGAGGACACTTCCAACACGTCACATCAGCATATACTGCGTCTGCCGTGTTTCTTTGTTCGCCTCGCCGCGAGCTATGAGGCCGCACGCTAACGCTAGCAAGCACAAAGCACTGAGAAATGCTCTGCATATAGGAGCAACAACGTGACACAGAGACAGACTGCTCTGGTAGTTAATGAGCCACACGGGACGGACACCCGCAATGCTCATGCCATTGTCCAACAGTCCCACTATCGCTCCTACGGCCAAGCAAGGCATGCTTTCATGGGAGAGGCAGTGTTGGAATGACACAAAACAAGCAATGATGTACAGGTCAGGGAATTGCTTCAAACTCCTCACAAACTTGGCTATACCCAGCTGTCCTAGGATCACCCAGTAATAAAAATATTGTACAGACAATAAATGCTGTTTGGTAAAGATTAACTTTGCCTGCACTCTTACGACCAGTGAACTATTCTGTACGCAAGAATGTGAAATATCCAAGCTCAACTTAAGTTTGAAGGCTTCACTGTAGATCATTCAGACGTTCACTGGTACATTTAATTAGGATTATGATATAGCAATGCAAAGTGCAATAAGAGACCCAATAAGAGCAATAAGAGCAATGAACATGATGAAATCCACTCTAGGAAGCCACCCTCTGACAGACCATTTATGGAACGGGTGAGTGACACAAACTGGGAGCACATCGCCTTGTGTAACATCGGACAAAATTTTACAATGCTGACTTACACTTCCCAGAACCTGCCAGTGTCAGGTAAGCAAGCCGCGACGTATCTGCATCTAACAAGTTCATTCCTTCACTAACACTTCCTCTACCGTGGTAGTTACCCATCATCCCTTGCAACCTCTTATCGCCCAGTCAAACTGAAACTGCTTGGACACTAGCTGTTCAGTACATGGCGGGGCTTCACTTGCGTTTTTGAAAAACCACATGTCATTTAGCTACTCTTCTCTACGATAACTGGCTAAAAGATGCTGGCAGTCTGCTTACTTCACGCTGGTCATTCCGAAAAGTACCGAATTCGTTAGTTTGCGTTAGAACAGCCAGTAGCGTGAGCTATGCATGTACAATGCGACCTTTTAAACGGCACTGTACCGTCACTGTAGTCAGCTGCCCAACTTCGCATTGCGAAGTAACAGTCGAATCATCTCACATCAGCAACACAATCAAAGTACTGGTTAGACACAGATAGGTAGCACAGCTCAACTTTACCTCGTCACCTTATTACCTAACACAACCCCACTGAAGACCGAGCTGGACCTGCTATACACTAACGTAGCTAGCGTATGCCATTTAAAACACGACACCCACGGACTCAAAACAAGATAACAAGCAACTTAGTTACATTTGCGAGAGGAGAATTCTGCTATCGCTAACGTTCGCCAGCATGCTAACCCGCTGTGCGCCTTTGTTCGCTAGCAAACTAATTCACAAACACACCGGCTAACTAACAGGCCCATACCCAAAAGAAACCATAACAGAGCACACAAACGGCATCGCTCTAGCATGTAGCTAACGCTAGCCAGTTAGCTGTCCAGCCAGATACGAGCAGGCCTAAAATATTTCCCCACTTCGTCCGACACCACACGGGTGTGCGGCTACAGCCCCACGCCTAACACAAGTCAGCTAGTTAGACGCTAACGAGCCATCCAATCTCTAGCTAATGCCAACTACTACATGAATGGAACGACAGATAACCTTACACTAAAGACCTGGTTATCTTAACGTTCCTACAAACACTGCCCATAACGCTGTGTTAGCTAACCTGGTTAACGACATTGGCAACGCAGACATTGCATTACCACTTGAGAGCTAACTTGCTCCCACGTAACCGCAGTCTGTACCTCGCTGGACAGCAATCAAGAGTGACAAAGTGAACCCTGCCCACTGTTCTCCATTCATACACACACCATGCTAGTCAGCTAACAGGTTAGCCAGCGAGCGGGCAGAAACTCCGTGGAGGAGTGGGTCCTAGCTAGGTAGCTGGCTAGCCAGAAATATGACCAGAGGACGATTTGCCTACCCATCCTTTACCGTAGTCAGTATGTAGATAGATAGCTAGTCAGCCAACTTACAAACTAAATGGAGAATCTGTAGCCATACAGAAGATATGGTTCCCGCTGAATGTTGCTCTTCTCTGTTCTACATAAAATAGACATAACAAATGGAGGCACGATGCTCCAATCGGAGCTGCAAGATAGTGATCCCTCTAGCTAAAAGCAATTGATCACAATAGCTGGCTACCCCTTCTAGCTAGCCAACTAGAAAGCTAGCTAGCTAATTAGCTACTACAAATCACATGAGCCACAGCTAACTTATCTAGTGAAACGTACAGCTATATAGGCCCAAGCCCCAACAACATTACCTGGCTTTTGGTCATTCTGAACAGAAACTGCAACTCAAGGACACTGTTCATCCACAGTAAGACTGGGTCCAAAGGGATCGGACAAACCCTGTGTAGCAAGCTAGCCAGCCATGTAGGATGGGGACACGGACAGCCAGTCTCCCGTTACGCGGATCACTATTTGGCATAAGTGGCCAGTTACCCCCCCAGGCCCCTCGCAGGCAAAGAGATCGCTCATTCAATAACACTGAGAAAATAACAATGGGAAAAAAAGGATACTCAGTGTCAGCATCTTGGACTGGTAGTCAAAAGCCACGACCTCCCCTTGCAGGCGCTGCCCCAAGCAGGTGAGGCAGGAGACATGGCTCCCAACGCTAAAATACTCCCCCGGTCCAGGAGCCGCCATCTTCTCCGCCAGGAAACCGGAGCGCCAGCCTTTACGTAAACATACGCGGTAACGTCACAGGGACGAGAGTGGGGCGTGTCAAAAGGCTCGGTCTCTTTTGAGTGTGATTTGACACCCTTGCGTACACATTTGGTCGTTAATCACGTCACGACATTTTGCGATGTGACAAACACGTGACTGTTTCATTTTCTTTTAAAGAAAGTAGTTTCACATATTACACAATCTAAATGCGATGAGACACAGTGTATGATTCAATGATTCCTTTTTTTTTTTTAAATTTAACCCAGGCTAAGTTTTTCACATGACCAAGATCAGTTACAGCATCTTGGCCACCTACCGGATCGCATCAGTCTGTCACTGATTTTCAATGTGGGAATACCAGCCACGCACGGCGCTATTATTTATCTCCTAAACTGGGAAAAGCAGTGGCAAGCCAATAGGCCACCTCTTTCTTTCGTGCTGTCATGTAAACGTAGTCAGTGTCACAAAGACATGCAAAAAAGAGGTGGCGCTATCGATCTCTGAACTGGGCACTAACACGCCCCTGAATATACTAGGCATTCTGCCATGTCCTCTCTGGATCTCTACCACACATGCTAGGGTCTAAAGTAAACTACCTGTCCTTGTGTCCTTCTTCCTCATCAGTTTCTTCTTGATGGAGGGTCTGGGAGGCCATGACCTTCAAGTTGGGCCTGTATCCTCTCCTCGTGACAAAGGGGAAGAGGCACAAGTTACATTGCAGAAGTAAGAATGGCCATGTTTGTTTGGTTTCTATCTAAAGAAGAAAGAAAGGTTTTGAAAGACTGATATAAAGTGAAAAATAAGTCAACACCTTTTACCATTCATCTGAAAGAAATGCAGACCTTGAGAATATGGGTTGCAGGAACATTTGGTCACTGGATTTGTATGCCCTATAATTTTGGATGTCTGTCTCACTAGGAACACAAGTGTCATTTGTCACACCAATAGCATTGGCAGTAACTTTGAAGAATCTATTGTTAGTGTTTTCTCGTACAACAGGTTTTTTCTCTTGATGTTTGTTCGTTGAAGCCATATACACAGTTAATCTTTTTTTGCAAATGTGAGTCATGTTCTGATCTGCATTGGCATGAACTTCTCATGTGGTGGCCACAACTCAGCCAGTCAACTCTGAGTTCACAGTTTAATTAATAATCACTGATGGGCTAAAGCCTTAGCAGAATCCACACAATAACAGTGCAAAATATTTGAATTTGAGAAAATGATGAGGCAGAATAATGACCAGCAAGAGATAAATGGTGTCATTTTTTCAATGTGTCTCATTTTTTCCATTGGGAAAAAAAAAAAAAAAGTCAGACAGAAAAAAAATTCCACATTTCATTTTAGTTTCCAGCTATAATAAGGAGATGCTTGAGCCTAATACTCAAATACTCAGGTCTGTATACCAATTCCTTTGCATTGCATGGAGAGAGTCCAAACCTACCTTTCATGTGGTCGGTGGTCACACAGTGACAAAAGGTCATTTCAGCTCCACCACACCTATCCCTTGCCCTGGCAGGGGTTAGAATCCATCCTGTGCCAAGATATTAACTGGTCAAATACTCAGAAACAGACCAGCCCAACATACAGTATATCTGAGCAGCATATCTACCCTGTGGTAGCTAGGGGTAATGCCGAGCCCTTTGCTGGGCTGGACCAGTAAACTGCTGGCAGCAGAAAGGCTGGTGAAACCAGACCAATTGAATGCAGCAGGGAATGAAGCACCCATGCACTTCACGAGGGAATGAAGCACTTAACATTTAAACATCCATCATTACAGTCTTAGCAGCCAGGGCAAATAATTGTAGATTGTAAAGACACAGCAAGGAGTTCCATGCAGAATGTTAAATTCATTTTCATTACACATCCCACTGGGGGAGGATTGTGGTGTATATGTAGATTTTAATATCTGACCCACTCAGGATGAAATCCAGCTCCATCTCTCAACATATGGTAGAGCTTACCAGAAAAAAAGGAATAGGGTAGTTACTATGGATACAACACCATTACGATTTTTATTATGGCTGTTTTGGATTAAAATAGCACAGTGGTCATACATGTTTTTTTACAGCACTTAAATGCTCTAGACAGATGATAGAAAAACCTGACAAATTTCACTCTTATATAGATCAAACCCAGTTGTAGCCTTGAATGCTGGTAATGTTCTTGCGATTCTACAGCCTCAAACACAAAATCAGCATGTCACTGACACCCAGCCACAACCAAAAATTCCCCAAACCATGAGTACTTGACACCTTTTTAACTAATTCTCATACAAAAATCTGCTCTGCAGCAAAAAATAACTAAAAAATTAACATTCATCAAGGAAAGAAACCCATGTAACTGACAATTATATTGTTGACATGTAAAGTTGTCTACTGACATTTGAATTATTCCTTTAGACAAAAATATAACACACACACACACACATACACACATACACACACACACACACACACACACACACATTCCGAAGACAATAAAACACAGGAAGATCCTTGAAGCACAATCTGGGGGAATTAAACCTTTCCAACCCTGAATAATCCAGCATCTCCTTTGCCAGTATACATCTGGTAGCCTCCATGCAATCATGTCTGGAAGTGCATAATGCTATTATCTCTCTCTGTATTGTAGCAGTGAATCACTTTATTGAGTTTCAGACAAATGAAACTACAGGGCCACTTTAAAAAAAGTATTATGTCACAACATTACAATGAGAAGAATAAAAAAAGGGCTTTAAAGTAGACACACACCCTGAAGTAAAGTACAATAACGAGACATTCCCTTTAAGATCCTTGCTGCAATTGGCCCACTGCACACAGAGTGGCATGGTACACAATGCAAATGTGAAAATAACAAAAAAGGGAGAAATAAAAAGGACAGTTATTTTCATCAATAATATTCACAGTCATAGATTGCTAAAATAGTGTGTATTGCACATTTGTACATTTATATGCATTTATATACACGTGTATTGTAGCGTGCACATTTGTACTTGAAACAGGAAAGCATTTGAAAGAACACAAGACTTTGAGGAATGTGCTTTGATAATTCCAAACATTTGCATTTTAATATGACCAAAAATGTGTATATTCAAAATATATGGTGTAAGATGGCCACATATTCAAAATCCAGCCACAGTGTACGGAGATTCAAACACCAGAACAGTGGTAGGACAATGTATGAAACAGACCTCTCTTTCCAAAGTCAAAAATATACAATTATTATTTTTTTTTAAATCTTAGCCATCGTAGATCACTAATACCAGTATACACAATATATGAAATATCAATAAATATACATATTTACTGAATAGCAAAATAGGGTGGACACAACAATAAAGCTATTTTCAGAGGTGAATCATTGATATTATACACATACATGGACATCTTCCAGTATTTGGTAAAAACTGCAATGCCCCATCTACTGTAGCTGTTTTAATATAGTAATTATCATGTAATATGACAGTTTCAAAATGTGTGCCAAGGAAAAAAAGTCACATAACTGTTGTTCCTCTCGTTTTCTAGGTTATAACTCCAACAAAAAAACGCCAGTTTACCATTTGCAGACCTCTAGTTTCAAACCAAAATGTCATAATGAACATTGAGAAGCCAATCAAAAAATAGCTTTCCACCAAAAATCCTCTCTTCAACACAATACAGCAGAAAACACCTGCATTAAAAGAAAAAAAAACTTGTATGTAAAAAAAAAAAAACGCTATGCATAAATCTCAATGGTCAATATTATACCAACACAAAGGTAGCTCCTGTAAGTACACCATACCGTATCCATACCCAATAGAAACCTATGTATACAAAAACAGTGGCTATAGTCAGTCTTGGTGAAAGGGTTTAAGTTCTGCCTGAAAAGTGAAAAGCTTCTTTTGGGTTCTGCTCGATGGCATCAGTGACACCAGGCACGTACGCTCTGAAACCAAGTCCTCCTGAGATGAATGAAGGGGGCCATTTGTGGGGAAACCGCAACTGTACACAGTGCAGTCAGAGTCAAATTTCAGCCACATGGAAATAAAGCGTGGCTTTAGGCAGCATTTAGGCACCACTTTCACTTTATGTTTGACGTTAAAGATGACCAATTACAGATTTATATATATAATAGATCTATTACTCTATGGAGCAGGGTGTGGCAGGGAGGTATACTGTGGGGAACGGTACAATGTTGGCTAGCCACACACACAGAATTGCAACATGAGAGCAAAATGGGCACCCCAGCACTGTTCATTTTCAATCATTTTAACTGCTACAAAATCTGCAGAAAGGTAAGGGGAGACTCAATATCAAAAGCCCACTGCTACTTGCTGAATGTGTGAATTACAGCACAGGATGTAAGGTTCAAAGTAACTGTGTGGAACCAGAGGTATGCAGTTAATGTTGCCGGGGTGGCAGACGAGCAAGACGCACATCTCAGGTTTACTTTGTTGTTGTTGAGCTATACATTTTGAACTGCACATGAGCAATATTGAAATGAAAGTTGCAATGATAAATTAAAAAAATGTCCCATGGACACAAAAACAAATTTCAGGAAATGATTCAATCAAAAAGATCTGGTGTACAATTTTGTTAGGATAGAATGATGTAGTGTAAACCTTCTCCTGCTTAAAAGTTGTCATGAACAGTATGATCTTGTAAAAATGTATAATTGTTACCAAGTCCATTTTGCTGTGAATGTCATAAAAATCCATTTTCCTCTCTTGAAAAAGAGATCCCACCTTCTCGTGCAAACTAATACAGTTGTCAATTAAAAGATAAAATACACTACGTGTGTGTTCTCATCTTTAAATAATACTTTTATATTAAATATACATAGGGTTAACACTGTCTATGACAAAAAGGTTGTTTTTTAAATGTATTAGAGTGTAGTCTTCTTTATAACCCCCCAAAAAACAAACAAACAAAATGTATGGTTTCAGGTTTAAAGAAAGGTGAACAAATTATTTACAAATGAGAGAAAAGAAATGAAAAGAGTTGGTCACTATGTCACAAATGTCAGTTACTTAACAAATAAATAAAAAAGAAGCAGAAAGCGTTGAGGCCAGAGGTAAAGACCCCCAAGGTGAGCTCTGGCCTTGTGCCTTGGGCTTCCAGGACTCTTCCACTTGTGACAGGAAAAAGAGGGAGAGAAATAAGAGACAGAGGGAAAGAAATCCCATTTGTTCTCAGGTAGGGTTTTCTTCAGGAAATTAAGGCATTTGTTGATAAGCATGAGAGTAATGTGTGTGGATTTACTTTTTATTCCTTTTTTTCTTTTTTTAAGAAAAGGCACCATGTTCCTCCTGTGTCTCATCCGCATTAGTGTCTCTTTAAATTGCTCACTTTCAACATCGACCAAAAAAAAAAACTAAAAAAAAGCCAGAAGGAAAATGAATCCACTTGTTCATTTTGAAACGTGCCTGGCTGTCTTCTTCCACCTCTTCTGGGTATGGCGGCTGCCTTAGTGTTGGGTGCAAGTGTACGTGCGTGAGAGGGGTGGAGGGGGGGGTGGGCAGCGGTGGAGACGAAAAAGCGGCCCAAAGAATCCTGTCCCAACCTGACAACTAGAAGGGAGGGAGCTGGGGGGGGGGGGGGGGGGGGGTGTCCAAAAAAAGCAAACCTTGGAAATGGGGTGCACCCCCCTATGTGGCTGGTTGCTGAGTCACTGGTTTACCCCCCGCTCAACCTCACCTGATCCCACATTCAAAAAACAACAGCTGTCAGACAGACAGTAACAAATATGCCGTATGTATATCACACACATTTACAGGAGACACTCACCATTTGCAGTATTTGTATCAGGCAGAACTCTCTGCTCCCTGCCCATTATTACATAAATATACTTATCAACGTATCATTGCTTAAATATTGGTATTAACCACCTCTTTATTGCCATTCTTTAAAATGAAAATGTATAATTTTGAATTGAGAAAATCCTTTTTGTGACAGTGAAGCGGTTGTGAGTTTTTGCATTTGCAATCTGTCAAATGCATCGCCCTTCAAATACCAAGGGTCTCCTGTATATGCAAAACTGTGTATACTGTACACACACAACCACATACATGAGCCAATACAGATACATATATTCTATTCAAACATGTTTGTGTGCTTCTTTCCAGATTACTCAACGATTATACCACCAAACACAGAAATAAGAGAAGGTTTGACACACTCACAAGATAAAGCAATTTGTCGATTCAACAAATTAAAACAAAAAAAACTGTTTTCCACTTCTCCCTGTATAGGGACACTTTCTGTGTTTGTATAGGTGTCTGTGTGTGCTGAAGTGTCTGTTGGCATTTTGTTTCAAATGTACAGAAAAATGGCGTCAGAGGAAAGACCTTTCCTGCTTAAAGAGCACGGTCACCGCGGCTGCGACTTCTTTCCCCTGCCAAAAACGAACGGAACAGAAGTTCCTGCTTCTTCCCGCCCGTCCGCCCCTTGGCTAAGCGCGCCTGCCTTGTCAGTCTCTCCGCCCGGGCTACCCCTCCCTCTGCTCAGGGCGAGGGTCGGGCGGGTCTGGCTCGTGTCGGTCAATCGCAGACAAAACGAGCAGGGTTTGGTGGGGGAGGCAGTGAGGGGTGAGGGGGAGGCTCACCAAGGATGTGGAAGCAAAGGTTCGCCATAAACAGTGGCCCTCCCTACAACACTGGCTCCTCCTCCATCGGTTCCTCTGTAGGCCTGCAAAAACACAAGATTGAAGGACTTCTAATGAACTGTTCAATAAAATTAAACTGCTGCTCAGAGCCCTCATCTGCAAATGGCCATGTGCCTGAACAAGAAAATAACACGTGAATAGAAAACAAAAAACTATATGATTTACATGTGCCATAAAAATCATAATGCTGACCAAGGGTTGAACTATAGTTGGCCAACATGCAAACATTTATTCAACCAGCCATGAGGATGATTGTTTTGGTGTACACTCACATCTAAGAGCAAGCTTTTTCCATTGTCAACCCTCAAATAATTACTGGCCTTCCCAGAAAAGATCAAGTTAACATTATAATCCTATTAGATACACAAGATGAGATTGGTTTTTAACATGAGATATTTCTCACAGAAGTGCTCTGGGTGCTCTCACAGAGGCGACGCGTGTTGTTCCCTGGTACCCGGCTCTGCTGAGATGCTGAAATGTGCTGCGCCCTGCGGAAGGTGTGCGTGATGCTCTGCCGCGGCTGCAGACGCATGCGGCGGTGGGCTTACCTGCTGGGCTCCCGGGCGATGCCCAGCTCATTGTCCACGGTCAGCGAGGCCATGGCGGTCACGGTGTCGGCCTCGTCCTCCTCTCTGTGCTGGGCCTCCAGCATGGACTGGCCCACCGTGGGGGCGAGGCGCTGCAGACAGCTCCAGTGCTTACCTGCAGCACAATGCAGCCCACGCGCTGTTAACCAGCATGCACACACACACACAAGCACACACGCACGCACGTGCGCGCACACACACATGCACGCACAGACACAGGGACACAGACACACACACACACACACACACACACACACAAGTACGCATACGCATACACACACACACATACACGCACACCTCTGCCTATTTGATACATTTTTACAACAACAGCTGTTCAGTATCAGTTCAATAAGCTGTCAGTATACTTTAACAAATAAACAGGCAATTGCGTGCACGTTCATAATAACCCATTTCAATTTACCTGATTTGCACTCAGTGTGAACTACAGACTGGATTGTAATTATTCTTCAATACCTCAATGTAAGCTAGCAGGCCCACACTGTGTAGTAAGTTTCAGATGGATGTACACCAACCGGTTATTGAGCCAGGTTTTCACGCAGTACACAGTAAGTGTAACCGTTTTAAATAATTTGGAATTCATTTGAATGGTCATGGTGTGTATGGTCATGTTTGTGTCGTCTAATACCTTAAAAGTATGTTTCAAATGAACCCTGAAGTTGGCAAGGAAAAGTGAGGAAGTCCATTCTTCAAACAGAAAAGGCAAACCTCAATTTAATCTCCTTTTCTAAGACTCTTTTTCACCTTTTGTGAAGCCAGCCATTATTTCAGCACAGAGCCCTGTGCTGGAGACACCACAGAAGAAGAGTGAAACTCACTCTGGATCTTGATGACTCTCTCCAGCGACGCCGTCGCTTTGGGGCACGGCTTCTGCTGCAGGACGTCTTCGGGCAGCGGGTCCAGCTGAAAAACAAAAACCCCACCCCGAACCTTAGTGAGGGAAAGCGGAAAGCGGACCATCGATGGCAAACACTTAAGAAGTGTGTGTGTGTGTGTATGTGTGTGTGTGTGGAGTGGGGGGTGTGCGGCGGTGTACCTCGTCTCCCAGGAGCGCAGACACGCAGGACTCGGAGGCGTCGCAGATGGCGGTGAGGTCGTGCCCTCCTTCCAGCGCCAAGACCACGCGGCCGCCCGCTAAAGTCATCAGCTGCTGGGTGAGGTGGCCGAAACCTGCCGAGGGGGAAAACGGGCAGCAATCCGTTTGAAATAACTTCATCACCAAATCACTGGAAAAGCATTCATGTGAAGCAGCTAGGCGTAATCAGAACTGGACCAACAGAACCAAAGCTTATCATTTTAAACTCTAAGTATGGTCATTTCACTCAGTTCATAATAAGTGAAGAGACCTGAATTAAAGTGGGACTTGTGTTTTACTTTAAAGAAAAAATAAAATGCCACCATGAGCCAACAACAGTCTCATACATCCAGCTTGAAGTCAGTACAATTATACAAACTATCTACATTAAATATGGTTTGTAAGTAAAACATTATGTGACGTACATTTTACACAGTGCATTACATAATGTTGGATTCAGATTTTGATGCATGATTGTGGTGGTGACTTGGAATCAAGTATCTACATATCAATGGAACAATAGCTTGAAAAAAATACGTAAGATACAAACTGATATTTATGCACCGAAAAGGACAATGCAAGAGATTCAATAAGAGCCACAATGCTAACTTCAGTTACACATACAACTCATCCTGCTTGCAGTTCTGCTAAGTGCCAGAAGGGGGGAGCAGTGTTGAATAAACGTGAAAGCAATACCTGCGAGACCTATGATGAAATGGCTTAGTCTAAACCGCAGTAGTGAGTATGGAGAGTTTGTCTTTTATTCACAGCCGTGTTCACTCCACAAACACCTATTATTCAATCATTATCAATCAGGCCTGTAAATAAGCATGTTTTGCCACTGTTTGCATAGTTGTATAATTACATAGTAATTACTGTGTGACTAACGTGTAACTACTATGTAGCAAACTTTTAAAGCATAACTCATGTTGAACACAAGTTTGCAGTTTTAACAATTGTATGGAATACCTGTTCTTTGCCCTCCAGCACATTTTAACCTCACCTCCACTCTACCCTACAACATTATACCAAACCCCCACAGCTAACCTTTACGTAATTATACAAGATGTAAAGATAAGCACTTGCATAGAAATTACACAGCATTTATGCTGTGCTTACATAGGTAGAGTCTAAGTACATAAGTAAGCTGTCTTGGTAGAATAAAGAGTGACCAAGATTTCACAGAACAGGTACTGAGGATAACAGCTGGTACTGGTGACCTAGAGCTAGTAATTGGGATGTAGGGCAGGTAGAAGTGTCCTAGGACAATCAGTAATAATTTACGGCAGGTAGTGGAGACTCAGGGCAGGTAGTGGTGACTTACACTTGGCCGTGACGGAGTATCCACCCAATGGGGACTGGTGACCCTCCACAGCGTCAAACCCAGCCGACACCAGAACCACGTCGGGAGAGAACTCATTTGCAATGGGCATCACCACCGTCCTACACAGACAGCAAGACAGACAGCGTCTCCAAAGCGTCTACCATTAAGAAACACAAAGGCAGCAGCCTGCCGAATTGTTCAAAACACTACACTGGATGGTCATAATTTGTAGATCTATCTGGACTGCTCTTTCCTTTGGCTATCTGAACTCCCTTTGTAAAAACAGGGATGTGTGACTTGGTCCCAGAGTTCATGCAGTGTCTGATCAGAAACATTAACACTAAACGCGAGCTCTGTTGTGGACCCTGAAAAGTGGTGAGGGGCATGATGGGATAGCAAGGTACCTGAAGGCAGTCAGATACTCCACGTCTCCCATGGGGGGCTCCACACCCCCTGTCCACGCAATGTTCACATTGAACCCCACTCCCGGACCGGCCCCCACCTGCAGACACAAAGAGTATCCACTGACTGTGATCGGAATGCTTTTCCAGATTTGAGTGCATAGCTACCATATCATTATCAATCATATAGATACTGTAGAGAGGCTTTTTCTGGTCTTCTTTGGTGCTGGCTAGAGATATGACCATATGGAGAAAGACTTAGTCTTTAGGAGTCATATTAAGTGTGACCAGAGCCTCCGTAGTAACCTGAGTAATACATTTTACAATTATTTACTTGATTAACAGGCACCAGTGTCAGCTGTGATTGACACAGCTCCAAAGGATGACACAACTCATAAATTCTTCATATTGTGAAAAAGTAAAAAAATATATATATAATTATCAGAGTGATCATAGGTTTCCCCCCTTGACACTTGAAGGTGACATGTTCGATTCTTATGCATACCATTTTATACAACTGTGTATACAGCTTCTCTGCTTAGTGCAGATTAACATGGGGTAAAGACCCCGCCATAGGCTGCTGTCCTGTCTAAAGGGAATACTTGACTGTCAATGTGTAAATTAGATTTTTCAGTGTATATATCTGGAAAGACTGAGAAAACTGATGCCCACCTGGCAGACGGGCTGAATTGGTCACTGCTGCTATGTGACCACAAGGGGTCAGTGTGCAGACACACTGTATCCAGAGCCGCATTGCTATCTACAGCTCTGATTGTTTCCAGTGACGCAAAAGTACAGTCAGCCATGAATGGTGAAAACAAGAATGATATTTATCCAAAGCCCTTATGAATTAGCATTGATGACTCACTAAACACCCGGTGATATACAGAAGACTTTCTGTAGCACATACAAAGCTCAGCTTTACTGTACCTCCAAACCCCATACACAGAGCACCTGTCCTCATATAACAGGCTCATTATACCCCTGACACCCTTCCGCAGATTCGCAGATATTCTTGCAGTGATTGTGCCTGGCTCTTACTTGACTGTCACTCCTGTCCATGGATATCTGATTTTTCCCACTGATTTTTTTCCCCCCATTTTGCACCAAATACATCAGTGCATCATTTAATGGCTATTGAGCTGTGCAGCTCTGGGACCCAATAGATAAATACAGATAGGCAGAGACCGTCAGACAGATGGCTGCTAACTCAGTGGAAGCACAGTACAGACACAAGAAATTGACAGACAGACAGGACAGAGAGATGGCTGCTAAGCCCAGTACAGACACAAGGCATAGACAGGCAGACTGACAGACAGACAGACAGCTGCTACGCCCAGTATAGATACAAGGCATGGACAGAGCAGGCAGACATGCGGACAGACAGGGCGAGCCCACCTCTTCTGGGGCCCCGCTGCCGGGGAAGAAGTTCCCGTCGTCGTAGCGATGAAGGGAGATGTACAGCACGTTGGGGTCGCTGTAGAAGGCCTGCTGCGTGCCGTTGCCGTGATGGATGTCCTGGAGGGCAGAACACCAAGGGAATGAATGAACGAGCTGCTGAAGCCGGTCCGACCGCAGAGGAGCGTTTGCGATCACAGTGGGACTCACCCAGTCCACGATGAGGATCTTTTCCACGCTGAGCTTCTGCTGCAGCAGCTTGGCTGTGATGGCCACCGAGTTAAAGAAACAGAAGCCCCTGTGGGTGCAGGCAGCAGACGCTTGTCATCAATGAGACCCCCACACTAACCAGGCAAACCCTGGCAGAGCGTACAAACTTAAAGTTACAGACTCAATAAACTGGGTTTATGCAATTCAACAGCCCCTCCTTTCTCCATCACCTTGTGAATCCCCAAACCCCCCCCCCCCCCACCAAAGTTTCCCAGCTGTACGTACATGGCAGTGGACTCCTCTGCGTGATGTCCTGGGGGTCGCACCACCGCGAAACCGTTCTGCCCAGGAAGAGAGGAGACAGAGCTTCATCACTGCACCAAAACCTGCCTAACGCCTCCTCCGCGGCTGCCTGATCAGTCTGGACTTTTCCCCAGTGGCTACGTTTCCATCTCACTGACTGCACATCAGAAGTGCGCAAATACGCAGAAATAATGATACGTCTCAGCTCCCCGGCCGCTCGCCCCTCCCCCCGCGCAGTCTCCGTGGAGTTCGCCGAGTGCTGTTCCGCTCTCTACGCTCTCTCCCTCCGGCTCCTTCGCTGCTCACCTTCAGCTCTCCGGCGGCCACCTTGAAGGCCAGCTCGATGACGCAGCCCACGGCCATCCGCACCGCGCCGGAGGAGTGCATCTCGTTCCACACCGTGTCGCTGTCCACCTGCAGGGGGTGGCAGAGGGAACGATTTCAGGGCCGGCGCATTTCGCGACCAAGACTCTGCACAACTGTTTCTGCTTTAAACTTTAAACCGATCTTGCGTTCCCTATTCCTGGTCAAGAACACCAAAAAAAGCTGAGAAATAAAAAAATAGAATTCGAGCCACAAAAATAATGGTCAATAATGCCAGCATTGACAAGAAAAACAATAACTATAACAACGATGACTTCAAAGTGTGTAGTTCTGCTCTGAGCACATGACAAGACTGTGCTTCCCAGATCACTGTTGCCCGGGGAGCAGGACCTACTGGGCCACAGAGAGAAACACTCTCTGCTGGGACAGCGGTGAAGAACTCTGCATCGATGAGTCACTCACCCCAATGCCTCCACAGGGCAGGAGGGCGCACATCTTCTGGCTGATTGGACCTGAAAGAGCCCAATCACAGCAGAGTGGAAGGGTCAGGGGGGGGGCGCCACACTCTACCTTTCCCCAGATACTCGTCTCCGCATGCATCTCTCCTGCTCTCAACAGTGACTCCATATCACCCAAGGAGTACAGCTTTATCATTGTAAATTTTGAAGGAGAGAGATGCTGAGACAAGGGAGGTCTGTAGCATCTTCAATCCAGTATTGTATCCAGTTTTCAATTCCAGTAATGGAATATACTATAAAGGCTTTTGCTGGTTTTTCTGCACCACGTAAAGACCGTGTTTTGTTAAAGGAAAATGTTGGCTCTCATCGCGATGAGGAAGCATATGATGAACGTTAAGGATGCGGAGAAGTGCAACAAACACACCTCTAATCAGCATCAATTTGCATGTTGTTTTCAATCAAACATCTTCAGCGCTGCTAAAATGTGAGTCGCTGATCTACGTCCAGCATCTACCTTAAGTACTCGAAAGAAGTAGGACCAGCAAGTTTATCCCCGTGTCAACTTTACTGAAGGGCTCAGTCTGGTAATAATCATCTACTGGGGCTCCTGCGCTTTAAGTTAACAGACTCTAAAGAAGGAGAAACTCTGGCGGCAAGGCCACCGTCTGCAGCTGCGGCAGCTGTCCCCCCCCCTTGACAGCGAGAGGAACCCCGTGATGATTCATAAGCGGAGGAGGATCGCATCAGGGGCCTCGCCTCTTCCAGCACTAAAAATACTCCTTGCCGTCAGAGCAGGTAACCCTTCAGAAGTGCATCTGCCCATATATGGAAAATGTTTTTAAAAGGAGTGCTTCCCAACTTCCACTGGGGCAATTCCCTTTTCGCGACCTGAACGAAACACGCACACATGCACACACACACACACACACACACGGACAAAGTGGGAGGCTCTGTACCTAAGAGCTTTTTGCTGTCCAGCTTCTGCCTGTTGAGCGGGCTGGTGCCGTAGAGGAGAGTATGGTGCTCCGAGTGGACTGTCTGGATCTCATCCAGCGTGGCCTTTCTGCCTCGAATCCTCTGCTCAGCGACAACAAAATAAAGGTCAGCTCCTTCGGTCTAGGCCCTTAGAGACTCTGTCACGGCAGCGGTCCTCCTGGCCAGCAGGTGGCGACCTACCTCGCATCGGTTAAGCAGTCCTGTCTCCTGCAGGCGGGACCAGATGCTCTGGATCCTTCCGGCGTGCTCTGGGTGAATATGAGTGTTCCCACACATGCACTGGTGTTTGAGCATGAAGGTGTCATATACCAGCCCTGCGAAATTTAGAGAGGACCTTTAGCGCCTGGCTGGATTGGACAAATGGGGAATGGCCATCTTCTCTCTGCTGTTTATATGAAGCTCACTTCGTCTCCAGTAAAGTACAAGGTATTAAATGATACCAGGGTGCCTCTATATCAAAATGTAACAGGATACAGGAAAAAGACACAGGGTTTGTCAGACCCTGAAGAGCATTTTAAAATCAGTCATTAAGGGGCCATACACCTGACGTTTCCAAAACTGCAGGGTTAACTGGAAAATGTTTATAACCTTGGAGACTTAACCTTCGGGTGAAGAGTGAATAAGATGCAGTACCCAGTTTAAATGATAACTGTAAGGTACAACACATTTCAGAGAACTGTTCTAGGTGTTTCTGAATAACCCCTGTCTATAACTTAAAAACGCACTATCGTTCTGTATCCTATTTATATTTTAAAGATTTCATAGACTGTCTTGATGTAATTTTTCCTTGTGATTTGCTTGCTCTGAACAAGCTTCTGATTAGCATATTTTTCTTCCCGGCATGATTTGCTTTCTCAGCCCAAATGAATGTGTTGCAGCAGGTGATTGTGAAAATGAAGATGTCGTTATTAGCCACATAACAGCGAACACCTGTTCTGATGTAATTTCCACTTTCTTTGCTGAGTCCCCACAATTTAACCTGCCATATTCCCATTAGTAAAGATTGGTAAAGACAGAATGAAACACAGTGCATGTTAGCATTTGTGGTCTTTTAGCATTTTTAGTCATTTCTACTCCTGGACTCAGAGACTGCAAAACCAAAGCCCAAAGAAGCTTCCAGAAAGACATACACTGTGCCCCTTCTGTGTGCTAACCCTCTTTGCCAAGGTTGGGGGCAATAGCTGTAATCTCTAATCAACACAAGTTGTCGTCCACATTTTCTTTGAGCAGAAAAAAAAACAAATAGACAGATTTATGGCTAAAAGACCTTTTTTTCCAACAACCATTACCTACATACAATCATTTTTCTTCAGAACAGATTATGTCAAGCCATGCTTTTTTCATGATTTCTGAATATACTGAACATGGTTGCCAGGTCTTTGTGGAAATACCTAATCAATAACCATGAAAAGGGCCTGGCTAAGCTTCAGTCTTCCAACAGTGCCAAAACCACTGAAAGGAAATCTCTACCTTTCAGTTAATTATTTGTTACATAATGGTTCCAAAATTGCGGTGACCTAAAGACAATGCCTTACCTGTTGTGAAGAGGTGCTTGACACACAGCTCACCAGTGGGGGCGCCCTTGAGGCTGGCTGTGGCCGGCGAGGACTGTGCCCTTCCAAGAGGCCTGTGGGGCATGCCAGTAATGGACAGGGATGCCTGGAACACGTTGAGCTGCTGCAGGTGCTGCTGGTCTGGGAACTGTGTGGGAGAGATCAGTGACAGGAACGCTGAAAATACAAGTTAAAATCTCTGATACGCTACAGATGTAACTGATGAGTCATTAGATGGTTTGGTGTGGGGCAGTTCTATAGCTTCCTATGGATCAGGGCAGTCTTTCAGACTAAAGCAACTAATAATTGACATAAACTGTTCAACAGCTGACATGTTGACAGCTGATTTTGCCCATATATCAAGAGCTTCACATCAAGTGACCGCAATTCTCCAAGAACATCCAGGCTAATTATGACATAGATCACATGCAATAAATGCAGACAGCCTTAAAAGAATAAATAAATAAAAAAACCCAGCAGGAGCCACTAAGGCCTGGACGTGGACCTTTCTCAAGAGACATGGCGGGCCAAGAGCTGACCTTCCAGCAGTCAACAGCGTCTTCACTGCCCCACCCCCCGCAAACACAAGGAGGTGGGATGTGCCTTTTGCAAAGACACTGAACAGTGAATGTCAGGGTGGGGTGGGGGAGCGGGTGGGTGTGGTAGCGCAGTCTCAGAAACGTGCGGCTCCGAGCACATGCGACGAAGCCAACGTCAGCCGGCGGGGCAACAGAGCGGCTCATGACTCCCTGCGCCTTCTGCTGCAAGCGGTTTATTCAGCAACCTCGGACTGCTCGCTGAGCGCTCTCTCCTGCGGTCTGAATGGGAAGTGAATGTGTGTGTGTGGGGAGGGGGTGCGCTTGCTCTGCCAATCAGGATTCACGCCTCCGTCTTCCACGAGCGCCTGCGGACCTATTTGTATTCTAGGCGTGCGCCAGACGCCAGAGCCAAGAGCAAAGCGAGAGCGAGAGCGAGAGCGAGAGCGAGAGCGAGGGGGGTGGGGGGGGGGGGGGGGGGGGGGGGGTTCACTTCCGCATCTGACTTGAATGTTGAGCGATGTTTTTGGGGGAGCAAACTGCGCCCCCCACCCCACTGGTCCTCCCCCCGTTATCAAAAATATCACAGGCCTCGCTCCCTGGCGGACTGGCATCGAGCATGGCGCGCGGGGAGGGAGGTGGGGGGGCTGATGGAGGGAGTGGGCGAGAATGAATCACCATGCAGAGATGAGTCAGAGCTGAGTCCATTCACAGCTACTCACTCAAATGTGAAAAAGTGGTGAGGCGGGAGGGTGTGTGTGTGTGTGTGTGTGAGAGAGAGAGACGCAGAGAGGGAGAGGGAGAGATAGAGGGGGGAGAGACGTGGTCTGAATTCCTTCTGAAATCATCTTCCGACTTTTTTTTCTCAATGGCTTCTCTGAGCGGGAGGGGCATCTCTGCCCCGCTCTCAGTATCTGCCTGCTTTCCCCCGAGCTCCAAGCTCCCATTGATGAAATCAGTGCGGCGTACGCATTGCTGAAAATGAGCACGGCTCCGTAGGACGAGCCCTGCTGTCTTTGTGACATTCACGCAGAAGCAACCGAATTATCGCTAATGGAAAAACAGATCAGGACTTCGAAGACTAGAGTTTGTCCATGCCATTCAAAACCCTTCATGTGATGCCCTGTCAGAGACGTCACATTTCTTTTAACCTCTCAGAAATAACGATCTGTCAAATCCTTGCATTCAAGCTCAGCTGGCACACACCCCTCGTTTGTAGTGACCAATTGTTCGTGACAATGAAACATGTAAGAATGAACCTTTTTGAGAAACTACAGACGTCAGTATGATATCATTACCTAATTGTCCTGGAGAATAAAGACATCCGTCTCTGGGCAAGCTTCCTGTGACTGTTTCCCTCGCTGTGGGAAGTGTCAGGCGAGCGTGTGTACGAATATGACCAGCACAGCCAAGAGACTGACACACGACCCGTGACTTACAGCTGAACACGCGGTCTTATACACATCTAGAAATCCTAGAGCTTTTCTCAGAGCTCTCGCGTAACCGCAATTAGCGGAACAAAAAAACAGCCAGGGGAACAGGAGATAACATCGGAAGAGAGCTGCACATTTCTCCGTTTCGCCACCAGCGTTTACTGAGTAGCGCGGTGAGTCACCGCATATTAATCAGCCAATCAGAGCTTAGGCGGCCGCCCGCTTTAGGACTGTCCGTCGCTCTCCCTCCCCCAGCCTTGCCGGTGTTGAGTGACATATCCACAGCTCCCTTGCTGTTCTCCGTGACCACTTCCACGCAGTCTGGCTCGTGTTCGTTCCTACCAGGCGCTACAGAGGCGGTCTCTTTGACAGGGTAGGAACGCAGCAGTGTCTGCTTTGTAACAAGCATCCTGACATTTCATAATACTGGTCAGCGGGACTGATTCCATCTAGCGCTGCGTATCTGTGATTAGCGGGGCCGCGGACTCACCTGGCCGTAGGGGTCGCCCTCCTCGTCGCACTCCTTCAGCTCGATGGCCTCGTCGTCCTCGTCGTCCTCCTCCACCTCGCTCTCCGTACTGCCGCCCTTCAGCGCCAGCGGGTGCTCCAGAGGGGGCGTCACGTCCCCCGAGACGTCCTGCCGGTGCTGGTGCTCAGGCGCGGGGGGCGCCCCGCCCGGAGGCTCCGGCCCCTCGCCCCTCTCCTCCTGCATCTCCGCCGTCTCCGTCAGCTCCTCCTCCGTCTCCTCCGGGTGGGTGGGGGGCTGGCGGGGCAGCTCGCCGCCTTTGGAGAGCATCTGCGAGGCGGGAGAGGAGGGGGTGGGCACGAGCAGGAGAACGCGTGATGTCCCCTTCCCACAGTCATTTGTGTGACGTACACACTGGAGATGCGGTTCATGCTTATGATACATGGACTCATGTGTACTAATCAAATGAACTAGTGGGTTCCATTGGGAGATGCATAGGTTTCTAGTTTGAGTTCGAGCTCAGACAGTAATGACTTAATTGGACCCACTGACTGGGTGGAAGCTTGAACCACTTGCTGTTGGAGGTGTCAATCAGTTGCTGTCAGGAAGGTATCTCTGGATCCCTTAGGAATATTAATCTCCAAGAATAGGAGAGCAACCCATTTAAAGAAACCTTTGTAAGACTACAGACTGGGGCTAACATCCTGGATGGGTAGCTGCTGTACTCTTGAGCAGCACAATATGTCATCTTTACTTCAACTGAATACCTAGCTCCATAAATTTGTAATTTGTAAAGATCTAAGGTGTGCAAGTCTCCCTGGAAGTAGGGGACCAATAAACAAAGGCTGTACAGGTGACCTGCGCGTGTGTCTCTGGCGCCCCCTACCTTGTTGAGCTGGATCTGCTGCTGGTACTGCTTCTGCTTCTCCAGGAAGTGCTGGTGCTGCTGCTGCATGACCAGCTGCTGCAGGGCCTGGGGGCTCTGGGGCAGGGGCGCCGACTGGGTGCGGCTCAGCGGCCGGTGGCGGGGCAGCTTGTTGACCGTGCGCATGTTGGGGGAAACCCGCTCGCCCGTCACCAGCGGAGACTGCCCGTAGATAGGGACTGTGGGCGGAGGCAGAGAGCGACAGCTTCTTTTAGGAGCTCCCACAACATGCAGCGGGCTTGCTGCTGATTTGCCTGATGCTCATTCTTACTGATAGGAAATTATCCTTGTATCAGCTGCAATTTGGTAAGAACTGGAGGTGAAGCAGTGCAACGGTGAGGGTGCATGAGTGAAAGTATGGAGCCAGTCAATAATTTTTTTGGGGGGGGGGGGGGGGGGGTGTAGGGTGGGTGTGGAGTCCTGTGTGAGTGACTATGGGTGAGAGCGTCAGGGGTGGAGTCTGGTGTGAGTTTCTATGGGTGGGTGGGCAGTGTCCTGTGTGAGTGCTTATGGGTGGGCAGGGAGGAAGTGGAGTTCTGCGTTAGTGATTATGGGTGGAGTCCTGTGTTGAGTGATTATGGGTGGACTCCTGTGTGAGTGATTATTGGTGGACTCCTGTGTGAGTGCCTATAGGTGAGTGGTACCCTGTGTGAGAGTGGGCACCTGTAATCCTGTGAAAGTGGTTTGGGGTACCTGCGAGCAGTGCACTCTGCTGGCGGGCCTGTTCCAGCAGCAAGACGTGCTGCAGCAGGGAGGAGTGGCTGTGGCTGTTGGTGGCGGGGGGCTCGGCGTCGTGCGCCACCCCCGGGGGCAGGCAGGCCGGCAGGGACGAGGCGCTGACAAACTTCCCCGTCAGGGCGCCGCCCTGCCGCATGGTCTGGATAGCCTGCCGCTCCGCCTCCTGCTGGGCTGACAGCTTCTGCGGGGCCTGGACAGAGAGAGGGCCAATCAGGGGAGC
The DNA here is from genome assembly GCF_013368585.1 of Megalops cyprinoides. Lineage (NCBI taxonomy): Eukaryota > Metazoa > Chordata > Actinopteri > Elopiformes > Megalopidae > Megalops > Megalops cyprinoides. The sequence continues at coordinate 17,387,071 of NC_050601.1, read as the reverse complement.
ATTACAGCTCCGCGCATCAACAGGCCAACACCCACAATCACTCACACAGGACTCCGCCCTCCACCTGCTCACCCATAAGCGCTGCAGGTCACAGACTGCAAACCGTCATCAAGGGTACTATCATCAAGGGAACACAGCCCACACACAGGCACACATACAATACCAGTCAAAACTTGGAGATACCTTTCTTTTGTTATTTTTATTATTTTATACATTTTAGAATAATAGTAAAGCATCAAAACTATGAAATAACACAAAAGGAATTATGCAGTGACCAAAAAAGTGTTAACCAAAAACTTTAACAGCTCTGGCCTGGCGGACCAAACCTGCAGACCCAGCCTTCTGGGAGACTCCACACAGAGGGAGACTCTGCTCCTGAAGGCCTGTGTGTGCAAAGAGAGCTGTTGTGCAGTGGTCGACCCCCAGGGGGCGCTACTCACGGCAATGTGTGAGTTGGCGGGGAGGCCCAGGGAGATGTTGGGGAGCGACGGGGAGGTGTAAAGGCTGAGCTGGCTGGTCGTCCTGTCTGCGTTCAGAGTCTGGTGATGGGAGCGTAGTTGCTGCAGGAAGAGAAGATCATAGGGGGGACATGGTGGTTACAGCTCATTCGATTTACAGCAGCCCCTCCCCAAACTGTATTATCACATTTACTTATAATTACATATAATTTACATAAATACCAGCATTCATACCACCCTGTAGCTTTCTCCTGCATGATGACTAAAGCTAAGTAGTGCTGGGCTTGGTTAGTTTCAGGATGCTGGAGGAACCTTCCTGTTGGAAGTGGTGCTGTTGGGCCAGCAGGGGTCAGGTTACCCTCTAAGCAAAGGAGAGAACACATTTCCCCAGAGCAGTGATTTTGTAGGAGACATGATTTTTCAGGCATGGTGATATTGCGATATTGCGACGTACTGTGGTCCTTACAGATCCTTGCAGAGTAGTGATTCTATGTGAAACTCCTTATCTGTGTTTGTAAGTCGGGACATTTAATGACCCCCAGTTTAACTGGCTGAACACCCCCCTTCCCCAGTGCTGAGCATTTGGGACACTATGTGTTACTATAGCATTACAGTAGCATATGGTAGCATACCATATGCATTACCAGCTACACACTGGTGGGGGTAAGCTGAAACTCACCTCTGCTGTGAAGTATTTTGTGATCCATGAGAGATGCAATTCATAATCATTACCAATACATACTCAGGTACATTAGGATAGGGCCGTGCAGGCATTGCCCACCACATAACCCCGGCAGGAAAACAGTTTTAGGTTCAGGTACAACTACTATAAGCCTAGAATTTTTCTTATCAGTGTCTGTACCAACACAATCCCTCTAGCTGCTGAGGGGACACAGCAGCCAGTGTGAAATTAACAGCTCCGCGAATGGATCGCCGTTGGTTGCGCATTCATTTGGCCGGGTAACGGTAATGTGCAAAGAGCGCAGTCGATACGCGGTCAATTTCTCCTTGCCTTTTTTTTTTTTCCCTCCCCCTTTTCTTCCCCCCCTAACCGCAGCCCGGGATGGAGTGACGGCGAGCGCAATCACGAACGGCGGCGACTGACTCAACACATCTCCGCGAGAATAAAGCCCACGCCGGCCCGAAAAACCAGCGGCCCCGCTCCCCTCCCCGCTACACCGCGGCGGTGATGTCACGCTCCCCGTTTTCACACCCGTCAATTACAGCCCCGCTGACGGCACAGCCCTCAGCCCAGCACTCAATAACAACGCCGCAGCTAGGAATCAGCGGGCTATTTTTGACAGCAGCACGCAGCTAACCTGATGAGGCATGCTTTAGGTATGGCAACACTGTTATTGCTTTGTTGGTGCAAATCAGTGACTGTCTGTAAGTGGTTGGGGGGGGGCGAAGATCTTTTTTTCTTCCCCTAAATGGGTTTTTATTTAGCCTTGGTTATAAATGGGGATTTGAATAAGGTATGGTAAACAGACGGAGTGAATTGAAAATAATTCGACAACAGGATGGAATTATAAATCAAGCGAGCTGCAAGGCTAGACTGTGGGGAACTAAAATAAAAATAAAGTGCTGAACACACGTGGCTGTGAACTTGAGTGTTAACTCCTGATCTTAACTGTGAAAATGCTGGCTAACTGCTGCGGCCCCCCTCACGCTGTCAGTCATTCAGCCGGTCGGTGTGGTCGTTCATGGAGCTGTTGCCTTTAGTTGTAGCCAAACATGAAGAACTGGTTTAGAAGTATTTATAGGCGGCAAATACTCTGATCTGCAGAGGTGTTGCGTGACTGCTCCTGAATGAAATACTTCAGCCCAAAGCAAGAAAAGGTTAGACTATTTTTAATCCTACGTAGGCTAACTGTCCATCAAAGACAAAAAGTTGCACAGTTGCTCTAAGTACACATACTCCGCACCTGTCGGCCTCTTACTTCATTTAACTGATTCAGTAAGCACCAGCAGGATACTGATCTGTCCGCAGCCCCCGGCTCCACTCCTATTCTCTAGCTAGAGGAGTGGACATGCTTCATTCAACAGCGCTGGCCTATTCCACACTCTCACACCGCACAGAAAGAGAGATGCCAAAGACATGGAGCTAACCACATCCCGGCTAGAGCATTATGCTCCTTCACTTCCTGTCTGAATGGGAGGGTCAGCGCAGATGAGTGCAGGACTGAAGCACCATGGCGACCCTGGGCTAGTGGAGCTGCATCCTTAAGGAAGTGATCCCCAGCAAAGCTGAGAATCCTGTGATAAAATGCCCTTAATCTACGGAGGCCAATCATATTGCGTGGTGGTTGTAAAGGCCGTCTCCTCTCCTGAAAGAAGAGTGAGCAAACCCAGGGAGAGAAGGGGAGGAAGGGGAGGAAAAAAGAAGCGGAGGAGGTCGACCTGAAACGTTTGCCACGGGGAGGGTGGTGGAGGGGGGGGTTATGTGAGTCAGCTTGCTCCCAGATGCAGGCATGTTTTGCTTTTTTATGCTGGTCACGGAATGCAGTCAATCACAACGCACTAGGCCCCTCTCTCCCCCCGCTTCTCCCTCCCTCCCTCACTCAAGGTTAAGATGTTCCCGGGATGTGCCGGATGTTGACTGATGTGGCGCTCGGCGGCGGCAGGGTCAAAAGAGAACAAGCAATCGGATCAGCCGCGTCCCTTCTTGTTTGTTTTTCTTTTTCTCATAACGCCGCAAACGGCAAACAAATAGCCTCTGAGCCTGACTGGCAGCAAAACATCGACAGATTTTCAGCACCGAGAATATGAACAGCGGCCATTAGCATGTAAGAACACGGGGAAAATATGTTATGTTTATTATGATCTAAAAGGATGGGGTGCAGCACACACTCAAAGACTGATTCAGCCATCATGATGCTTTTAGCAATATTGAATGAAATCAATGAAAATTCTGTAATGTTTTTTTTTTTTTTACAAAGGCTGTGTTAACAACAGCAGTGCTTTCTGAAACTTATGTACAGCCTAAGTATGGCTGTAAGCTCTGTGGTAGACTAACTTGTCCATATAGAACCATGCTCCCCGCAAATATAAATGTCACCTCTTTGGAAATGGGTGGAATAAAGCAATACGGTTAACGTAGCGTTTGAGTGTGGGCTGGCAGGGAGAGGGGTGGGCTGGGTCTCATTCTTACAGCACCTCCGGGGGTATGTTGGTAGTGAAAGGGTCGGGTGTGGTCTGGCTTTCGCTCTTACCTCTGCAGGGATGTTGGGGACGGAGCCGCTGGAGCCGTTCTCGGCGATGGCACTGTTGGAGCTGTTGGGGGAGCTGGGCCCCGAGCCTGGGGCACTGCTACACATGGAGGACACTGCAATGACACCGGGACACAGGCGTTGAGCCCAGTCCGCTTGGCACGCGGTGGCAGGCTAATAATCAGGGAAGCTCAGTTCTTTCAGGACGGACGCTGACTTCAAACGTGCAGCTCGCCTCTGCAGGTCTACTGAACGCGCTTTTGTGCAGCTTGCTCTGACCCGAGAACATGCTCTCTGCAAACCCTCAGGGCGGAGGATGCTTATCTGCGAGCCTACTGGGACGGCAAGGTCTGGGGAAAGCGGGAAGGGCTACACGTGTGAGATGGACTCCACGTTTCTATGGGAAACAGCATTTCCGTCCACAAGGAGGGAACAGGGTGACTGTGCCTTCCAGCTTACAGACCCGCTTTTCTAAAAGCCCCCAACCCCCCACCCCCCACCTCCTATGGAGCTTACTAGGCTAATCCACACAGGCCCGAGTGTAAACCACATGCCTATTAGCTTCGGCCCTGGGGAAACGCAGTCAACCCCCACCCCCCGAGGATGAGCCATTCTAGCAGGTCACTGATAGGTCTATTTTTAGACAAAACCCCTCTGCTTTCATTAGGAAATGAAAGAGAGAAACAATGACATCATTCCACACTGGGGCTTTGATGCGTCTGAGTCTCTGTAGCCTCGCGGCACCTGGCCTGATATGGGCTAACACACAGATCCATGCAGCTCCATGCAGACAGATTTAAAGTGTGTACTCTACACCTGCGCATGGACATGTCTATGCATCAGGGCATTATGGGGGACACTGACATAGCTACGCTGTTGATAAACTACACCACATGTCAAACTGCTTTATTATATGTAAGCACAGCTCTGAATGGCTACAAGCTAGTATAGTAGCAAGAGTGCTGCGATGCATGCCTGTGTTATTTAGTGCAATCTATTTACTCCCTGTCTCACGCAATGGTTTGGTCAGCACATACAGAAACTACATTTGTCTAACCTGGAAGCTGAATCTTTTTCTGGAATGTTCCGGGGAAGAGAAGAAGAGTTTTTGACTGAGCCTGGATAAGAGTTTATCCCCAGAGTTTCCATGGTGTGAGGATGCATGGCATACTGGTACTTGGCCTGGCCAGGACTCTAGCCCATCACCGGGAAAGTGCTCCAGAGAAGGCAGAGGCACCCATGGAGGGTGCGCTCTGGACCCCCAGCTCACCTGTGATCTCGATGGCTCTCTTCTTGAAGGTGCTGATCACCGTGCCGTCCTTCCGCCTCAGCAGCGGGCTGCTCCGCCTCTCTGCCACCTTCTGTTTTAAGCGGGAGCGCACCTTCAGGTTGGGCTCAGAGGCTGGGAGGACGGAGACGGAGAGAGGGAGGGTAAGGAGCTGCTTCCCACTCTATGGGGTGTCACCGGCCTTTCAGACCTCAGCACCGCTGATCCCTGTCCAGATGATTCTGTCTGGACAGAATCGCTGACAGAAACCAATAGGAGGACACACTGTCATTGGAAATTAGAGGCGTATTCAACGGGATATGACCTGATCCAACTGCCATCAGACATCAGCAGCATCTTTAATGAGAGATGATTTGAGGCTACCCAATTTCAGCACATAGCCAAGAGTCAAGAATCAAACCAGGCAAAAGGAGGCCTTCGTCTCTCTTCAATTTTCCTCCATTTGGATAAACAGCCTCCAATTCTAAGGAGGAGGTGGTACATTCTCTGCCCATGGGGGAATGCTGTACTCAGGTGATCGGTTTTATGATACAGGCAGTGGATGAGGAAATAAACAGGCTTTGACTTGAAACTTTGAAAATTACCACCCAGCCAGTTCTGCGTTAAGACCTCTCGCGGGGCCAGTTTTAAACCTCCAACTAACAGATGTGATCGACAGGCAGTGTTGTTGAAATGCGAAACTACAATTGGCGGGAGACAACCCCGGGGACGCCGAGGAGAGAAGGGGGCGGCGTAAGCGCCGACCGCCGAACGGCCCGGCACAAGCCCCGAACAGATCACCACTGGCATCGATCCGCGCTTCACGGAAAAGGCCACGGCCGTCGCGCGAGCATCCGAGAGCCGCCATTTAATGGAGACGTTATTGAGCTGATGGCCAACGGGTCGGCGTCAGCACCGTGGATAGCGCCGACTGGCCCCGTGTCCCGTACGAAGAGTCACACAGAGACGCACAACTCAACACCCACCAAACAGATGCGTGTTCAGCAGCCCCGAGGCTGCTAAATGAGTAGGCTGTTTATTACAATGAAACATCTCCCTTATTTGTACAGAAACTCTCTATTTTCTGTGTTGACAGTCCAAACGGCAAAGTGAATTAAAATGAACAAAAGATTAAATTAGCATAAAAACACTTCCAAACAATTAGCCAATTACACAAAAGCTTTGGCTTAATATGAGATGATTAGCGGCAGTTTGCATATTAGCTAGCCAATGTGGAATGGAGAAGACTTTATATTAATGCAATTAATTTCTCTTATATAAGTTTAATTTTATTAAGAAAACCAGGCTGAACAGTGTGTGTGGGAGTGGGTCGGACCACCTAATCCAAGAGCCAGTCACAACATAGAATAAACTCAGCTATGTCTGCAGAGAGACATGCACACGCACAAGCACGCGCATTTACACACGCACACACACACACGCACGCACACACAGATGCGCACACACACACACACACACACACACTCAAAACTGGATCACCCAGTGAGCACTTGGCGATTCTGTTCAGAAATGCAAGTATGTCTAATTTGAGCAGATACAATACTGCTTTCAATGAATCCTTTTACCTTATTCAACAATGACACAAGCAGCAGCATTTTTGTTGTCGGACCTTCCTTACTCACAGAGTTCAAGTAAGAGTACCAAGCTGCGGTAGACAACTAAAGTAGCGCTGGTTTTAATACCTGCAATGTGCAAATAAAGTATAAGGATTCATTGACAGTCTTGTAATGCATCCTTCTTCTTATCCTTGAGTGATTAGTGACAGTTCAGGGAATAGCACTCTTGGGGAGCACCAACCAAATTGGAGAGTGCTGTGCAAAAGGCCCTCTTTAAATTATGCAAGTATATATACATTGGAAGGACAGGGCTTTAAAGTAAATCTGTCCTACATGTTTACTCAGTATAATAAAATACAACACAAAATGGATTTATGATGCAGCTTAGACCTGTGAGGCATATCTCGAGCCTGAGACCAAAATGCAAGCGCACAGAAGAATCTCTAAAGCTGTGAATTAAAAATGATAATGGTCACTGCTCAGGTTGCCTAGAGCTTCCTCGTCTCACTGCTCTCAGGTACCGGTCAGTGATTCGCCAGGCACCTGTGAGTGGCTCGGATGACGTTAGCGGAACGGCATCTATCCTCCAACTGGTGCCCACAATGCTGTGGTGCACCGTGTGACTTGCGGTGCGAAAATAGCTGCTGGCTGCGTACAAATGTATCAGCGGTGCGCATTTGTCTCAATTCAGTGCTCCTGCGTGACTGCAGAGGTTGGTGCTGTATGTCTAATAAGCAATTGGTGTTAAAATAAAAAAAGGAGAGCGCAGTGTGTAAGAGAGCGTATGGCATGAAAGGAGAGGAGAGGTGGGGATAGGGAGACACAGGAGAGGAAGGAGAGGGAGGAGAGACTGCAGGTGACGTCACAGCCGAGGGGAGGCTGGAAGGAGCGCGGCTACCCACTCCTGTGCTCCTGCGCGGCGCGGTGACTCACGCTGAGTCAAACCTGCGCCACGACAGCCGGATCAGCGGCCCCATCTCCCTCCGTCCCTTTCATATCCTCCCACACATCCTTCCATCTCCCTCACATCTCCCCCTGCATCCCTCCGTCCCTCACCGCTCCGTCTCCCTCCGCGGGAGCTCTGGCTTCTGAGGTGTGTGCGCTCACATGCACACGGCATACAGACACCCACAGGTAGAGAGTGATACTACTGAGTACACATTCAGTGAAAGCGTTGTTGTGCAGTGGCCTACTGCTGATAGGTAGGGTGGGCAATCCTGTGTACTACTGCATCATCAATACTACAGTAAAAAGGGCTGAGCTGAGCATGAGAGAGGAAGAGATAGAACACTAACACACACTAACACACATATACACTATACACACATATACTGACAAACATATACATGCAGTACAGTCATCCACTAACTGCACAGACACTGACTACATTACAAATAGAGTGCATTATGCTGCTCTGGAAAACACACAGAACTCACAAGTATCTGCTGCCTGTTAAACACGGCAGTCCACACAAGCAGCTTGCCTTTCTGACCACTCCTTTCCCATAATGCCTTGCAGCGTCTGACTATGCTTCACTCAGACCGAAGGAGAAAAAAGTCTGAGAGCCCTGCACTCCTTCTGGGTTTGGATTTGCCCATTGCATTCCTCTCATCTCAGCAACGTCTCCTACCCACAATGCAGCCCGACATGCAAGTCACACCCTTGCAGTGAAGGTTGTGTAGAGGGCAGAAAGTGGCCGGGCCTGTGGGCTCACCTGTCTTGCGGAGGGGGAAGTCATCCTTGCCGTCGTAAGCGCCCAGCAGGGGGGGCAGTTTGTAGGAGGGGGGTGTCCCGGGAGTGTTGCTTTGTGGAGGAGAGCTCTGGTCCAGAGAGGTGTGGTGAGCGCCCCTGGAGAGCCAAAACGGACTACTATTACCTGCACTGTCGTAAGAATGATCCAAAACTCCATTCATGAAATACAGAGCCGTGCAACACACTGCATTATCCAGCATGCAGGTCCATTCATCACATTAACAATGTAGCGCTTGCCGGAGTTCAGGACTGGGGCCTTTACTTTCTTTGAATGGATCTAAAACATGGCAGATGGCCAGTCTAAATCAATGCCCCTGAGTCAATGAACGGGAAGTTTTACTGTAGAGAAGCTGAAAGAAACTCAGTAGACTGGTAAAGCTCGCAGTAATTCACAGCAGAACAGTGGCTGAATGCATTATCATCCCCACACCCTTTCACTGCCGCTTAAAAACCCCCACAAACCAGCATTTCTGAGGGAAGGAATGGTTCAGTCCGCCGGAGGACGGCTCTTTTTTGCTGCGGAGAAACTCCTGGAGCTTTAACTTCACTTCTGTGCTAGCTATCGCACCTGCCAGGATACACAGACAGACAGACAGACAGACAGAAAGACCGGCATACAGTGTGTGAGAGAAACAGCCAAATTTCACTCAAGCGATGCTGAATTTATGAGAATGTTCTCCTTTCATACTATTCAAGGTCAAGGGGTACAGAGCAAAATCAAAACCCTTTTCATTTGAAGTAAATGAAAAATAAAAATAATTTTAACTTAGTATTAAAAAGTATTTTCTGATATTTTTTCATACTTTTTCAGAAATTGAAATGAAATATCCTAGTGAAAAAAACTAACGTTTTATAACATTTTATTCTTTTTTTTTTTTGCAGTGTAAGGGTGTGGTCTTGGCTATATGACAATACTGAAAATGACAGTGCCTATGCCTATGCCTATGCCTATCCTATGTGATGTGTGTGTTCTATGAGACAGCGTGTGGCGTGAGGCTCTCACTCTCTTTGCCTTTCTCCTTGTTCCTCAGCATGATGAGCTGCTGCTCCAGCCGCTGCTTCTCCAGCTCCTCGTGTCTCTGCTGTTCCAGCTTCCTCTTCTGCTCCAGCTCCTGCTGCCGCTTGGCCGCCAGGATCTCCTGCTGCTGCTGCGGGGCACAGATCACATGGGGGGGGGGCTCTCAAATGGTACGCCCCTCTCCACCGGGCTCACCCGCCTACAAGACTCACCCCGCCTACCAGGTGGCCGCGTTGAGGGAGGCTTACCGCGCTTTCCACGTGGTCTCATTTCTCACACGTCTTGCAATCTATCATTACATGCGTATTTCCCAGGGGACACTGAGGTGGAAGGCTCCTGCTCATAGTTAGCAGCAGTCCCCTACATGGTACCCAAACACACTACCCTGGAATGCAGAATCTGGTGCTCTAGCTACGGCCCTCCCATTAATCCTTCAGATTTAGAACTTGCACCTGCGTGGCTGAATAAAAAGAGAGCCCCAGCTACTCTCTGCTTTGGCAGGAAGCCATTTCTCGCCTCTGGCGCCAACACCTCCGTGCCAGCTTGGGGTGCGTGTGGAGAAACCCTCTGTTTAAAGGGGCCCCCGGAAGCGGCAGGGTTGTCCCTGCCGCCCCCCCGCCCCCTCCCCTCCCCGCCCCATGAGCACGGCGCCCACCTTGAGGTGCTCCTGCAGCTGCACCTCGTGCTGGCGCGTGAGGACCTCGTGCTGCTTCTGGAACTCGGCGAAGAGCAGCTGCTTCTGCAGCTCCTGCTGCTGCTTGAGGAGCAGCAGCTCCTGCTGCAGCTGCTGCTCACGCAGGGCCGTGTCGATGAGCCGGGGGTCGGCCCGCAGGTCCACGGGCCCGCCCCCGCCCCCGCTCCCGCCCCCCTGCTCGCCCCCGCCGCCCGGGCTCTGCATGCCCACCGGGAGAGACGTCTTCACCTCCACTGCAGAGAGAGAGGGGGAGAGAGAGAGAGAGAGAGAGAGAGAGAGAGAGAGAGAGAGAGAGGAAGGGGGGAGAGGGGAGAGAGAGCGAGAGAGGGAGAGAAAGAGAGAGAGCGGGGGAGGGGGGGGGAGAAAGAGAAAGAAAGGGAGGGAGGGAGAGAGAGAGAGAGAGAGAGAGAGGGAGAGGGAGAGAGATAGAGAGGGAGAGGGAGAGAGAGAAAGAGTCAATGAACATTCAGCATCAGCTAACCTCCGCCCTCCATAACCTGAACTCAACCCATCGATGAAGGTATGCAAATCTGCTGCCTCGTCTCAGCACCTTTCCCCTCTGTGAAGCGCTGCGTAGGGTGGACACCTACCAGCGGCTGCCCACTCCGGGCAGCTGATCGTTAGCCCACATGGAGCTGCGAGAGCCACAGCGAAGAGGGAGAGCAAAACAAAAACAGCAGCCCTGCCACTACAGACGGCCTGGCTTGTTTTGTAATGCCAGCTGACCTTCACACAACTTTACAAAGACTCATTGAAAAAAGGAAAAGGTCAAAGTTTTTTTTTTTTTTGCTGAGTAACTTCCTTTGACAAAAATATGACATTTAAAGCATGACTAAAACAACAGTTCCCAGAGGCGTGTAACAAAGTAATAATCATAAAATACGCAGGGCCACACTGTCTGCGCATGACTAGGAGCAACAGATCTCACAAAAAGTGCCTTCTCAAATCAAATCATATGCCTAGAATTATGCTGAAATTATGTTAATTGCTCTGTGATAACACTGGTGGAATTTTATGTGTGCTGCACAAAATCCCTCTCTATTGCACATTGTATTTTCAGAATCAGACTGGTTTTCATATTTGTGGACACCTACTCCAATGGTGTTCACTTCCTTTGTCCCACTAAGTTGTGTAAGACATGTGTCATCATTACCAAACAAGCATGTAGGTGATGGAGTTTGAGGGTGTGTGTGTTAGTCTATAGGGATGACAGAGAGGATGGCTGCAGTATACGTGCAGTATAACAGTAGTGAGAGAACAGGGATGTTTATTAGATTACACTACATTTTGCTAAGCAGACAAGCCCTGTTCCTCACCATTATGCCACACCAGCACGTGTGTGTGTGTGTGTGTGTGTGTGTGTGTGTGTGTGTGTGTGTGTGTGTGTGTGTGTGTGGTGTGTGTGTGTGTGTGTGTCTGTCTGTACGCCTGTGTGTCAATGTAAAGCAATAGTGTGTGAATGCATGTCTATGCGTGTAATCCAGTTAAATATACAGTATTGGGCCGTACTAGTGTGCAATTTCCAATGCGTGACATGAATGCATTCTTGTGTTTATATATACTCTCAAGCTATGTATATGTACATAGCTGAGGAGAACATAAGTGTGTGTTTGCGTATTACACAAAAATGGATAAGCGTATGTAAACGCTTGTTAATAGTGCAATAGTGAGCAAGTGCTCATCTGTACCTGTTATACAATATGTCCGCAAGTGCATGTTTACTCACGGTCAGGTCCTGTGAATCCATCGGCTCCCTGGGGCCTCAGCCATTACTGAGCCAGAGTGCCAGTCACTGGGCCCCTGTAACAGCGACGAGGGGCTATGGATACAGAGGGCAGGCGCTTACATAACCCAGTGGCAACGCGCCCCTGCCAGGGAGGGCGGAATGCAAAAGGCCAGCCAAGCACAGGCTTTTCTCTGGAATTCGGTCTGATGCAGCAGCTATTGCGGGGCTTTGATGAGGTAAGAGAGAGCACGTAAAGGCCGCCTGTTTGCTGTGTGTGTGTGTATGTGTGTGTGTGTGTGTTTGTGTATGCGTGTGTGTGTGTATGCGCTAAAGGAGCACAGACCTTCTTAACAGTCACCCTCCTCCATTCCTCCACAGGCCCCTATTGGACTGAAGGAGACATGGTCCAAGGTCTACTGTACTCAGATCAGTGTAGCCTCCACTTTAGAGCCTGGAAGTGGAAAATGGAGTATTCACACTGACCACAGACCACCCCAGCCCCTGCACCCCTCTTCTCTCTGTTTCCTCGCCGTATCTTCTCCATCAAAAGGATGGGGGGGGGGGTGATCACGCGCTCCAGGTGAGCACGGCGGAGGCAGGGAGGCAGGGAATGCCACCGCACATGATTAACGACCGCTGTGTGCTTACCGAGCGAAATGTCACGAGGGGGCCTTCGTCAAAATGGATGGTTGGGGAGCAAAATAAACACTTGCATCGGTACTTTTGTTTCGCGACTTTTTTTTTTCCCGGTCTCCAGGCATCAGCACTATCTGGAAAGTGTGTCCTTAACTCACCAAACATCAAAGGAGGAAAGAAAAACGAACTCAAAAATAAGCCCCACTACAATGGAAGAGACACTGAGCGCTCTCCTTGAGCACCTCGTGCTCACAGTCTGAAACAAGTCCCAAACAAGAGAGACTACGTACATGCTGACACGCCACCTCAGGTCCGGAGGCTCCGAGGCCTTCTCTGTCTGAAGTTTCTGTTGTGGTGAGTAGAGTTTACTGACAAGGTAATAATCCTATCGTTTTATTGCAGGCGGCGGAAGCCTTTGGCTTACTGCTAATGAGATTGTTCTCTTTTATCGGCGTCTAACTATAACACCACCCCTCCCCCCCCCAGGTGACTGCGAGGGTCATTTCGCGTGTCAAGCGCTGACGTCAGAAAGCCCTCGCTCACCGGTCAGTGCGGTGTTTATGGAGCTCGGCCGCCAAATTAGCTTAACACCGATTCCTCAAGACACCTCAAACAAGACAAAGCCACCATTTGTATTCATATCCCTTCACCGGCCTCCGATCTGTTACACGATGGCATGTAAACAACATTATCTCGGGTTGCTAGGCTATTCTTTTCAGCAGCGGCAGATGAAGCGGTTTTAAGGGATACTCCGTAAACAACGTTCTCAATGAAAAGGGAGCTGGGTGCCTGTGTACTTTTAAAGGACCCATTCCTTGCTGTCCCTACGTGACGAGAACACCATGACACTTTGGACCTGTGGTGGCACTCGGAAAGCTCCCACTAAATATTGACTGACTAAAAGCAAAACACTGGATGCAGCTTGAAAACAATGCATACATAAAGCGCAGGAATCATTGTGTATTTCTGTGTGGGCGTAACGCCTATGCTGGAAAAAAACCTGCAAATGAATCAAACAAAAGCACTCTCTTAGGTAACATGGGGAGGTGTTGGATCACTACACATATGGGGATGAGGGGAAAAATTAGGGAAGAAAAGGAAGAACAAACAGGAGCCCACTTTGCCCCTGAGGCCAAAATTATTTTTTATTAGAAAAAAAAAATGTTCAGAAGTAAAACATATAGCGATATACATGTTTCCTAATTTACACGCAAAATGGCAAAAGCTATAAATGACTAATCAGTTCCATTCAATAAAGCGGGGGAAGGGAGAGCCGGTTCTGTGTTTGAAGTAAAGCTCTCGGTATGTGATTAGCGGAGACGTGGTCCAGGATTGGGCCGCGGCCTCTTGGAGACGAGGTCAAGGGTATTTCCGGGCCCCGCAGGAACTAAACGCAGCGAGGAAATCCAATTAGGATATTGTGACAAGCCAAACTAAACGAGGCACGGTTTCACTGTGCAGGGGACGGAGGGCTTCTGCAGCTTCTGTGACATCACCCTTTCACGGAAAGTTCAAGCCGCCATTCTGCGCAGAGGAAAGGGGATAAGAGACGATCGCTAAAAGCTAAAACTAGCTCCGTCGGGCACTGCAGCTTGCTTCGGGCATGGCTCCTCCGATTCACGCACGCTGCAAGAAATCGCAACATCCCAACCCACCGAAACGGGCTCTGCGGAGCGGAGATGGCCATGGGTAACATGGCGACATCGTTCCTTGGCGGCAGCGGCGTTCCTGTGTGCGAATGCACCAGCTCAAGCAAGCAGCGTTCCCCGCCCAACACTGACCCAGTAAACACAGAGACTGAGAGAGGAGAGAGGTACCTGCTCATCAAACATACATACAGGCATTACATAAGCCTTACTCGCATGGGGGCTCCAGGCAGAGGGAGATGGAGGGAGGACGGAGAGCAAGAGTGAAAGACAGAGAGAGAGAGAGAGAGAGAGAGAGAGAGAGAGAGAGAGAGAGAGAGAGAGAGAGAGAGAGAGAGAGAGAGAGAGGATCTGCTGCCCAACTAGGACAGGCCTCGGCTTGATCACCAGGAGAGAAGACACCATGGAGGAGGTCTGGGGAGAGGTTGGCACGCTCAAATTCACTCATCAGATTATATCTTACTCCACAGATTACTGTAATCGGCTGGAAAAGTGGGACTAAAAATAGCTCTCTCTCTCTCTGTCTCTCTCTCTCTCTCTCTCTCTCTCTCCCCCCGTCACTCCATGGCAGCTGTCGGCATTAAAGTCAGGGCATGTGCGTGTGTGTGTGTGTGCGCGCGTGTGTGTGTGTGTGTGTATCTGAGTGTCTTTATGCGTGCCAGTGTGTCCTGACTGTGTGCGTGTGCTTGCTCGTCAGTATGCACACCTCCACCGAATACATCAGGTACACTTATCTTGCATTAAAAAAGGATGCTATTGACATCAGGAAATTACGAGATGGAAGACAACTGACCACAGAATAAAGGTGAAGAAAGGCGAAAAATGAGAGACCGGATGAAGAGCAGACGTATAGGAACGCAGAAGAGCGTGTGTGTGTGTGAGTTAGGATGCCAGTGTTCACTCTGCACGGCAGCAGCCGTGAGATTGGCCAGCCCCTTTTTCCTCCTTGACCGCCCATGCGTGTGGACGCAGTCACAGTGTTGTCATTTCTGCTGCGCACCCTCATGGAAGCACCCCAGACGTGTCTGCCCAGCCGCTCCCCGAACCTTCGGCCGCGCCGCTGCCGTACCCAGCCTCGGATCAGCGGTGGGCGGTGTCAGTGTGTCTGTGTGCGGGAAACTGGGTTAGGAGTAACGCAGGCCCTGGAGCCACACAGGGCCACACACACACTGCGCCGCTCAGCCGTGCATCTCCCTGCCTGCTGCAGACGTCTTCAGACAGGGCCTTCCGCAGCTTCCACTGTAACCCTGTCCATGCCTTGGCTGTGGATGCACAGAAGCTGCATGGAATACGCTACATGCGACGGAGCTGGAGCAGACTCAGTCCCTGCACTGCATGTGATAACGCTGGAGCAGACTCAGTCCCCGCACTGCATGTGATAACGCTGGAGCAGACTCAGTCCCTGCACTGCATGTGATAACGCTGGAGCAGACTCAGTCCCTGCACTACATGTGATAACGCTGGAGCAGACTCAGTCCCTGCACTGCATGTGATAACGCTGGAGCAGACTCAGTCCCTGCACTGCATGTGATAACGCTGGAGCAGACTCAGTCCCTGCACTGCATGTGATAACGCTGGAGCAGACTCAGTCCCTGCACTGCATGTGATAACGCTGGAGCAGACTCAGTCCCCGCACTACATGTGATAACGCTGGAGCAGACTCAGTCCCTGCACTACATGTGATAACGCTGGAGCAGACTCAGTCCCTGCACTACATGCGATAACGCTGGAGCAGACTCAGTCCCTGCACTACATGTGATAACGCTGGAGCAGACTCAGTCCCTGACCATACATGACTGCAGTATCAAGATCATTCTTAAAATGCAGTAAAGTGGCTGGCGATTAATACTGTCCCGCTATTCAAGCTGTAGTACAGTCAGAGCTGCAACAGCAGAGAAATCACTGTGGAGTAGCAGTGATAGACCTGAGCTTGTAACCGGAGAGCTGCAGACCGCAGGACAGTAACGCAGAACGCTGTTGCATAGTAAGGCAGTTCACCTGAACTGACTGTATGAAAAACCTCCCAGTAAGCATAAACAGATTGTGTGTCATAACGTAAGATCCGCACGTCCCTGGATGCCCTGGTTAAGACCATCTAAAATGAAAATACCGTACCTCTGCGTCTTATTTTAGGCTTAATACAATGCGTGCGCGCCCACGTACACATACATATATGTACTCTTGCATGACCTCCCGGAAACTGGACTCAAAGGTCAGACATGTTTCATTATTAGCATATTAGCATATCATTGCTGAATGTGTTAACTAACGGGAACTGTGCTTGTCAGAGAGACCTTTACCTGCCACTGCCTGTTTGTGTGCAGATGGAAAGATATACAGTGACACGCCCCTCACACACATACACACACACAAGGGCGGTCAGAAAAACACACACCCACCCCAACACAACGGCGCAAACACACATCAGGAAGTGATGAGCCAGCTGCATGTATCTAGGGACTATGGGTAAGCGGGGGAGTGGTGGTGGTGGTGGGGGGGGGGGTGTAATGCTTGATGGTGATTAAAAACAAGGGAATTAGAAGCCTGGAGTTCAGTTTAATCACTGAATGGAGTGGACAGGGAGAGAGCAGGCTAAGAAGCTTGTGCATATGACCCCAGGAGCTCTCCTGAAACCAGCCCTGCTGCAGCCAGTTGTAGCCGGCCACTCACTGCTGTGGGGAGTGGGGCACAACACCCCCCTGTCACTTCTGATCACAGCCTCACAGAGCCCAATCACAAAGACTACATTTCCCAGAGGCCCCACAGGCCTGGCCCTTGTCGCACTGATGGACAGTGCAGGACAGAGACAAGCGGTGAAATGACAGGAGCTGAAGGGAGAAATGAGGCAGGGGGAAGTGGGACAGCATCTCAGCTCAAGGTTACAATACAGCAGTCCATAAAAAAAGGACATTAAAGGTCTGAGGTGTGGGAAGGGTACAGCAGAAACCTGCAGCACCCTCCCCTGGTTTTCCTCCCTGGGATCTCCACCTGCCTTATTCCCCAACCTGCACGAAGACAAGAGGATTGGGAAGATGGTGCCGTCCCCAAACATGAATGGACTTATCACTTAAGGCACAGCGCCACGTGTGCCCATTCACAAGTTCGGCAAGGGCAACACTGATCTCCAGGGGAGATGGGACAGTGTGGGACGTGCCTCCCCCACACTGTGTGGGACAGGTTGGACACCTGTTAATAATCAATCCCCTTCTGACAGTGGACACGGCTGCTCAGCAAAACGAAGACAAAGCTCCCCACTATGCCACTACAGCGGGAGCAGAGGAATGGCCATGTTTCCAGGCGAGCGCGTATCAAACGATGACATGACCCATAGGGTCCAGCCACCAGGAGGCCTGCAGAGCGCCATCACCCAGGGGAAGAATTCCAAAATCCAAGAATTCCAAAATCCCAACATCTGCAGTCAACAGTGGCAACCACAGTTCCCTTTCAACACACGCCTAGATATTACTTAATTTCCCATTTCATACAGATAAGAACCAATCAGACAGAAAAAAATTGTGAAAATGTCAATGTCTCTCCTCTGAACAGAAGTTCTCGATTTTCCCCAGTTCCAGTGTTTTCTTTTTTTTCCTACCCTTCTTTTTTTGTCCGTTTTGCAGAAAGCTCGGCTGACGTCATGGTTATTTTCTTCAGCAGTGCTACACCAGCTACGCTTCAGAGAGAAGAGAAGGGGAGGGG
This sequence comes from Megalops cyprinoides, assembly GCF_013368585.1. Lineage (NCBI taxonomy): Eukaryota > Metazoa > Chordata > Actinopteri > Elopiformes > Megalopidae > Megalops > Megalops cyprinoides. Next base: position 17,369,392 of record NC_050601.1, on the reverse strand, counting down.
GGGTGGAAGAAAAGCATGAATATTGCTTTCCAGAAATAGCACACAGCGACATGCTCCGAGCTCTCTGCTCGTTAGCGGCGCGCGGGGCGAGGGAGAGCGGTGCGAGGGGGAACGCTTCCGTCGCCCGGGATGCAGAGGTGCTCAGGTACTGAGCGCCGGGCGGTATTTTCAGCAGCCTGAGGCCGAGGAAAGACCATGGACAGCCCCGTGATTTACGACCCGCACCCAACTGCGTCAGCCTGCCTCCTGTTTAGTGGTAGATCCTTATGCCGGGAAAACAAAAACCAGCAGGCCTTTGGTGCAAGAGCCCGTATATTTGTGTGTGTGTGTGTGTGTGTGTTGGAGGGGGGGGGGGGGGGGGGGGTGTCCTTAGAGGGGAGACTTGGGACACCAGACTGCTCTGAGGCAGCTACTTCTTAGGGCCTCATGTGTCTCAGCATTGTCCCTCTCTATGTGTATCATTCATAGGACAGCAGATTCTTGTGATAGCAAACTCTACAAAATGCAAAAATATTGGTGTTGGTGCACAGTTGCGATGAACAAAGTGGAGAAATTCCCTGAGAACAATCACTCGCTCCCCAATTCTGGCCTTCATTACACCGTTCGCGGGCTGTCCTGCCAAGCCTAGTGGAAGCTTCATCATTAGCACTGACTGAGAATGTGCCAGCCAGTCGTCAAACGGGGCCTCGCTCAGCTCCCCAATGGCCCTCTGCTGGCAGTAAACACAGGCTGCCCCCGACCCGCTCCGCTCGAACGCTCCGTACTCGGCTCACCCCCTCCCCGACGCCACCCTGGACGGACAAAACGGTGACAGTTCCTCCCCAACCGCCCGGGGGTGGGGTTGAGTTGCCCTGCCCCTGGCCGGCATTCATCAACCTGCGTTCTGCTGCGTCCGCGGGAGGTGAGATTCCAAAAAATGCACAGCGTAAACAATCTGACGATAAAATATTAACACTAATACTGGCCTGAGTGCCTGCCGCTGTTTATGTGTTCTATAAATGTTCCGTCATTGACGTCAGGGGCTCGCATGAGGGGAATGTTGTTTTCTCTCTGAGACTGGGTAAACTTCTCTGCGTGGTGCGGAATTCATTTCGCTGCGTTTTTTTAGGAAAGGGGGTTGCCAGAATATATCCCAGATCAAACAGAAAAACGCTGCTGGCAAAACTCCCAATCCGGGCTCAGAGATGTATTCTATAAATAACGTTATACACACCTTATTTGGAATTATATTTATTAATGTCAAAAATAAAACCTTTAATCTCTAAAGTGAATACATTAATCTCAAAGAAGATTAAACTACGCTGGGCCTGGCGGTTTTTTTTTTTTTAAACTTTAATAAAGCTTCTGCTGTTTTGGGGTTCTGATTTTTGAGCTGCCGTGTACCAAGTGCCCCGATAAATCTTTTATTTCTTATGTTAATGTGGAGAAATTATTAAAATCCTTACAAATCTTAAATCCGTGGAGAGATGCAATGAATTTGTGATATCAAATAAATAATCCCATTGGTGATCTTGTCATTTTACACTGTACAGCCAGTAAAACAGTGTATTCTTCTCCTCACACAAGCAAAGCCAGTTTCAGACATAAAAAAAGAAACTGCAGAAAAACAAGCTGAAAATTTTTGACTCAATGAGTTCATGAATCACGCACTTCACTTTCAACGCCACCGAATGCCAGGTCTAGTACCATTTCAAAACAAGCCCACACTCAAGCATACTCATTTGCAGTCAACGCTGTGGGTCCTAATATCACTGCGAGATGCTTAGTGGAACTTGTCTGTATGGGTGTCAAGTGGATGACCCTGCAGAAGGGTATTTGGAGGACATCGAGCACAACAGAAGCCCCCCTGTAGGAGCCCCTGCCTAAGCCCTCTGCCTCATCCCAAGGGCCCCTTCAGGATTCACATAACTTTATTTGTCAGAGACAAAAATAACGGCAGCCTTTAATGAAGTCGGACATTCTCCCAAGCCAAAATAGAAGCCTGTGGTCTCTTCCTCGCCACAGAAGCACGGACAGCCGTGGGATTTCGAGCTGACGATTGGACCTTTTCGGGGCTTTCGCCCGGGTCCAGGGCTGGAGACTACAGGGCTGAGGAGGACCACATCAGGGCGCTGGCGGGCAGCTGACGTGTGCACAGATCACCATTTAGGTTACCTGGGGGAACGGGGGGGAGGGGGGGGCAGCTTTGGTACGGGCAGGCGAAAAAGAGAACGCCTTTCGGGTTTCACAGCTGCAGGCTGGCATTAAAGCCGACGTCATTCTCTGCAACGTTCCATTTGTCAAAATGTCAGGCGCACACGCGTGGGCGTGCTTCTACATGCACGCGGCCATAAAGGCGTGCCCTTATCGGTCTGGCTCCACTTAAAGGTTGCACTTTAAACAAAGGAAGCCAAGGCCAGGTCTGAGGCTGAGGCCTACCCCGCCGCCTGTCCTAAGGGAAGGAGTAGCACCGGGCAGCCCCCGCCCCGTGCGAGGCGTCCCCGCCGGTGACAGTTTCAGCACAGGCCGATTAATCAATAGTCAAAGCGCAGCAGCCGGGGCGCGCCTGCACCCCCCCCTCACCCCCCCACCTTTCCATTCGGCCCGCCGCAGAGGACGGCGCACGGCTAACGAGAGCCTGGGGACGGACGCCAGGGCCCGGCTCCCGTGGTGTCAGCCTGGATGAATGTGCCGGAGCTTTGCTTCTCCTCCTGGGATGCCTTCGGAAAGGGATTCCTGCTCCCCATCTCCCCTTTCCACCACTAAACCCCCCCACCCCACACACACCACTTTACATTACATTACATTACATTACTGGCATTTAGTAGACGCTCTTATCCAGAGTTACTTACGTCGGTTACAGTTTTTTTACAATAATATCCATTTATACAGCTGGATATTTACAGAGGCAGTTGTGGGTTAAGTGCCTTGCCCAGGGGTACAACAGCAGTGCCCCAGCAAATCGAACTGGCAACCTTTTGGTTATGAGCTCCTTAACCACTATGCTATACTGCTGCTGCCTATGCACCAATATGCACTCAAGCAATAAAACATACATAAACAGGGGCCCAACACCATTCGCAGATTCGGTAACCGTAGCTGTACGAGCTCCCACCAGGCAGCGCTCCCTGCTCACAGCTCTGTTCTTGGCCTGCAGAGCACCATGCCAACCAAGCACGGCGTGTTTGTGTCACATATCGCACACATTTACAGCACCATATCGCATACATACACATTAATCAGTTGTCTGTTGCGTGTTTACATTGTCTTTACACTTAATTGGTGGTTGCTTTGTGTCACGTACAAATCCCCTGTGCACATAAGACTGGATTATCAATACAGCACGGTATTAGCGGATTTCCCCATTAGCGGGGGACGTGTCTGCCGTGACCGGGCGGGCGTCTCCCGCACACGTTCAGACATGCTCAAACATGCCCCCGAGAAGCGCACACACAGACACACACACACAAGCCAAGGGCTCGTTAAGTTGCTATTCTGTTCACGTGTCCACCTGATGCCCGTACACTCCACTCATCCGTGCGCACAGACCCAACCCATTCACCCGACACGTGATCGAGCGGTTTCTATGAAATAACACCCCCGGTCTCTGAATATAACCCGCCTGGCCGCGATTGCACCGGGCTAATAATAACAAAAATGCATCGACTCCACACGCGGTGTTATTAGCAGCAGCGCGGTATGTTCACAGAACATACAGGCCGCCACTCCCGGCGCATGTCACTTTTTATAGGTGTTGACATTTAGAGTGTCACCTTTCCCACATGATCCCGTACGCATCTCGTGAGCTGGTTTTTTTTTTCTCTCTCTCTCTCTCTGAAGTCTGCTGAAAAGAGATGGGAAAAGATCTAGAGCCAGAGGGCAGTTCTGGAGTAGCGGCCAGTTCCATTCACTGGTAGGAGTCTGACTGATCACTGGGCACGGATGCTGCACGGAACCATGTGACCTGTGCAGCTTCCACCCTACATACTCAGTGACAAATGGTGTTCGCCCACCTCTTCCTGTGGTTAGACCAGCACATTCTGCTCTGACTCCTCTCCATAAGCATGAGACAAGGGCACAGACTGGGCATTCAGGCTGGCATTTAGCAAGCACATCTTCCATCGTTTCTGAAGATGGTCTCTGAGCCCCCCAAAAAACTGCACTCACGCGTCTTGCAGTAGACGGCTTACAGAAGGATCATGCAGTCTTTGCTTAAGGCTGTTCACTGACTTTTCATAAGCCTCCCTTAAAACTCAATTTCAACCGATACAGACATGAACCCGCAAAACAATGTGTGCGTGTTCTACAGCTGAGATTCAAGGTCACTGAATGCAAGACTGACCTGAAGGCAACCAGTGGTGTCCACATGAACTACAGCCCAAATAATGATAGCCATGATGTCTGATTCAAAGCACACAGGACCTTTGAGAAGACGCAAATATTGGCTCACGCCAATTCATGTTACACAACCGCAGAGCGGCAAATTTGCTCTAATGAGGGTCATTATCCTTCCAATATGAAAGGCCTTCCTTCAGTTTTTCTGAATCCTCTCACTGATATTCAACCACTGCCATCTCTGCTGGGGGCTGTGTATGAGTTTTTTTCCCAGTTAAAAGAAAATCTGGCAAGGAGAATTCCACTCAAGGTGAGGTTTTTGCAAGGCTTGCTGGGACATTCAGGGACACAGGTACAAAGGGACTTGCATGCCCCAATGAAGGCCATTTCTAGACAGGTGGGACTGTGGAAGGGAAAGGGCACACATTCATTCCCGCAGGACTGTCTGGGTGAGAGGTAGAGGTTTAGAGTTTTGAAAAACACTAAAAATATCCTGTCCCTCTGTCCCCCACTCACGACCCCCCATCATGGGACAGGAGGCGGAGCGCGGTTTAGGAATAGCACACCGCTTCGCCCCTCCTGAGACGGGACGCAGGGCAGGCTGGTAAACAGGAGGGGCACGCCATACTTGTTATTGTGCCGACACTAAAATAGCGCTGCTCGACCAAAGGGGGGTGGTGGTGGGGTGGGGGGGGGGGGGCTGCGGGGCTAAAATAAGAGCGCCTTGTTTTAGCAGCCTTTAAAAAAAGCAGATAAATAAAACCATGAATGTTCTCGCTGCCTGGGGTCCCGGTTCCTGGGAGTAAGGGCCCCCCCTCCCAGGATTCCTCCGCCAGCTGCCTATGCCCTCGCCACCGGCGTGCGCTCCGACCGCCTGCTTCACGCACGGCCTCACCTTTTACCGCCATTATTACCGCCTTACCCACAGTGCACCACCCACAACGACTGCAGTTCAGCCGCGCGGCAGCCAGTCCAGCTCACGGGGACGGACAGCGCAGGGGGCGAGTGACACACCTTCGCGCACCCGGAGCTGGACGTGCTCGGAGCCTGAATTTGTACACTACAATAACTACAATGCGGGACGTCCTGAGGGTGCAGCGGGGTGCCACCCTTTGCACGCAGCAGCTGCCCCAGATTAGAGGGCAGGCCCTCGCTCCCATGCGCGTCTGCGCTCAACCGTGCAGATAATTAGAGGGCAGGGAGCGGGCCGGGCAGCTGGAGCTGCTCCCCTCCGGAAGGCCATCCATAACATAAGAGCATGAGAACATCACAGTCACCATCACAGGCCATCCAGCCCGTCTTGGCTTGTCACTCTACCTTACGCCTATAATAACAGCATTACACTGTCTTTACAGCATGCTTTCCACATATTAAAAACAGTAAGGGAATCACAGCATTGAGTATACAATGAATACAAGCAATTGATAAAAAAAACCCCAAAACCGCAGAGAAAGGAAGATCTACACCAGTGCCACAGCTCAGCCAGCAACCCTGGGAGAGCCCTACTGTTTTCAGGCCCCTTAAAAAACCACTAGTACTAAGCATTCATGTTGAACACTCCTTTTCTACAGATTTTGGTGTATGCAGGAGAGATAATTAGTCAGCATCAGTGTGTAGGTCAAACACAATCACACACCATGATTTGTATGGTTATTTGTGCGTCCAGCGATCTTAACCGCCCCCCCATCAGGAGGGACCGCGTGCACGGTCACGTTCGGCTCTTACATCATCAACCAAACGCCCTTCACAAGCTCGCTGCATTCAGTGGTCGGATCAGCATCCCACACTGCAGGTCCACGCGTGTAATCAGCTGACACCATTTTCTGCGGGCACCTCTTGGCTGCACTGAGGCACCATGGGAGAGAAAGCCACATCAACAGCGAAAGGGGCAGATGCAGACTCAAACAAAGGGAGCGACGCCCACACAAAACAGCATGTGACAAAGGCGTCGGTGAAAGCACGCGGCCTCTCCGGTGACGGGGACACAGGGCGCCGCCGACGACCTTGTCCCGACCAGGACCGGTTCTCTTTGACGTCACCTTGGGTAATTTGGCGGGGTGTTGACAAATCGATGTCCGCGGCCGGGCGTTCAAAGCGCAGAGTATCTGATTGTTTTTCGTAGACGCGCCCAGGACGCCGCGAGTGATGGCGGCGGGCTGGAGCCGCGCCAGCGCCCACAGGCTATCCGGCGCACGTCCCCTTCCCACTGTGCCCCAGTAACCTGGCAGAACCGAGCGGCTCAGAGTCAACGTGCCGGAAAATCAGAGAGCGAGATTAATATGCGGTTTGGTGTGGGGGCGTTCCGCGAGAAACGGGCTGGTGAACTGGCACGTCTGGAGTCTCGCACCTTGGACACGCGAACCAAGATGTCACACCAATGGGACGGCTCCGAGCGTCACCTCCGCAGCTCCCCCGCCGACAGAGGATGCCGTCCGATAAAAGTTCCGACAGACGCACTCCGTAAATGCCGACATTGTACAACACTTGGTGTTTTTCTCACTACCTTTGAGCGCAAAGCATATTTAGACTGAAGTATGGTGGAGGCATTCGTGGCCTAGTAAACGCAAAGCCATTTGTTTCATTTCGTTTCCACCAAACTGCTTTCTCGGGTGAGGCTTTGAATCTCCTCTACGCTTGTGGCAGTCTCTGCCTCGCAGACATGGACTGGCCTGTTTTTCACAGCCTTTTGGTGGGGGGTCAGCTACAGCAGCGGGGAGGAACCAGCGACGGCCCCACCCACTTCTGTTCCCCTTCTGTTGGACACCCTGTTGCGAGTCAGAAAAATATCTCTCTGTCGCTCTGTCTCTCTCTCTCTGTCGCTCTGTCGCTCTGTCGCTCTGTCTCTCTGTCTCTCTGTCTCTCTGTCGCTCTGTCGCTCTCGCTGTCTCTCTGTCTCTCTGTCTCTCTCTCTGTCTCTCTGTCTCTCTCTCTGTCTCTCTCTCTCTCTCTCTCTCTCTCTCTCTCTCTCTCTCTGTCGTCCGCCTGTCTGAAACAGCACTCCACTGTGCGGTAAACACAGAGATCCCTGAATAATTCATACGCTATCCTCACCGAGAGGCCCCTCGGCTTGTTTGCGCGCTGCCTTTCGGTCGGTGTGGGGGAGCAGAGGCAGGAAAAATGATCTTGTTAAACACGAAGGCAACTTTGCACTTTCGATGCTATAATGACGATTAGATCCGCTTTCGGTACGGCACGGATGTCTTCCCACTGCAGATGTGCAGAGAGCACGGCTGCGGTGTATGATATCTCTTCTTTGCATGCACATATTTATGCATTTAGAAATTTCTCTTACATGTTTCCCCCATTTCAGTTTTGTCTCTTGCACTGGGGGGGGGGGGTGACTGAGGATGAGAAAAGGTCCTCTAAACTAGCACATGAGCCTTCACATGACAACCCAAGCTGCAGTTTTATGGCTTAGACCAGAATTCTTAACACATGCTTTGTATTATGCAGAAATGTGATGTTTTTTGTCACTGTTATACCTAATTTCTCATGCTTACCCACAAAGTAGCGAATGCAACCGAAGTCCAGGTTATGAGGAACGAACAGAGCGAGGGCAGGCGGTCATCCACTCACTTGCAAATCCGTAATCCCACTAATCCGAAACGGTTCGACTGATCTGTCGCAACCCTTTTCCTGTTACATAAGCGAGGTCCAATTAATCGAAGTGGTCGCATCGGATCAGTGTCCGTTTTTTCCCCGGTGAACTGCCTCCTTGAGTAAATCAAAGGATTCCGACGGCGGTGATCCGACACTCATACCCCCTCTGAGCCTTCGCTGTGAGGCAGCGCCGGTGATCCGCCATCTCCGGTTACCCTACGAGGCTTACGGCGTCCCTCATAATGACCGACAAAAGAGAAATGCACAGAACCCGGCAAACCTGTAGACGTCATCTGTAACAGACGGTCGATCTGCTGTACAACATCTGCCCTGACATGCAAGGCGGTCTATCAACACCCCTGTCACATACAGCAACTTCAATTCACAGTGGAACCTCCTGAATGGTTGCAGTGCATGAGGCGGGATGGGTTATTCTCTTCCAAAAGATGAAGAGCGTTTAAAGCCATTAAGGAAAACACAGGACAGCAGGACGATGAAGTGACGAATACCGAAGACCTCTGTCAGTATCCAGTAGTGCCTCTGTCTGTACAGGTGGAAGAAGACCTTCACTGTGAATGAAACTGTTCTTTGCTGACTTGGGTCTGCGAGAAGCTGCCCTTACGAGGCTTACTAGCTTATAAGGGCTCACATTCCTTCCTTTTCCGATGGGCCATCTTCAATAAACTATTTATACGTCCCGATTGGGAGGTCGCCTCCCTCAAAGCTTTGACAGGCAACAAAGGGCCCCTTTCGTGGATGCTGCCTTTTGTAACTTGCTCATGTTTCAAAATCCAAGCACAAGGCCCCTAACAGGGCTCCTGAGTGTGCCAGCAGCACAGGGACGCTAGCAGACACAACGAGATGCACAAGCAGTCTTCCCCCAACTAAATGTGATCAGTGAAGCAGCACAGGACCGTGGTGCTGCGTGACTGAACAAGACCGACAGTGGCCGATCATAGACTGCCTTGAATTTCAAACCAGCCTTAGCTCACCTGACAGGTGTTTACATAGCAGGGGAAGCACAAATTTACCAGGTTAACCCCACAACGCATGCCTGCTTACTGTGGCAGGAGGGAGGCACAGTGGTTTAAGGAGCCCAGCTTGTGACCTGAAGGCTGCAGGTTCTGCTCCCCAGCTGGGGTGGGCACACTGCTGTAGACTCAGACAAGGCACTTCACCTGAAACGCTTCAGTCAAAACCCCAGCAGCGGAAGCGGATATGCAAAACGTAAGCTACGTCACTAACTCTGATGTGGATAAATCCCCAGCTCTCGTCTCCAGTCTGCACCGAGGCAAACATGTAGCGCTCAGACAGCAACGGTGAGGTACTGCAGCTTGTTGGTTGTTTGGTCAACAAACATGCATAGGGTGCAAACACGACTCGCTTCAAGCCACAAACAGCACCTGTTCCCGGGAAGCACTCCCCTGTCTCTACCTTTCCTGATGGTCTGAACTCTGCCCCCCCCCATCCCCCCACCCCATCCGCCTACTCACCGGTGTTGGGGGCTGCAGGTATCCGGGTCCTGGACAGCAGCTCCAGGGGCTGCTCCCGGCTGGACACCGCGTCCGCGGAGAAGCAGGATTCCGTCTCGTAAATCGTCTGCAACATCGCGCACAGGCCCGGCACGGTGGGCCTCAAAAGCATGCCAGTCCGATTGTGTTCCAGGATGCGGGCAAAAAGAAACCGGGGGTCCACCGATCAGAGAGGGAAAAAAAAACAAAAAAGGGACCGCCGGTAAAACCCGCCTCAGACTGAACAACACAAACACGCCTGAATGAAAAAAAAATGCAGGAGCGCACTCTTCAGAAATTCAGCGAAAACTCTGGATCGCCGGCCGCCATTTGTTTACCTCTGCTGATAAATGGGTGGCTGAGAAAGTAAACTAGGAGGTTCCACGAGCTGCAAAAAGAGGAAACTGGCAGGAACTGTGAGGTGAGCAGAAGTCCTTTGAACACCACTATCATGGATGTGGTGGAGGCAGAGAGGACAGCAGGAAGCGAGAGAGGCTGAGAACTATGCGAAGATCAAAGCAGCTCCGCGGAGAGGTTCGAACGCGCGCTCCTCTCTTTCAGTCCGAGCTCCTCGTTGAGAATCCGCTGCCACGAGGAAGCGGAGGAAGCGTGGGAAGCGCCGGCCGGGCGCGTCGGAATCTCGCGCGACAGGGTCCGAACGCAGGAGCTCCGCGCTCCGTCACCCTCTCCTCGCTTTCCCGGCGCTGCTCGTCATCGCCGAGCCCGGCACCCCCCCGGGCGGCTTCAGAAAAGGCGCAGGCAGGCTGGTTTAAAGGAAAAAAAGATCAAAACAAAACAAAGCGCAGCCTCGCCTGCTTCCGAGAGGACGCGGCTGAGACGTGAGCGAACGGGTAAAACGCTACTCTGGGATCGCAGGCTGCGGGCGAGCCGTCAGCCGTCCCTGCATGAGGGAAGCACAAGTGAGGCGGAGGCAAGGAGGGCAGGCGAGAGAAAGAAAGAGAGAGAGAGCGAGCGAGAGAAACAGAGGGCTGGGTGGACAGCCTTCCCCGGCAGGCTGTGCGACAACAGCACCACGCACCTACCTCCCCAGCCTCCTCCCTCCCTTCACAAACGCAAAACCCGCTTCAGTCGCGATCCCGTCGCGGGGGGGAAGCCGCTTCAGCGCGCAAGGCACGGCTATCTCCACGACAAAAGCGCTCGCTGGTAGCGACCGAGCTGCCGAGGTGTTTCCTGAGATGTAGCTTTGTTACTTTTGCGGCTTTTTTTTTTCGCGTAAGGCCCCCCACCCCTCCCGGTCTTTGAGGGAGCGCAGAGGCGCAAGAGAGAGCCGGAGTTTACAAACAGACTGGGCTGCTCGGCGAGCCGGGGAGGCTGGAAATAGAAGTGGAGCGGCAGGGGAGGGGAGGGGCCTGGCTATAAATAGAGCCTGGGCGCAGGGGAGGGGAGGCTCGTTCATGCAAACAGCGCGGGCCAATCAGACGCGCCGCTCACACAGTAAGGGGGGGGTTAGGCGGGGAGGGGGGGGTGGTAGGCTACTTGCGCGGGAGCCGGAGCCAGGCAGTGCTTGCTGACACACATATCCATGCAGACACACGCGCGGGGTTTGGCGGACCGCCGCGCGCCCAACGCTCCACGCACCGCCACACAGCCACGCACTCCACGCGTGCCTCCGTTACACAAGCGCACCTGTCAGCGCGCCGCGCCGCGCTAACGCAATCGCACGGTGACACCGGTCAGGCCGAGAAGTGGCCGTTCGGGCTACCGCTACAGTCCCTTTACAGAAAGGGCAAGGACACAGTCAGGTGAACAGAGATATACCAAAGGCCTTTTTAACACAAACGCTCATTCCTTGTGGTCTCTTATACCACAATTCCCTTTGTGTTATAATGCTGGATAAAGACGCTATACAATAACAATAGGAGTGCACAACATACAGAATGCACTCCTATGCTAAGACAATCACAAACAAACAAAAAAAAAAAAAAAGAGTCCCCCTCCCAAGGCTTCTCAGACCGGCCCCTCTCCATAGCTCCAGCCCAGTTTTAGACATGCTCCAAGGTCACGCAAGCAGGACTTGACAGGAACCACAAAAGGGCTTTGTTAAATCCTGACTGGTCACACGCCCTTCCGAAACAATAAGGAACGGCTGTAATCCAACGTGGTCCTCTGCCACTTCGGCCCTTGGCTCCCGGAAGAAGCCGGCGGGCTATTTCTGAACGCTGCACTCAGGTAAGCGGAGCGATTTTGCTCGAGCTGCGCTCATTCCAGCCAGCATGGTGGGCCAAGGAACTGAGGGAGGAGAGCGAAGCTCAAAGGGATCAATTAGTGGGATGAAACGAGAGGAAACCGCTGTTGAGCTTTGCATCATATCGAGAGGACTCCGCTCTCTCCACGTATGAGATGGGGGGGGGGGGGGGTGCTCCCTGCAGAACAGGCTATTCTGTGGGAATCTCCCTGTGTGATGTTTCTAGGGCTGTGACTTTGGCTGTTTTCAAGCCTTCTATCTTCTATCTAAAACGCATTTATTTAACTTAGCAAAATGGAAGTGATACATTCAGTTGTTACTATATGCCATTCTAGCAAAGAATATAAAATAAAAGACATTAAACAAGTGCCTATTAATATCTGAGACACAGACAGTGCGGCCTACTGTTAATCTACTTGCTAACTTGCTAACTGACTCAAGATAACTGGCTAATTGCATTAAATGGCTACAGGTATCTAGCTGGCCAGTTAAAAGTATAACACAAACTTCTAAACAGAGAGGGTCGAGGAACTTAAAATACTTTCTTTGTGTTCAGCTCAGCCGCTTTTACTCCAAAGAACACATTTTGAATGCATAATGTTGTCTCTCCAAAGAGTCTATTCAGGGTGCTTATTTCAAGCTCCAAGTTCTCTTAATAGAGAGTTCAGCAAAACACTACATATAAAATTAAAGGTAAGATTTGTGTATGCCTCTTTACAGGTATAGATTCATCTCTTCATGGAGTCAGCTGGCTTTCTACGGACAAATTCTGGGTCAAATATAAAATGTTTCCATCTTCCATCTTCCATCTTCCAACTAAAATTTCATGCATCACAGGGTTGATGCATTTACCCCAGCCCAAGATAAACCCAGACAGGGCTGAAGACAAACTGACTGGAGCACAGTGGCAGCAGTGGGGAAAAGGCGAAATTTGGATTTCGTCCCGCCATTAGAGCCTACCTCCCATAGTACTCCGCAACCGGAGACGGTGGTGTGGCGCATTCTAAGACAGAGGGTGCGGCCGTCTGTGGAGACAAACTGCTTGACACGGACGTGTACAATGGGCTGTGACTGCCAACAAACTGCTGTTAAATGTGTCGCCGCCCCATTCCTCGTCTCACCTGGCCCTGCCGGTGGGGTCTCACCTGCGACTCTGTGACATATGAAGAGAACACGCTGAACGCGGACTAAAAAAAAGAAAATGAAACACAGAGGACTAAAACAACAATTCTACCCACTTTAAAAAATCGTCAATCTGTTCTTTTTCCATCTCTGCTTCTCGTGTTTTTCCGCTTTCCAGCACCTAAAAAGAGAATGGCTACGCAAAACGCAGAACGCGCCTATACCACGTTTACCAGTCATGCAAATGAAACAGTTGTGCGTGTAGAGAGTCCCTCATACATGCACAAGCATCTCTAAAGCACATCCCTTTAGAGATAAGGTAAGAATCCCTGATCCAGTGTGCAGTGCAGAGCTATAAATGCAGACCTTCCTTCAGTAATTCCACCTCTCTTTACGTTGCTGATGCAAGCGCAGATCTCTGGTGTTCTTGCAACATGCCTGTTTCCAAACGGATCAGAGGGCGCGCTCATCCCCTGCAGTACCGCCATCCGGCCACAAGGAAATATTCTGATACACGGCCTGCAAACCGTGTTTATACTGCAGCACTCTCACAAACTCTTTTTTTTTTCTTCTTTTTTTTTTTTTGGAATAATTACATGCTACGTTAAAAAAAAGGATCCTCGGCGCGGTTCGGGATGAAATTTGCTCGTACGCGCGGTTGAGAAACGGGCCCCCTGGGGCCTGAAGGCAGAGCCCTCGGTGGCCTTTCCCATGGAGGAGCGGGGATGCAGGTGCCCTGCTCCCGCAGCAGTGAGGAGCAAGCCTCTGCCAGCCCTCCTCCTTGCCTCCTCCTCCTCCCCCCCAGCGTTACTCCACAACAGCCCCACTTATTTATAGATGGATGTACTTTTCTTTCTGTCTGACGTGGACCGAGTGTATATTTAGCCCTTGGAGAGCAGGCTTGTTTTTTACGGCATGAACTCATCTAGTTAATGTCAAGGACTTATGCTTGCCAGACGACAAAAAAAAGTGGGGAAAAGGGATGAGGTTTTCTTTTTTTTTTTTTGTACAATGACTCCCCTCTTCACGCTAACCCAACACAGCCCAGCCCAATCAAAAAGCAGCACTTAGCCCAAACGGTTTACTCCTGTACTCCTTGGCTTTCTGTTCCAAATCACACCACCACCATCTGTTTGCTTTGTTAGAGCCCTTGTCCATTGCAGTGTACATAGTTCGATCTTAAACCATGTATGCAGCTGGGATATTTACTGAAGAAAGGTTCGGCTCAATGTTCAGTACCCCACACAGCTGCCGCTGGCTCCTGTTGTTTCTTATTCACAAAAGAGAGGACCCAAAGGTGTGATTTGTCACTTCAAAGCACTAACAAATGCTGAGATGGAAAAAAGACAACTGGGCCATTGTGTGTGAGACACCCAGCTCCTTCTTGCCTTCCACAAAGACTACAACTTTGCATGCCTGGACATCTGCAGAGGACAGGGGGACCTGCTGACAGGTGACACCAGGGGGAACACGGACCGAGCACGGGAGACTGAATCAGCTTCCTGCCTCCAGGGGCCAGTCAACCGGACCCGCCTCCCTCTTACGGCAGCGTCTCTCACAACCCGATAAACACATCACCCAGCTGCCGGGTCAATACGGCTTGACTGGTAGACACGGCAGACAGATCTGGTTTGCGCCCGCCAACCCCCATCTGGCGCCGGTACGACTGTGCAGCAGAAATCAAGGAATCCTCACGCAGGATTGCAGGATCACAGGATCACAGGATCACAGGATCACATCAGAACCGTGGAACTTCCACTGGCAAAAAGACAGAGTGTTCGGGCAATTAAAAAAAAAAAAAAAAAACTCCATCACGCAATTCGCTTAGCAGTGCCATTTAATAGACAGGACCTGCCGCAACATGAGCTCGAAAGAAAGCACTGTTCAATTGTTTTCACCAATAAAATAAGGGGGAGGCTGTACGTATTGATTGACAGTTATCTACACTATGCAGGAAGCGGGAATTAATTAGCTTTATCTGGCATGGTCTGCGCACAGCGTGTGTCTATGCTGGGTGCGTGTCACCCCTCCTCGACTCGCTGAGAGCCGATGCAATTATCACACTGTTCAGAGATGCCATCTCCTACTAAAGCCCCCTTCCAAACTTGGCGCCCAGGATAGGGTGATTAGAAGTTCATAAATAGTTCATTAACCACTATTCAATATTATGCAGAAAGCTGCGGCTAAAATTGTCGTTTCGTTTTACCTGCTTAATTGCGCATTAATGACAGGAAGTGTCCCGGGTGGAGGTTTAAACCAACTGCTTTGTTATTTTATGCAAACGAATTCTTATGTTCGCTGACGGGAGAAAGTGTAAAAAACATACAGAGAAGAATGGAAAGTGAACAAACGCATCGAGTTACATGAAATACAAAGAGAATCGGCCATTTGCCCTTTCTAAGAGAAGGAATATTAGTGGCCCTACTGGGGAGGAAATTCAAAACCGCCGGGTGTAGTGAAACCTAATGCCAGGCCACTAAAACAGTAGTGCACATTTTTCTCCCAGACCCAGGTCTCTGTGATGTGTCTGCGCCAGCATGCTGGACTCCACCGTCGGACACAGCCCTCCTCCTATGACAGGAATAAACCTTATCTTGCCCGGGGGCCGAACCAACTCTCCAGCCGCTGTCTCCATGGTGACGCATTTCGAGCGGACGGGGTGAGTCACCGAGAGAGAGGCGGGGCCGTCGCGCGAGCGAGGACACCTGAACGGCGGTCCAACCGGGACCGCCAGAACGCCGCTGGAGCGCGCGAGGCTGTCCTCAGGGAGCTGCCTCAGTAACACCAGGGGAGCCTCCGTGGGTTTGCTTCCCTTCAGCCATGGAGATGCTCTCTTGGTTTGCTGCTTGCTGGGGGCCCACAGAAAAACACTAAGCTCTAAAAATAATAACCCCAGCTCCAGATGAGGGCAGCTGTGGAGGGTGAGAGGGAGGGAAGACAAAGGGAAGGACAAGTCCGTAAGGACTAAAGACTGTAAGCCACAAACGAGAAGCCTTTTTAATGCTTCAGAAAGAGCAAGAAAAAGGTACCTGGAATGAATCTTCAGTGTTGGTGCTTTTTCAAAAGGTGACAGATTACTCTGACTCAGACAGCGAAGTGGCGCATCTCCACTTCCCCTCCTGAGAATTACGCCCTGACCCACACTGACAAACAAACGCGTCATTCTCCAGCGCGCCCCGAGCATCGCCACACTGATTCAGGATCAGTATCGAGCGCAGCCTGTTAATGAAATTATACCCACAGAGGAAGCGGAATTATGTAAATCCTTGCAGCAACAGTTTGTGATCATTGGGATACAGACACAGACATGTTATTGTACATGTTGTTCCTTCACAGCATGGAAATCTTACACATTCAGAAGATGTGCAGAATGCATGAGGAAAACTAGAACAAGGGGACATATTGTGTATACAAACACTGAAGTACAAATGTGTATTAGTGGTAGCATGGGGCACACATCATCAGCTGACACACACACGCACGCACACACACGCACACACACGCACACACACACACACACACACACACACACACACACACACACACACACACACACACACACGCACACACACACACACACACGCACACACACGCACACACACACACACACACACACACGTACACACAGACACACATGCACACACACAATCACACATATATGCAAACACACACAGATGCACACGTATGGGTGCGCACACACACACACACACACGCACGCACCCACGCACACACGCACACATACACACACACGCATACACACACACACACACACACACACACACACACACACAGAAAATTGGCTTTCCACAAATAGAACATGGCGATGACTCATTCTCTGCTCAACCCCACTTGTAATTTTCTGCCCTGGCAGAGAAGTGTTTTTTTTTTCTTTCATTTCAGAAATAAATATTCGAGGATCACGTCAATCACCTGGAAAAGGAAGCGGAAGCCGTTAGTCTTTTTGGATAGCTGTTGCTCCAGAGGGGCGGCAGCGAGGGGGGTTCCATACCCCATCCTCCCATCCACTGGCAAACGGATTTGCCTCTATCACTAAGCAATGACAGAGAGCCTTGTGGGTAGGCAGCCAGACACTAAGCCCTCTCCATGGCTTCAAAGGCTGAGCCCGATTCTCAATGGAAGCAAATCCGACCCGCCCAAGTGTACAGGGGAACAGGAAAACTGAAAGATTTAGTCTAAGCCCTCTTTATCTTAGCTCTAGCAAATCAGCCAGCTGAAAATTTGGACCGTCCTGATCAGTGAAAAAGAGCAAAACAATACACCCACAGGCATGTTTGCGTTATACATGCAAATTGTGCTTCTCTTTAAAGAAGAAAAGCACTAACAAAAGCATCACACTGCGTTGAACATTCAGTGACAGCATCATGTATCACCTCCTCTCTTTTTATTAGATATTCACACACTTATACATTTGCACAAAACATAACCGCTCTGAGGAGGTTGGTCAAGCAGCAGTCAGGACAGGATGGGCCTTATTCATTCTGCCTTGAGCTCTAAGCTCCCTTATGTTAATTGATAAGTTTGACACATTGCCAATTTGCCCACTCCTCAAGAAGATCAACCAGACCTCTAAAGTATAGTCTGTGTCCCTGCAGCCATTCAACCGGTAGTGTAGCACAGCAGTAAGGAGCAGGACTAGTAACCGCAAGGTTGCCGGTTCGATTCCCCGCTGGTGCACTGCTGTTGTACCCTTGGGCAAGGTACTTAACCCACAATTGTGTCAGTAAATATCCAGCTGTATAAATGGATAACGTAAAAGAAACTGTAACCTACATAAGTCGCTCTGGATAAGAGTGTCTGCTAAATGCCAATAATGTAATGTAATGTAACCCTGCATCCATGAGTGCAGGCCATCCCCTTGAGCGCCAAGCAAAAATGGAATTAGGTGTGATTCTGAAACCACCCGTTGTGAGCCCACAGAGGCAAACCCCCTTTCAGCCCACAGAGCTACATGATCCGTGAGCCACCCGTTCAGTCTCTGAACCAAAACTGGTCTGTAACCAAAGGCCAGAGCAAAGACTCTCTCTGCTCAACGCACTTTAGGGAGGTCTGAAGCCTCGGCAGCGCCACTCTCAGGGGGGACGTTAACGGCATTCGCTTGGCACCAAATGGAGCAGGCTCTTTTCCGCAAAGCGACCCCAAGAGACAGTGTGTCAGGAGGCTCGGGGCTGGAGATGACAGACCCAACAGGTTCCCACATAACAGGGTAACGCCGCAGACACAGACACAGTTCTGGTCTGGGTCTTGGTGCACTGCCGGCACAGTGGGCCTCTGCTGTTAAGTGCACTATAAAGTGGCAAAGTGCTCGCTGCCGCGGCTCCCGACGTAGCCTTCGAAACACAGAGGCTGAACAAATAAAAGCAAACAAAAAAAACAGGGGCGCTCGAAAGGAGCAACCCGCCGCAGAATGAGCCGTGACGAGCGCCGACAGCCCCTCGGGCTTCGGATCGGGAATTTGAAACAGCGCATAGGTTGCCACGGCACCCAATGACATTCAAAGACGTCATTGGGATAGGTTAATAAAGGTCTGGGTGGTCGTCACCAGGTCTAATTATAAACCCAAGAGAGGGGAGAGTGGTGTAAAAGAGAGGGAGAGGGTGACAGAGGGAAAGCGGAAATGTTAGATGTAGCACTTTGCAGAAGAGAATAATGCCAGCTGCCAATGTTTTCTGCATTAAGTAAATCAGGAGAAGCGCCCTTCTGTTTTAGCTGATTTCCACACAGCTATTAAACAAACACAAGTTGAAAACGGTGATGATATCAGAGGCTATGCATTAGAGTACCTGCTTCTAATAATGTATGCTGTGGGTGGCTAACCATGGAAAGGTTCGCTGTATAAATGAGTTTGGTTACGGCCAACATCAACAGGACCTAATCACAAAAAAACAAGACAATTTCAACCAACCAGACTCACAAGATCCTTCCAGCACCACCAAATACATCTCCAGCATAAGTAAATATCACATAAATGAATTCATTTTGCTTGTTTTCTATGACCAGGGAGCCACAGATGCAAATCATGCCATTTAGCTGCGATAATAATTGAGAGCAAAATTCAACCAAAGGTTATACAAAATTGAACAATTTACTAAGAATGTTCATACCCTCCCACGTTAGGTATACCATTAGTACTACAGTTTATCTGTGAAAACTCACTGGGTACAAGAAGGTAGCAATTTAGCAAGGAGTATGGTGCTGGGTCTATTATTAGCAATAGACCTAGCTAGTTTGATAGCAATCATATGCATCTGAATTACTCAGCTATACAGGTACCTCCATAGCTATAAGCAGCAGACAGCAGTTTTAATTTGGATTTTTTTTCTGAGTCGTCTTTCTTTTTTACTTGCCATCTATTATCATGCCTATCTACCTCTTAAGCTAGTATTAACTAGCTAACACTCTTAGCTAACTAAACCAAAGGTTTATTTCAAGCATACATCAGGAGAATTTGGATGCTGCTCTGCAAACATGGTGCCTTCACCACAAACCCAGACAGCTGTGGTTGCGGAAGCAATTTTTGGTCCGCACAACATTACATCTTTGCGTTTGCCTATGAGCTAAAAGAACATAAAAAACAAACCTGAAATACAGATAGGAGAATGAAATTTTCACAAAGTAGCAGAAGAATATTTTGCTGTACTATCGAACACCAGACAACACGGAAATTCTTCCTGGTGAAGTAAGAAGTTACCCACAGAAGTTTCCTAAATCACTGGCAAATAATTTCAAGCTGTCTACACAGGAACACAGACATAATAACGAAATGGCACTCTTGATGAACTCTAAACAAAAGAGCGCTTCTGGCAACGGTCACACAGAAACTACCATTGAAGTCCGATATTTTTGCATGGCAAGCTTTAGAGCAGGCCAGGTCAGCCTTGGCAGCAGCGTCACAGGCTTTCATGCCAGCCAGGAACTGAACCATTCCATTCAAACGCTTCCTGACGTGAGTGAACCAGTTTGGCTTCCTTCCACAGCTCTGATGGTGTTAGTGGTTAAAGAAGAGCCGAAAGAACCTGCTGGATTGCGTCAATCTGTGAAGGGAGCTGAGTAGCCCCTCTCACTTCAAAGGAATGGGCTTTGTCGAAAAGAAACACAGAGAGGGAATCAGCTTAGAGTGAAGGGTAGGGGCCTGAACCAAACAGCTAAAACAGGCTGTCACAGCTGTCAAGGAACCCTGTCTGCCGCGCAACAGACAACGGGTCATGGAAATCCAATACGCATGCCACCTTACACAACAGATATTAAAACGGAGTCCCGCTGCAATGCTGAAAATATTGGTCAAAAGCCCCAGACCCAACACATACCTTGTCACCAGTGAACAGGTATCATTTCACACAAGAAGAGAGCATCAAACAGAGCAAGGTAATGTGTAAAAATGTGTAAAATAAATAGCCTTGGATATGGATGTCTGCCAAACAAATAATGGTCATGAGGACAAGCAATAACAACGACAGCGCCTGGATTATCTCTGATGTCATTTCGGCAGTTTGACCATTTCCATGAAGAGTACCCATGATGACCTTTTGGTTATAGCATCAGCCCACACTTTGGAAAATTAGGGGTCCAATCTCTTGGCTAGGTTCGTACTGGCTAAGAGGGGCTCCAGAGTGGCCCAGTCAACTCAGGCCTCAACCTGCTCACTGTGAGCACAAGGTGAGCTCTGCATCCTGGATTCTAACCCTGCTGTGTCGTCAGCTGACAATAACTGTGAGCCTACGAAGGAGGCAGATCTGTTCTGTTCAGGTAAGTCTGTCTGCCAGGTTTCCTTGTCTAGCTACTCTCGCATATGACGTGTGGAGACGCTGCTATCCTCTGATCGTGCTGCTTCACTGTGGTGCACTGCGGAACTCATAGCGTCAAACACAGTGTCTGCATGTTGAATGCGAGTGTGTACTGGAAGACTAGACTCAAAAAAAAAACAACTTAAAACGTGGATATCAACAGCTCTCCAGTTGGTGCTTGGCATTAAACAAGATGAACGGTAGGTAATAGCCCTCCTGTAAACCGCTGTCTTCTCCACAGGGTGTCACAGAAACAATAATGTAAAAAAATGCAATCAAGCAACCAATTGAGATATGGCTCCTTAACAAGTACAGAGGGCTCTGAAAAATCATTTCTTCAAGCTTGCCCTGTAATGAGCTGTTTATACTAGTGGACAGCACAGAAGCACAGAAACGTTGCTTCAATTTGTTTTGAATGGATGTACCCACGGTTAATGAGGTACGGCGGGAAAACGCAACAGAGGCGATTCAGTTATTCCTCCAGACCGCGACTCACTCTGTGGTTCAGTCAGGCTGCATTGTAATTATGCGTGACGTCAGTGACTCCACATAGCCAGAGCTGCTCCAAGTATGGAAACTGACTTTAAAAAGAAAAGCAAAAAAATATCGCAGAGCCCTAGGAACATGACATGACAAAGTACTTTATGGCATGCAAATATTTTAGCAAGTACATTCCTAAGCTAGGCATTATACTAGGACACGGGACGGCTACCTTACAAGGTTCCGATACAAAATAAATGCATTCCGCAACAGGTGAATTTGGCTGCATTTTAAAGTGCAACATTCCATTATAGGCAGTAGTTTCGATTACATAGCCCAGCTTGCAGTGACTTTTTTTCTGTGTAATCACCAAGCTTGGTGTGATTTCAGTTGCTGCTTTCCAATTTCTACCCTTCCAGGGTACAAACCCCACAACATCCTCAACAGTCAATCCATAGACCTGCCCCAAAATGACATACTCAGTATCAGACACAAAAAGCACCAATCCCACCTTTCACATTTGAGGCGCTGAAGGTGAACCTTGGTTTGCTGGCCCTGTAAGACATCACAAGAGGGACTTTGCTTGATGCGTGGCTTTTTAAACTAGCATTTACTGTTCTCAGCTCACCGGAAATAGAGAAGAAACCCCCATGCTGCCTTACCTGGGGTGTGAGGAGAGTTCATTGACTTAGAGTCACGAGTGGGCAGTCGTCCGGTGGCCCTGCTGGCTGCAGCGCGGGAGAGCCCAGAAGACCGTGGAGGAGGAGGCGGGTTTATACAGACATGTGAGAGGGGAGGTTGGTTGCCGGGCCGCAGGCTCTAAAGCGGGTCGTCCGTCTCGGCCATGTCTTCAGGAAGCTGGGAGGGGTGGGGAGGCGGGTGCTGTAGGCGCAATCACGCTGCTGCAGGCAGAAACAGATGGAGAGAGGAGTTAACAGCCTGACTGTGTACAAAGAACAGGGAGCCTTTCTGCTAACAGAACGGCGTTCAGTGACTGAAGCCTAGAACAGTCACTGGATGCTGGAGCGTATCTGGAGTGTACTGTGCTGAACACACAGGGCGAAATAGTGTTAGGAGTCTCATGTCCTGCTGAACAGAGAGGGAGAATTTGTGTTGGGAATGTCACATTGTGCTGAACACACAGGGCGATTTAGTGTTGAGTGTCTCACGTTGTGCTGAACACAGAGGGTGACTTAGCATTGAGTGTCTCGTGTCCCGCTGCCAACAACCAATGAAATAGGACAATTCAACAACGTAATCTTCTGGACATGGACAAGGAGGAGCTCACTGAGGTGTGATGAAGGTATGTGTATTCATATGCCTTGTCCATGCTGGAATAGATACCATACGAACCAACAGAGGTGCCATAAGTGGAAAGAAACAGATTGGCATCTTGGTACCAACAGGTGATTTGTATATGGCGGAGTTATGTTCTGTACGTACTACAACACTCCAGAATGCCGTACGTCAGTTCCACAGCAGTCAACTCGTACAGTGTGGCAGGTGCATTCATAGTACACTCGCTTACAGTCGATTGTACGGTATGCTCTGGGCTTGAGAGGAGCTCTGGGTTTGGGCTTCTTCCACCTACGCCAAACTGCTGCTAGAATCTCAGCCCCTTTAAGGGTAGCCTATGGCTCAGACACCAACCACACCATTAAAAAGAGCTCTTCGCTGCCTTATGCTATTACGCATACATGGTTAGAAAACCAGAGACAAGGATAAACAATGCATTCAGTGCAGAAAGGGGCATCTTGCCTCTTTTTGATGGTCATTTGCTCCCGTTCAACATGGGTTTTTTAGGGAACATGCATTTCATGCCCTTTGTCTACTGTGAATCCTTTGTGACTCCAGTCTCTTGCTGGCCTGGTCACCGTGTGTGTGTGTGTGTGTGTGTGTGTGTGTGTGTGTGTGTGTATGTGAGGTGTGTGTGTGTGCATGTGGGAGCATTTCCTTTTGAAGACAAATCACTTCAGCTGAATTCCATTTATATTATGACCAATCCAGCACCAATTCAAATGTGTGATTTTCTGTTGCAAATATTTTCAGCTCAGAGTAAATTAAATCACGGAACTGTTTTAAAGCAATTACGCACCTCCTCCTCTTCGCCTCTGTTCTGTCTGCCTGAAGCTTCCTCTTTTGCATTACAATAATGATACGTTATGTAATTATCAACGAAACGTGCACATTTACCTATGGAATCATGGTATAGCAGAGGTTTTCACACACTTCCCTGACTACACTAACTTGGATGTCACTTACTTTGAAATCCCAAACTTTCCGTTCGGCTCCCCGAGCCAGAGCGGTGTTTGTGTAAACCTTACTGCTCCCAGCAGACAGACGCCTTCTTAGTGTTAGTTTCATTCCTATTATATAAGGGACTGGCAGCTGGTTCTTTGTTGCATGAGCGAACTACCCGTGGTATCAAATGTAGCACTCAACACATGAGCTGGGAGAAGTCCAGCAGGAGAAGCCCGGAGTCAGAGACCGCAAAGCTGTGCAAACACAGGAAGTAAACACTCCCGGAACGGCACAGTGCGTACGCCGCCCCGCAGCCTCCGGCCGCCCGGGATGGTGCTGAAACTGCAGTCATGGCAACCGGTGTGCACCTATCAATACCCTTAATGAGACCTTAACAACACCGTGCTCTGCACTCAGTGCACTGGGCTGGGCACTGAGCTATATTTGCGTGAATATAAAGTTTGGTACTGTCTTAAAGATCAGGGCTCCACCAGCTGTACCAGCTGTGTAAGTCAACCTGGTCCATTAGACATCCTACACTGCAGGTTTCAGTCATTACGTTACATTACCTTACCTTACTTTAAATTTGTTTAGCAGACACTCTCATCCAGAGAGACTTATACCTTACAGTATTTGTACGTATGTAATTCTTTTATGGGGGCCACGATTGGTTCTGCGGAAGGGCTCAGCAAGGCTAGATCCCCACACTAACTTTGCCTCCCCTTGACACTCTGGCACAATGACTCAACAGGTGAGGCACAGAACAGAGGGGAAGTTCAGGGAAAGCAGGGAAAGGTGGGGACAGGAGCCAACACTGCAGTCCCTTATCCTAAGACCAAACGGTCCATATGCAGGGGGGGAATTCCACGCGAACAGACCGACGTCATTCAGATACTCCATTTAAACACACTCACTTAGAAGGGGCAGGGTGACCACGGTGTGGGACAGATGAGCAGAGCCCCACAGTTCCACTAATATGTCTCAGCTCTCACATCCGTGCACAACAGGAGCTTTACCACGCCCAGCTGGTCGCAGTTTCACATGGCCCATCGGCATCAAACCCTTGACTGGTCATTTTAACACAAGGACCATCAATAACTGGTCGCTATATCACACTGACCGTCAGTGAACAACCATGAGTGGTCACTATATGACACTGACCATCAGTGACTGTCCATGACTTGTCACTGTAACACACTGACTGTGAGTGACCAACCGTGACTGGTTGCCATATCATAGTGACCATCAGAGACCAACCATGACTTGTTGCTCTAACACACCAACTGTGAGTAACCAACCATGACTGGTTGCTGTATCACATTGACCATCAGAGAGCAACCATGACTTGTCACCATATGACACTGACAGTGGGTTTATCGCTGCTTGCACTGCAAAAAAACCAAATGCTCTGAACAATGAGAGGCCCAGACCAAGTCAGCCAGATTGACGAGGGGTAAAAGGACAGAGCAGAGTGTGCAGGAAATGTCTGAGAGAGATGTGGCCCAGGGAGTCACTGTCCCGGCACAGTCTCCTCGTGTGTACTGTCCCTTTCGGGCACAGTTAGACAGGCACTGTTCCCACAGGGGTTCTTGGACAGCTCTGAGACCCACAGCAGGAATGCTAAAATTGGCTCCCTGCATTTCAGACATCGCCTCCGTCTGAAGGCACGCTAGCTTTATGTCGCCACCTGCTGGAGAGAGGGAACAACTGCAAGCGACCTAACCCTGGCTGCAAAATGTGTGCCTGAAGCACCTCAATGCAACTGCTTAACTTGCACCTCCCGTATAGGGGACAGCTAACCACCATGGCTGCTTCCAGAATCCTACAAGACATACATAAAAACATAAAAAAACGCTCCAGAATTTAGACATTGAGAAGCCACTGGCAGACACGAAAAGGTATCGCTCACCCACCAGACCAGTGTCGTCGCAGGAAGCCGATGTTTCCTTCATGCAGTGAGGTGTGTGCGGCACCTGGAGACCCCTGGGCGGCCACAGTGTGTATGTGTGCAGCCTAAATGTATTAGCTCCCCATCCGAGGGGCCCTCTTCTCTAAGCCGTCTTGTAATATTCCAGGACCGACCGCATAGGACGCCCTGTACTCGGACGGACGTCCCGCACCACCGGCATTAAATCAAACGCGGCGGCTTTGTACCCAAATCTCGGATGAGGATTTAATGCTCTTAGACCAAGTGGGGGGTATTCGGAGGAGCTGTTCAGCGATGGCCTGCTTTACATAAAAAAAAAACAAAAAAAAACAAACAAACCAACAAATACGACGGCCTTCCTGGCCGTGGGTTTCCTTTTAGTTTATGGGTCTATCAGGGAGGGCCGCTGATGCAGGTGAGAGGAAAAATGAACAGCAGGTGCGACCAACGGCAGGAGAGGCCTAGTCTCCTTTAGTTTTACCCGTCGTGCAGCGGGATAGTTCACATTACAGGATCAGGACGGTGGGGAGCTCCACTTCTTGGACTCCACTTTCCCGGAAGCGCCTTTCTCCGAGACGCACGCCGAGGGACGGTCAGCCGGGGCAAGACTGTGGCCCCTGGCCAAACGACCCAGGCTGCGTCCCTGCAGACGAGGGGGATGCTGGGATAGCCGTGTCACTGCAGAGGGCTGGGATAATGGGATATTGTGAAGCAGGGTATTTTAAACATCCAACTGCCTAAAATCCACACGCTATTTACAAGCTGGTGTACTGGACGCATCAGTTTCATGACGTACGGGAATTAAAATAGTAAAACCCTTTTGTTTTTGTTTTTTTTAAAAAACACAGCCAGACTGACCTTCAGTAAATGTGGGCCTGACGCCTTAAGAACAACTAACCTTTAAACTTGGGAAATCCTGGGTTGGTGTTGGAGACGCTGAAAATAGTGGCGAACTGAGGTGTCCTCTGGCTCGCCCGCAGGTGTTATTTCAGAGTCCTCCTTAAAAATGTTCACGTCCAACTGTCCTAGAGACGTCCCCCATTAGTTAAACGGTCCTGACGACTGCTCCGCACGGACTGACATTAACGACGTTTCTCCGCTTCCCACTACGGCCGGTTGGGAGGAGAGCGGAGCGTGGAGCGTCGGTGCCGTTACAGCCTCCAGCTGCGGCAGCCTCTCTGCACCACCGAATCGGCCGGCCGCCTGTCCCGCAACACTGGAGGACACCTCTCCTGCAGCTTTTGAAGGCGCTCTCGGTGCAAACGGGAGCCACCACCGGGCGTTTCGTTGAGGATGAGGACGAGGAGGAGGGCGGAGGGGGGGCTCGGTCGGAAACCGCAGGTCGTCACCACGCCTGCAAAGTCACAGCACCGGGACGAGTCCTCTGCCGTGTGCTGCACCGCTGGTCCTGTGTGCAGTCACCACAGCTCTCAAGGAGAGAGGACACCGTCTCCCCGGCAGCCCAGTCACGCCCCCCCCCCCTCACACACACACACACACACACACACACACACACACACACACACACACACACACACAGACACACTCCCCCATGCACCCTCCCGCATCACTTCCTTAAAGAGGCAATGTATTTTTTTTTTTTTTTGGATTTTTAACCTGGCTCGCAAATTAACAACCGACACTGCATTACCAATCCCAGCCAGACTCTCCAGGTACTCCTGAGACACTGCAAGGAGCAAAAAAGATATTATGCTCATTCATCCCTTCTGAGGACTTCTGTTATGGCAACCTCTCAAGAAAGAATTTTTTATTTACATTAACATTTGTAAATGCATGTAAAACATGAGCACTCAGCAAAAGTGCAGGGAGCTAATGAAGCCTGAAATGCTCCTGTCTGCGTGGACTGGCCCGAAGCAGTTCACTCCCACGGTGCCAGAGCATACGAGACAGAGTGTCTACACGCTCCTTCAATGAGCAACTCTCCCCGGCTCATTGTTCCAGACGGATGGTACAATGTGCAGTTATGCACTGGAACAAGCACGTCAAAGGAAAAAGGGAGGAAATCGCTGTCCAATGCAGAGCCTGACTCTGTATGTTTAGGGCGGCGGTTAGCACAGAAGCGCTCGGTTGTTACATGTGTCATTCTGGGTTGCACTTCAACATTCCTTCCTGTCTCTGAAAGGGAAGGCACTGGCTGTCAGATTTCAACTCTGGCCCTAAAAAGGATGTGCAACAGGCAGGTGTGCTGCCTCGAGTCGGCAAAAGGCACCAGACTTGTTTTTGGAAACGTGACAACGTACCCAGAAGTTCTGAAAACACACCTGTGGGCCTATATTTGAATTTGCCAATAAACCCTTTAATGTTAGCCATCGAAGGCATTTAAGTTCTTTATTTCAACACCGAATGCTGTCGGGCACGTTATTGCACCCCGGCTTACACGAGTAACGCTTATTTGCAACTCTTTGAGCAGAAATGACACCCTGCCAGAGGTGTTGACAAGCTGTGTAATGCTTTATCTCACGTTCACTGCTGATTTGCTTCTTCCTTGAAAGAGTAATGCAAAGGTCGCTAAGGTGTGTGCCGGCCCTACCAGAAAACGGCCAAAGGGAAAAAAAGAAACAGTCCTTCAAGAAACAAACAATATGAGAGGCGCAATAAACCCTGTTATCGCATACAACCATCATAAAACCACGGGCTAATGAGTTTCTGCAACACAACTGGGGATTACGCTGCATTTCCTTTCAAAGATATTAGGCAAGCATTACAATTAAGCCTTTCATGCAGGGGGTAGAATAAGAAGCCTATAACATCCAGGGTGGCACTTGAACACACCCCGGTGTACTCTGCCATCTCCTCGCTGACTGCTGGAAAGTCAGAGAGCCCAGAGACGCGTGCGTTTCTTTCCTGGCACTGCTGAGAGTTTCCGTCAGCCTGGGAGCAATGTTCTGCCATAGATACGGCGAGATAGAGATCTCCTGTCTTCGCACATTCAAGAAGCTGCGTTCATACCAGTGTCATTTGCAGAAAGCGAGGAAATCTCCAAGCCACTGTTTTTTTTTCCGGATAAGACTGAGCCTGGAAAAGGGACAGCACTGTAAATACAAAAATTACAGTATGACCTGTTGATGCAACCTCCAGTGACAGGAATACCGTTCTGGATGCGCACAGTACTGTTATTTCTGAGGGAAGTGAAGCCCACATTTCGAAGGCATCTACTAGTTGTTCTAAACCATTTTCTAGCAGATAAAGTCACAAAAAGTAGAAGCATGGATCCTTCAGTCCTTCAGCGTCTATTTCAGTTTTATGAAGAGACTTGCAGAAAGAATCACTGAGGAAAAATGGCTCCAACTGGCCTTCAAGTCTTATTCCAGCTCTGTTGTGACTCAAAATGACACAACAATAAAACAGTCAGATTAGACTACTCAGACTTCAGCTTTTAGAGCAAATAGTGCTATATTTGTGCTTTTAAATTCCTCGCTGAATCAAGGAGATAGCCATAGTCACCAGAGGGAAGGCTGCCAAGCAATAATTAGTCTCCAAGGTTTAAATCATGTTTTTGAGAAGTCTACTCTGGAGGGCACGGGGCCTCTTTCAGATAAAGATCTGAAAAATTCTATTGCCTTTACCACTGAATTCACAGCTCAAGAAGCAGAAAATGTTTATGGTCGTCATCTCAGTCACAAGAACAATTTATGACTGAAGCCCACATCCCAAACATGGGGTCAGGGATTGCAAGTTACAAAAGACAAAGTAAGGAAAACAGAATCATCTTCAAGGAGAAAGAGAGTATGGCGCTGACTGTCAAGCAATCTCAGAGCTGTTCACGCATGCACGCGTGTCCTGATGTGGTAACAACATGCAAACATTCAAATGCATGATACATACCGCGGGTGGGTGGACATGATAGTACCAGAAAACACACGAGGCTCTTGATAAGCCCAAATATTAACACTCAGTAAGTTAAATTAGTTAGTTAGCTTACATAGATTACTTAGTTCCAATACATATACAATCATAAATAGCAGCAAAAATGTTTGTGCTCACTTAGGTGAGCAAGTTAAATTATTGCAAGCATTTCCGCGTTTAAGACATGTTAAACATCAACAACAAAGCACACACATTATTAGATATATAGCATTT
The DNA here is from genome assembly GCF_013368585.1 of Megalops cyprinoides. Classification (NCBI taxonomy): domain Eukaryota; kingdom Metazoa; phylum Chordata; class Actinopteri; order Elopiformes; family Megalopidae; genus Megalops; species Megalops cyprinoides. The sequence continues at coordinate 17,340,088 of NC_050601.1, read as the reverse complement.
TCCATTTTTGGCCTGCAGTCTTCTCATATTTGTAGTCAATGTCACATATATTGAACATTTTACAATACATGAATACACGGATTGACATGCTAGCAGGACTAATTTATTAGTCCGTGACTAACCTGGTTACAGACCCCAAATTAGGATGTGAACTGAGCCACGTTTTTACGGTTAACCTTCACATGCACAGAAGGAACATCCGCTGCAAAGCGCTCCGTAGATTCGTCGCAGAGAACGCATCTTGTTACAGATAATACAAATTGTTACAAAAAACATTCACCAGCAAATCGTAACAACTTTTCGCTGAGTTGTAACATGTTTACTAACCACCTACCTAACTCACAATGATTACAGCACAAACCGCAGAAAATATAGCTGACGTTAGCTCGCTAACGAGCCAGCAAAATATACTTAGCGTAACGTTACCTGCCTCTCAGCGCGGTGTGATATGCGAGAAGCTCTTGGAAATTTCAGCATCTTTTCCAAATAACATTCTCTTCAGCAGTTATTGAGAGAGATCCATTTCACTGCTTTACCGAATTCAAAGAAATGAGAAGGTGACCGCATAAACTGACATAGAGAACATTCTGTTCAAATGTTTTAGGAAATATTTGCGCTCTCTTCTCTAGATAGCTGAGAGATAAATAGTTTGATCTAACAAGCTAGCTACCGATGCAGATATCCTTATATTTACTTTGCTTTTCGTGCAGACACGCAGAGAGACTGGAAACAGTTAACTTAACTAGCTACCTACTAACCCAACTGCATGCAGTATGTTATGTCAGTAGCTACATTCATTTTACAGTAACGCCTATCTTTTCCACACATAATCAGAGCTACTGTGACAGCGATTGAAAAAATCAGGATGGAAAAACAAAGCATTAGCTAGCTAGCTAGCTAACGTCCTCGCTAAATAGCAACTGCAGCTGACTAGCTACCAAACACCATATGCTCGCTTACCTGGTAACCAAGGCTATCTCCTTCGCTTCTTGAGGCGCGGGTCTCGGGTCTGCCACAGATGTCTCTCAACTAAGCCGGATCGCTAATTATTATTTCACGAAATGTGTCAGTTTCCCGTCACAACTCTTTCTCCTCCATATTTGCAGCTCCTCCACCAACAACAACATTAAAGACGTCACTTCTTCGTCACGTGTTCCTGTCTGTGTGCTAAAAATACACCCATACAACCGCTAAGTAATATACAGCGGGACAGATATACACCCCTTGCTGTGGTGGTAGACCTAGCATTCTACGCGTGGTCGGCTCGTTTCCCGTTCCGCCGAGAAGCTTTGTCAGAGCTCGCCAGATACCTAAGCCACATATACCAACGCCAGCTGCATGGGATGGCTGTTAAAAGCAAGCGCTTTGAGTGTTGAGGTTGGGGTCCCTTCATTAGATTTTAAGCAAAATAATGACCGGGCGGGTAGCTAATTTGGCTAACTACGTAAGCGACATATTCATCAGGAAATTGGCCTGACTTCACCTTTCAGTACTACAGTTGCTACACACCAGTCCACGTCGGCTAGAAATACACTGATGTTGAACCGACGTTTACTATGGAAAAGCTTAATTTATTTTACATGAAGAATCAATCCAATCACATTGTACACAGGAGTGCATATTCGTTATATTAATTAACGTCTGAAGCAGTGCACTGCGCTGTGCGGCATAGGATATTTAGGTTGTTGCTTTTTATGTTATCCTACTTTGTGATGGTTTACTATTTAAATACACTCCATGTTCACTAATCTCTGTTGGCTACCCCGAAAAAAAAAGCATCGGAATAGGCACCACTTTCCAAACTGTAGGCAATAGGCCTACACGTTGTCTCAATATTTTAGTAGCCTACATTTAGCCTATTTTATACTAATGATTTCAAAGAACTGAAGTCTGTAATAATGTGAAGTAGCAAATTACAAGTTATATACAAGTTACTTAAACGTTCAAGTAAAAATCTTTACTGAAATGGACAGTCCAGGGTCTTGCTCTTATAGAGCAGAGGATTTGTGGTGTTCACCGATACCTAAATGAAGAGTGTCTGCCCGAAACAGGTGCAGAATGAAACCAGCAGATATTCGGCTAGATGCAGTCTTTTCTTTTGGTTTAACTGCAATGAAGCTGGTACACACCCTAGTGAAGATCCCATAAAATGTTTCAAACAACGTCAACAATGTTTTTGACGCAAAGTGCAGTTGAAATGCACTCCCAAGGTTGCAGATCAAGCTAGAGATCGGCGTATGGCGGACTGTTATTGCAGTAAGAAAATAGCTATAATTTTCGGCTTCAGTTTCTGAAATACATCAATAATATCCTGTCATGATACACGGCTCTATACCAAAGGAACTCAATATTTCGGTCTGCCTATTCCAAACATCGACAGAGGCAGAGATTGCCACTCCTAGTGTTCCCTTATTTAAACCTACAGATGCTGTTTTTCTATGACTAACTCCCTTAGTGTTAGCTGGTGTGCAGTCGCTTTAGTGCGGCTATGAGATGAAAAAGCATGTTTCCATGGCAACACAGCACTTTTTATGCCAGGGTTAGCGCTGGGAACAGATAATGCTGTCATGTTGCCTAAAGCTGTCATCTTGCCTCACATGTACTGCAGACAAAATACTTTCCTAGGGAAAATGGGGAATTGACAACTTCAAATGGCACTAAGGAGTAGGAGACCACTAGGGAAGAAACACAGATTTGAAAATGCATATGACTCTCTGTTGCCTTTCCTCTGGTCTGCTGTCTAACGCATGACACCACTCATTCTAGAAGGCAAGAAGCAAGGTCAACTGAGGTTGAGTGGCACTGAATACTATGTGCAATATTTAGTGTTAGTGTGGAGTGTGTGAAAATCTAACAACAAGGAATATCCTTGTGATAATTTTCATTCAGGCTGACTTTGTCTTAAAACATTTAATACTTTTGTTTGGATCAGGGGTTGTTTCATTTTGTTTTGCTTATAAAGTTTGCAGTGGCTCAGTGTGAAGTCTGTTCCACATAAAGCAGGGATTCTGGCTCAGCATTTGTCTTGAGCACAATACCACATGAACACATGCCCCAAAATCATAGCAGCTAATAGCAGATGAATACATTTTTGATGAAAAGGGGTGGCTCTAATGTTTCGCTGTAATGTTTAGCTTCCCTCTTCATGAGACCTAGACGCAATTAAAAACACGTTTGTGTGACAGGATGTCCACCAGTCTGCGGACGGGGCCATTTGTGAGCAGCTGGTGGCGTTTACTTGTTTCACACAGCCAGCATGTGGAGGGAGCTGGCTTCTGCTGGGTAAAACTCAATGGGCCGGGCTCATACAGATCTGAATTTGCTATAACCAGCTAATGTGTAGGTTTTTATTTGTCTTCAGTTCCAAGGCATCGGTGTCATTGCTGTGCTGTCTGAGTTGATTGAATTTAATCTTGTTGGGAAGGTCAAACCAGTAAGTAGTACTACTGAGTCCCTCTTAAGTAAAGATTAAAGTCACCTTTGTCGGAATTGGAACCAGATAGTTATTCATGAGCACATACTTCAGACAATTATTCTTTTAAAGACAATTTAACTATTACTCATATTAATCAATATGTACAACTGGACAATTACTGAACCAGCTAAAGATAGCAGTGTCACACCAGTGTCAATCCTGAATCCCACTTTACAAGTCTGGATCTCTAACCACTATGACTCACTGCCACCATACAATGTTCCAAAGTCTCAGTGAGATAGCCCCCTGTAAATATTCTCCAGTACTGCATCATCCTCAGTCCCACAATGTTTTTCAACATGCATTAAAATTCCAGGGAAAGCACGCACAATTAAAAAGCCAGACTCTGGCAGTCAAATTCTCTACTGTTTCTGTCAGCATGAGAGATTCTTTTTGAAATATTATTCTGAAGATGTTGTGTAAAACTGATCACAGCCGGTTACGGTGTCTCTAAAGAAACTGTCTAAAGAAACTGACATGTCCTCATGGCAAGGCAGCACAGTGCGAGATCTGTTCTCTTCTGACAAAGCTGTGCTGTCACCTCTGCAGAGTCTCTGCAGACAAAAACCAATCAAATCGTCCCAGCATACACATGGAGCCACAGAGGGCGACCAATAGCTAAGCTTCTAAGGTTAAACCAGGGGGTAGAATATTCTAGAGGTATGGTGGTTTAACTGTATACCCCCTCCTCAAAGTCTTTTGCTGGTGATGACTTCCATGATGACCTTCACCTATTACTTCAGTGCCTTGGATGAAAAATTTAGATTTAGAATAATAATTAGACTAATATTAGGCTATGGCCAAACTAAGGGTAGTGGAGGGTGACTTTTAGATTATGGCTGTGGTGATTTTAATGCACATCAGGCCTGCTCAGAAAATCATCCCAGTGTCCCTTCTGGTGTCTAGGCTGTAGTTTCGGTGCTGTAAAAGCACTGTCTCAAGTCTCACTTTTGAGCTGTGATTGCAGCGGTTTTCTGACCACACGTAGAGAACAATTTGGTGACTGTAAAAGGAGATTCTGCATTATCATTTTTTTAGAATGACAGAACTCAGGGTCCCATTAAGGAAGACTCTGTTACTGAGAATGGCAGACCTGCTCAGAATCAGACTGGTGACTACAGTGGTGTTCAGACTGTAGTCTGAGAAAATATAAGGTGCTTTGGAGGAGGGCCCCTGGGTGGCTCAGTAGGGGAGCACTAGTCTTGTGCACAGGCTGAGCCCTGTGGCACGGGGTCAAAACCGGCTGTGTTATCTGCCGAACAATGACTGCGAAGCCGACAACAGCGGAACAAATTTGGCAAAGTCAGTTAGGGTTTCCTTGTCTCACCACTCTCAGGCACTTGTCAGCAATTCACCAGGCACATGTGAGCTGCTAAGATGATGTTAGCGGAGAGGCATCTATCTATCCTCCAACTGGTTCCCACGATACAATGGTGCTCTGTGATATGATATGATATTTCAATGTTCTCTGATCTAAATATGCCCTGTTGTGTAAATATGTTTAAATTCCTTCTCACACACTGTTTTTGACATAAAGCCTGTTTGTTGAAGGCTTTGCAGTCAAGCCAACAGTGACTCATGCAGCCTTTAACAGGAGTAAAACAAACATCATCAATCTGTTACAGCAAAAAGGGTTGGTCTTCTACGTGTATTACTTAAGTGATATGTTATAAGCTGGGAAAGAAATGAGGTTACTGCTGAAAAAATAAAGGTTAAAATTCTACAATTTATTGAAGAGGTATGTTTGCATGTAGACTCATTGGAACAATCTGGAATGAAATGTTCAATTTGTATTACTCTGTTTCTAAAAACATTTATTCCTATATTTTGTGTGTTGCATTCTTTTTGGAATTTGAAGGTAAATAGAACTACAACATTTTAACTGAATCCACATACTTGTGTTTCATTTTTTTGTTACATTTTGCTACTAACCATGGTAACATGTCCATGGGAACTTCAAAGGTTAATGATGGGCAAATGGTAATAAAAATTCAATCAAACTTGACTCTCATGACATTTTTGTCTCCCATCTCTCATCCACATGGATAGTTGAGAGGCAATGAGAGGAAAGACAGCTCAATGCACCTATTCCTCTACATCTGCATCTAAAAGCCTCAGTGAGTGCTTAAACCAGGGGAACAACATTGCGTGTTGGACCCTACCATTCCGTCCACACACTGAATGATCTTAGCCATTATATGCTCGATGTTAAAAGTTTTGTGCTTTGGCTCCCTCTAGTGGCCATTGTATAAAACACATCGAGTGAAACTGGATTTCTGTATGTTCATCAACATAGGTGAGTTGATACGCAATGAGCTCATTGTAAAACATATTTACAAAAATAAATTGATGTGTTGCGGTTTGATGAGTGCTGTATTTACGGTGCTGCAGTGACGTCTGGGTAAAGGTACACACTCGCTTTTGGAAATCTTAAAGGATGTAGCTGGGGAGACGGTGCTGGGCTGTTGCTTGTGTGCATAGCATCTGAGGCTTTAACCCCGTGCAATATATCCATTCATTTAAAAGATGTGTTTAATTTAAAATTAAACACATTTAAAATTAAAAATTCATTTTAAATCCACTCTAACCACCTTTACATCAATACGGTTTGTGTAATATCACTTACTGTAGTGTAAAATACCATTATATAATCAATACATAAGAAAGCAATTTAATTTATCATTATTGCTCAAATGCATACTGTGGAGGAAATGAATGCAGTCTGTTAATTAGAACTTAATAATAATTCATTTCATTGAGATGTTGTTAGTCTTTATTAGGAGATAATGGAACCATCTCCAAAGGCTTGTTAGACTAGCCACTGGCAAAGCAATAGGTAAACTAAGCTAATGGCAGGCTGCATAGAACTAACTGTTTTCATAGTAAGTAAGGAAATAATATTCTTAAATCCCTGCAGCCATAACTACTAACTTGTGAATTAATCAAAGTCGTTCTCTGCTTAGCAGAATGGAAGCGTGCCAGTGATAACATTATTCACAACCGTGCCTGCCTCCAAAACCTGGGTGGGGCCTCTTTCTTCTACCATCCAATGAGCCTACTTCCAAACATTTTGTGGAGAGCATGGAAGTGATTCGTGGTCATACGCAGTGAGGTTTGGGAGGCACCCCCCTCTCTTGGGAGTGCTACCTCTTCAGACGTGTTCAATGCCCCAACCGCCCCCAAACTCACTTCTCTTTGGTTCAATTTCTTTTGGCACCACAGGGTCCAAAAACCTCCACTCCCTGTCTATACTCACAGCAGTGCTACGCTGGCTCCATGGCAGACAGGAAGCTGGGGTCACAGGGTCTTGGTGTGCTCCTTCAGTATGTGGGGGGGGGGGGGGGGGGGGGTATCCTCAGGGCCTGGACATGGCTTACATTGTCATCACCAGGACGTGGGTGGAACACTGCAAGGGTGGCTTCACCCTAGAACAGCCGCCTCCATGAACACAATGTGCCTCTATAGTCTATATGGTCCTGTACCCAGGCTTCCTGTATGAAGGCAGTCTGCCAGAAACATCAAAGCGTCAATGTCTACACCTTGTACTTCATCCCCCGTCGCAGTGCTCACCAGCACCCATTCTCATATTCCTACAGCACCTAAACACCATCATACTTTCATTAAGACTCTTAACCGAGTCCCATCTCCAAATGTAAAGATTGACATAAAGTCTATTCCATGGACAAATATTCCGGTCAATGCAGGCAAACCAGCACATGATTGGGAGTGGGAAGTGCTGAATTTGCTGATATCAATGCATTTAAAGGGGATTAATGGATGGACCTCTTATAGCATGGGGTTCTGTATAACTGAATTTCCTGACAGTTGTACTGTATTACCGGCAGACAGTCAAAGTGCAGAACTTACTGCTCCCATTGCTTTTGAAATGAATCTATGTGAAAGAGAATAGTTTGACCAGACTCGAATGTCTCTTTACTAGATCGTTGACATAGGTTCTGTGATGTTGTAGTGTGCATGTCTGCTTTTCTCATCACACAGACCTGACAGAACGGACCTGCAGTTTATACCCCTGGTGGATCCAGTGTGAATGTGTTTGAAGCAGGAATATACGAACACACCTACGGTGCACTGGAACATGATTCAGAATGGGATGAACTTCTCACAGAGTGGCTGAGCGTACTAATGGAGCTCCTCTGGTGGGCCAGCACTGCAGCAGACAGACATGCAGGAGACAGGGGTCCATGCCGTGGTGACTCATAGTGCTTTCACACTAGAGCTTTTGGTGCGGACCCGAGTCCGCTTGAGCCGTTAGTTTGGTTCATTTTGTTGGTGTAAAAGCTGTTTTCGGACTCGGGTGCGCACCGAGGGACCATACCCGAGTCCTCCAGAAAACGGTGGTCAGGGGCCACTATGCCCCACTGCTGCTCCAGTGTAGTGATTTCAGCCTGGACTCTGCACTGGCCTGCTCATTAAGTACGTCTGGCTCACTCTCCGCACACTAGCTCGGGATTGCCAACTGTTGCATTATTCAGGCATTATTCAACTCCATGCCTCAGCTGCCTTTTTTGTGTTTTAGAGATACGCCTTGGCAGCCATAAGTGTGAGGGGAGACTGCTGCCCAAGGGCACACGCCAAGAAAAAGAAAAATACAGCTGGAATGAAGGAACAGGTGCCAGGGAGCTGTCACTGATGAAAACTGAAAATGCAGGTGGAAGGTGCCCCTGTTGGTTTTTAGGTACGCGTATCAAGTTTTCCCCTGCAGAGGTCGAGAGCGATGTGCTGGGATCCCTGTGAGTTTTGGGGTGTTGGAGACATATATGGTGACACAGGAGATCTTCAGACCCCTGCGCTTCCACATGCTGACAGAAGCTGTTGGCTTCAGTACTTCAGGGCGTCCCTTCCCATCATCCTCTGTTCCAAACAGAAGTACATCTACCACAATGCATGATATGGTAATCATACGGTCCCCTGGGGCATAGCCTCAGACTAGAGACAGGAGAATTGGCATTGTTGACACATCCTAGACTACTGTCTTACCATCATGGCATTCTGATTTCTATATTAGCATTTTTTTTGTGTATTTTTCTTCCCTTATTTTCCACCCAAAATTTTATAATCACCAGCTGCACACTAGGCTTGTCTCAGCGTGGAAACCTCTGCACTCCTGCCGGGCAGAGCGAATGCAATCCTCTGATATACACTGGCATGCCTACCCCATACCCTGGCAGAAAAAAGGCAATTTGTTCTGCCACTGTGGGTTCCCAGTACCTGATATAATCCAATACGGTGTATGCACCATGGGGACTCACTGCTGCTGTACAAATTCCCACTGAAAAGTAGGATTTACGACAATTGGGCTTTTCTAAATGAAAGTCTTAATCATACAAGGATGTTGCTCTTTAAATCACCTTCTCCAGATCCGCTCTTCACAGGTTTCCTGGTCTCTTTGTTCCGGTATTAGATGCTGGGACAGGAGATGTATATAATGGCCACTTTGCTCCACTAAAGGCACACAATCTGAAAGATGTACTGTATATGAGTAGAACGGTTACACTGGGATGGCAATGGAATGTGCCATTCACCAAGTTATAGCTATGTGCAGTTGTATCCCATCATGCCTGTATCATTTGTACATTACTATATTTGCATGTTTATTGTCAGAATAACATTCAGAGCATTATATTGTGTTTAGTACTTGCAGAAACCTTTTCCTGAGATTAATATGACTCTGTGCAACAGGTATTATATATTTTTGAAATTCAAGAATGTACTTATTTAACGTTTAATGAATTCTTCTTAATTCATATTCTTTTGAGTAATTAACATTTCGCTTGATCGTTACTGTACATCATTAATCACAGTGCCATCAATTAAAGTTAAACGAGTGGAGATGGGTTAACAGTACCAGAACTGCACACATGTTAAAGAGAGATCAATTCTGTGAGTAAAATAATAAAAAAAAGAAATGGTGCCATTTTGTGGCCAAACAATAACTGCCGTATTGTCTTTCAAATGTAAGACATGAGATACATGAGTACTCTCACCAATGTGCAATGCAGTGTGGGAGAAGGAAAACTAAACTTCCTTTTGTGATAAGACATTGTACCTTCAACCTATTTCAGACTATAGTGTCACCCCCTCGGCACTGCAGACAGATTATTTTTACAGGTCGTACAGAAGACTTTCTTAATAAGTTGAAACTGGTTACTTTTGATGAATAATTCAGTGTAATTCTGTTGTTGTGTGTGTTCATGACTGACATAAGAGTATCTCTCATCTCTTCTCCGTTCTGTTGGGCAATCCTGGCAACGTCTGGTTAGACAGGCCTGCAACCCATGCAGCATGCTCAAGAAAGAGTCAAAACAGCAAAGACGCGCGTGGTGCTCGATCGTTTTGTTTGAAGTGGCAACCATTTATAAATAAGTACATTGTTCTTTCATACATACAGTTGATTGTACCAGGTTACAATCCTTCCATAGCATTAAAAACCCATTCTCATTTTCTTGTCATTTTCGTTAAACTTTTTATCACAGCAATCCAACAGCTCACATGTACAGACAAGAGAACTTCTGCTCAGCAAGCAAACACGCTGGAAATAAAATGAGATAACATAAAAGGAAAGCCTCGGCGCTCTCGGTTTGTGTGGTGAAGGGGCTGGAGAGGGAGGGACAGGGGTTGCGGCCTGCACCAGCGACCCTCCGGGCTGCCCCGCTCCAGTACAACATTAGCATTGATAAACCAGCATCAAGTGGATGGAGGTGCGTGTGTGTGGGTGTGCGTGTGTGTGTATCTGTCTGTGCGCGTGGCAGGAGAAACTAAAGAAGAAACGAAGCATGCATCAGATTATGTACAGCCAAGTCATTTACATTTGAAATTATTTTTTTAAAAAATCTCGTTGAAAATACTATCATTATGTTATTACTATTATCATTATTCATATTTGACTATACAGTATTACAATTCTGAAGAGGACAGGTATAGGCACCACTCCCTCCAGGCGGGTTTAACTGGGGTCCGAAGCCTCCGTTACAAAGATGTACCCATTGAGCAAACCTCCTTCCAGTATTCGTTATGGTTACGGGTGTCCAGGGCGACCTCTAGTGGCAGAGGGCCTGACACTACCACACTGTGTATTGCACTTCCCTGCTCGGCAACCGTCTGAAATAACATTTTATAACCCACCAATGCGGCAGCAATGCCAGGACCCCAAAAACTAATGAGCAAGCAAAGCTTCAAGAACTCTCAAATGGGTGTGGATGCCATATGCTGTCAAAGCATCAAAAAACACTGCTCTCCATAGCAAAAGTGAGTCAATAATTACACGATAGCTTCACCCATTGATTAACACGCGAAGCCTAAATTGTCCTTCACTGCTCATAGCCACTCCCCACAGAGCTATGCTGTACGTAACTGTTAGCTACCAAGCAGCTGACGTGAGGACAGAAACCGCTGTAAGTTTGCACTGGTCCCCGATGTTACCTCTAGGCACCTGCAAGAACCAAATCAGACCCACCGCCAGCTACAGGGTAACAGCCCACAGATGTGTGGGAGGGAGGAAACAGCAGCCTTATCACTGTCCCACATAGTCAGCGTATCCCTTTGAGGGACACATCTGCCCCGAGCTCCAGAGAGTCTATGTTCAGCTGGGCTTGTACCTGGGTCCACCTAAGAGGTTCTGTCACAGGGAGCGCCTCTGTGTCACAAGCACAGATCTGAGAAGCTGTTTTAAGGGAGCTCAGCCACCTGACAGAGAGGAATATATAAATAGTGGAGCCCCAGACTCTTCTAACCCTACGATGGGGTCAAAAGGTCAGCAGCCTCTTCCTCATTCGGCTGACGAGCCGCACCACACCTACAGCAGCCGGGGGCTCGGCAGGATCGTCACCACGGGGGACAATTTGGGTTTCGGTCAAACAGAAGAAGCTCCACCAGCCTGTGAGGGCTGTGAGATGCCTAGACCAGGCACGCACATTCAGTCCTACCGGAGTCATACACATTCTCTGAAAAGCATCATGTGCTTTTGTGCAACTGCTAACCAATGAAAAAATAATGTCAATGGTAAATACAGCCCTAACTCGCAGCTGAAAAGGATGGTAACATACAAAGGGGTGGGGTGTAGGGTGGGGGGGATCCTCCTGTTTATCAACAAGTGGCCACCAAACTCCTCAGCTCATTTATGTTTATATCCAATTACCTGGAAGGCTTGAACACCTGAACGGTTAAAGGGCACATTTTATTGGCCAGTCGATGAGTGAAGGACACTGGGAGCTGCAGTTCAAAAAGAACAGCGTATGCAGAACTAAAATCCCCAATCTGAATCTATGCTGGCTTGGATATAGAGATTTGGGTGACTTTTCGGTGAGGGAAGTGGCACAGTGGGAAACTGGGGGAGGAGCTAGGAGCTGGGGGTTACCGTTGATCAGTATGTACAGCAGATAGTTTGTGCTTGAAAGGCGACATACCTTCATATTTTTAAAACATTTTGCTTGTTTAAATTATTGATGTATTTACTTGGAATATAAAAGCTTCACCAAAGACATGAACTGCTCTTTTCTATTCACAAGGAAAACTACTCACAATTTATCCAGTATCATTGTTAGTCACAGAAGACCCCCCAAAAACAATAACAATACTCATGTTTAAAAAAAAAAAAAGGGAGGACCATAACACACACCCTTATAATAAGAACTTCACTGGCTTTTAGTGCAGCAACCATGAGTATTAAAATAAGAGAATGACTATAAGAACAAAAATAAGGTCTTTCCTCTGTAAAGGTGTTCCTGTTAGAGACGGCTTTTAGGAACTGTCTTCACATTTCTCTTATCTTCTTCACTTCCTTTAAGTGCTTAGAGGGGGGACATCTCCAACTTTGGTACTTGAGACATCTTGAGCATTGGCAGTCACCAGAACTGAAGCACGGCGCTAAACACGAAGCACGGGAATCTGAAGTTAGCGAAATGCCACTGCGGTCATGTTTCAATTGAGTGGGCCCGAATAGGCTCAAGGAACTGTGGGGTTACCACATCGTCATGGCATTTGGTCACACTGGCAGAGTCTGAGAGACGGAAAGGGTCTTCACACTTTCCACTGCACGGGTGCACATCATGAACATAAAATCTTCCATCTTTGAGCCTTAATGGAGTTTAGTTCCACAGGGATCCACAGTATGCTCCTGGAAAACAACAGGACCACTCTGCAGGTATAAATGACAGGACTGCACACCTTAGCGACGTAAGGTCTCTCATTCCCTCTTTCACAGTTTGATTGGCAGAATGAGGGCACAGAAAGGAATTTTCATGTTCCATGACCTTCAGTGGCATTTGAAACTGTATGGGGAGCATTTGCAATTTTGATAATTTAATCAATTTTGAGTAAAAGATGCTACCAGACCCTAACAGAACTATGGCTATTTGTTATACAGTATTCTTTTGGAACACTCCAGGCATTCAGTTTTAAAAACCCTAGGTAATATTTTTTTTTTAAAAAAGCAACTTAAAAGAATAACATACTATGCTGAACCATAAAATATGAAAGCATTCAAGTAATTTGAAATCTGTAAATGCCCCCCCAACTGAAACTTTTCAAAACCAACTGCAAGTGTTTTCTGACAAAATAACTAAAGAAAAACCAAAACAAAACAATCAAAAACTCAAAATACAGTCAAACAAATATGTATATATATTTATATATATATTTATACATAACTTAAATGATAATTATTTTTTCTTTTCTAAATACAGGCTTGTCGAGTAATCTTTATTGTTACATTTACAGTATAGAACATAGCAATCTCTTACAGTACAGAACATAGCAATCTCAGTTTAGAACACATGATTCTGTTTTTTTTTTTTAAGGACCGAAAAGCAGGTTGAGTTCGTCTTCCGTACACAGGTAAGTGCAGGGGCTCTGGCCGCACTCTGGAGACCCCCAGCACAGGCTCGCGGGGGGAGGGGAGGGGAGCGGATGAGGGCTCGCAGCCCCCAGGGGGGGTACGGAGGCTTCTGGAACACCGGATCAGCGGCATCAGCGCAGGCTCTCGGCACCACGCTTATTGTTGCTCTTGCGGTTGCTATAGAAACCCCCCGGGCATCGCCAGCTATTTTGTGTGCAGAGATTGAATGATGTGTAACGCAGTGCTTCCTGTCGTTAACAGCAGCACAGAGCAATGTTAAAAAAAATGCTTTTGTCCTGAACACTAAAATAAACCCCCCCCCCGGCCCCCAATCTCTAAGAAGTACACTTTAAAGTCTAGCTCATTCCTCATTCAGGGGGTGTTCGTATACTGTACATTTCCACAGAATCCCTTAATGAATGGGGATGTTAACCAGAAACAGAGAGGATTTGGGCAAAGCAAGACTGTGCTGTATGCGAGGGCTCTGCCTGTGTGAGTATTTTGCATGTGTGTATGCCTATCGGTGAGGAAACTACCACTGCAGCAGTACTCGATAGTGATCAGCTGGCCTCCTCTGGGTACACTCAGTTTCCCCCTCTTTGATCGGGAGCCTCCCTCTCTTCCCCCCCCTCTCCCCCCATCTCACCCCTCTGCCCTGAGTCCTCTCACACATTCGACTCCACGAAGGGTCTCTTTGGTTTGATGGGCGAGGTGGGCCCCTGGCGGGAGTCGCGGGACAGCTGCCGGTACACGCTGTCCTGGTAGACCTGCGCCACCGGCAGCGTCCGCGCCACCTTGACGTCGGGGTATGTGGGCGCCTGGCTCACCCGCTCCAGGATGTCACCTGCCTGCAGGTAGTAGTCGTCCTCCAGCAGGTGCCCGTTCTGGGCGTTGTTGGTCTTGTTGTAGTAGGCGATGTTGGTCATGGAGGCGGGCGGGCTATAGGAGGCGCTGCCGCCCTGCTGAGCCAGGTTCCCCGGGGAGGTGGGGCTGGTCACCACCATGTCCAGGGAGGACACGGCCCAGGGCCGCACCGGCTGCTGTAGGTACTGCTGAGTCCGCGCCGTCTTGTCGATGATGCCCATGAAGGGCGTGGTCCGGGAGCGGGTGGCCTCGCCCGGGTACGCCCCGCCACCGCCGGCCCCCTGAGACGGGGACACGGGCGAGAGGTCGTCGCAGTAGCTCTCGTAGGACGGCTTCAGGGGGATCTCCATCTGCTGGACGGAGGCGGAGGGCCGGAAGCCCGGGGCCAGGTTGCAGGCGGAGCCCACCGACAGGCTGTTGCTGGATGGGGAGAAGCGCAGGCCCACGCTCTGGGAGTGGATGAGGGGCCGCGGGGTGGGCGGGTGCTGCTTGATCTCGGGCGTGTTGGCGCTGATGGGCCGGCGCGCCATGTGCGGGTTCTCCGGGGAGCCCATGTGGCACTGGGGCAGGCCGGCGGCGGCGTGCTCCAGCTCGTGCTTGGAGACGGGGTAGTAGGCGGCCGACTGGCTGCGGCTGATCTGGGGCGTCTGGCCGTAGCGGCCCGCCCCGCCGCCGGGCCGGTACGCCGAGGACGGCCGCTGCGGGAGCTCGTCCTTCACCAGGCCCGGCTCCACGCACCCGCCCCGGCCCCCGTGCTGGTACAGCGCCCCCGAGCTCAGGCTGGCCTGCACCTGCGCCATGGGCCGGCCGTCCAGGGAGGGCTGGTACACCAGCCGGCTGCCCTCCATCTCCACCGCCGCGCCCGGGTAGCGGCCGCTCATGGACTGGGAGATCTGGCCGTAGGCGCTGCTGCCCAGGACGGCGCCGGGCTGGTTGGTGCGGACGATGTGGGCCTTGGAGGGTTGCAGCCGGAGGCCCTGCTGGGGCACCAGCTGGGAGGACTGGGAGGGCTGGGAGGTCAGTTGGAAGGAGCGCTGGCTGCTCATTTTGGACAGGGGGGACTTGGGCCGGGCCGGGAGCGGCTCCTGCTGGTAGCGGCCCGGGGAGCCCGACTGGGACCGGTACAGGCCCACGCTCTCGGTGGGGGGGCTGGCCCTGTACTGAGGCGCCCTGCGCAGCGGGGAGGGCGGGGGGCTCTGGTAATCCGTGCCCAGAGGCGGCGGGCTGAAGCGGTAGGAGGACACCTGGTGGGCGGGGGAGGTGTGTGGCGGGCTGGGCCGGAAGTGGGAGTTCTGGTGTGTGGGGGAGAGCGAGGGCGAGGTGGACTGGTAGCTCTGCCTGGTGGGCGAAGACATGGAGGGCGGGCTGGGGCGGAAGTCGAAGGCCTGGCCCAGCGGCGAGCCTCCGGAGAGGTACGCCGGGTCGTGGTGGCCCGGAGAGGGGGGCGGGCTCTGGATGATGGGCAGGCTGGCAGGGTTGGGGAGGGCCTCGGGAGGGAGGCCGATGGACATGCCCTCCATGTCCTGCTCCAGGTAGTCCTCGTCCTCGAACAGGTCCTGCACGGGCTCCATGTCGTCCAGGCGGGGCTCGGGAGGGGGCAGCTCCTCCTCCTCGGGGGGAGGAGGGGGAGGCTCCAGCTCCTGCTGCTGCTGGCTGACCTGCCGACACTCCTCCTCCACCCTCAGCAGCAGGCGCTGGATCTCCCGATTGTTGGGGCACTGCTTGATGGCTTCATTCAGGTCCTCCAGGGCTGCGGGGAACTGCCTGCAGGGACGGGGAACACGGAACAAGGAGCGAGGAGGGACCACAGAGGGAGCCAGTGAGGGAGGTAGGGACCACAGAGTTTAGGAGAGTGGAATGGACCACAGAGGGAGCCAGTGAGGGAGGTAGGGACCACAGAGTTTAGGAGAGCGGAATGGACCACAGGGGGAGCCAATGAGGGAGGTAGGAACCACAGTGAGAGTGGAGGAGAGGGATATGAAGCACAGACAGAGGATAAGGGTAGAGGGGTTCACAGAGGATACGGGTGACAGGGGACAGAGGGTGAAGAGAGACACAGTCATGGGCAATCACATGATGTAAAAGAACATATGAAAAGAAAGACACAACGGTGAGGAGAAACACAGAAAGAGAGACAGAGAAGAGACAGAAAAACAGAAGTGAGAGAAGAAGGGAGAGATTGGACCTTAACACATACAACAAGCAGTTAGCAGCCATGACAGCTAGAGCTGGGAGATGCACTGTAGAACAGATTATAAGAGATACAGTGTAATGTAATTTTGTGGTAATTTCAATTTCCTTGACATTACACAGAAAGATAACGTGCTTCCCAGGGAGCACTATAAATACTCCATCTAATATGTTCACACATCAATTTATAGGGCATTAAAAGAGTCTTAAAAGAGAAAATCACCAAAATGAGAGTGAGATTCTACTGCCTTAATACTGAGAATGAGAGGCAGGGAACTTAAAAAATGTCAAATAAAAATACACAATGTATGAATTAACAGAAGAATATAAGGAAAGCTGAAAATGAAAATGTGACAGATAAGCACATTCCTCACTGCAGCTGAAACAGCGCCACGGAAATGGCGAAATTTTTGGGGGCTGTGGGGCCCGGTGAACACTGCCCCCAATGTTGGTGTTTTCTGAGTGTTTAACATGGCCACGGAGGCTTCTGGGACTGCGAGGTGGGAGTGCCGAATGCTTTGAAAAGGTGGTGCGGGAGCGCCGTTTTCAGCAACGGCATGTGCTTCCCGGAGCCTGAGGGTGGCGGTGCTGTGTAAATGTGCTGTCGCTACGGGGGCGGGGCCAGGGGGCGGGGCCAGGGGGCGTGCCTGCGCTAGGTCCCCGCTGCCTGTCTCTCTGTCCCTCCCTCTGAGGTTACCTGCTGCTGCGCTTGGCGCGGGCTCTGGCGTAATAGGCCTCGTATGATTTTGGTTTCAACTCTAGAGCCTTGGTGGCAAACTCCTCAGCCATTCCAAAGTCCTGCAAGCAACAACAGGGCCGACGGTCATTCACTGAGGCAACAAGAGGTCCAGCACACTCCCCAAACACGTCAGCTCCCCCATGCGCCAGGTACATACATACAGACAGACAAACGCACACATACACACACACACACATACATACTGAACACACAAACACACTCACATACAGACAAACACGCTCACGACTGTATGCCATCTATCCCTTGGCTCTCTACATTACTGTCAAGTCAATGGTGTCTGTAGATAGTGAGTACCCTAGTGCTAATTTGTATGTACACATGAATATTTAAAGTGTTTAGCATTCCCTGTAGCTCTGAGTAATAATGTTGCTCTTCAGTCGTCTGGGGGACCCGCCGCAGCCCGTGTCTGTCTGAACACTGCCTGCCCCTGCCTGGATGCTTGTGTGACCCCTGACCCCCGACCTGTGACCCTCACATCTCCTACGCTGACCCCCCTCCTCTTGCCATCACACACAGGAATCATGAACACAAAGGAAAGAACCGAACCAAACAGGGACAGGGATGAGATGCAGGGGTGGGGGGGGGGGGGGGGGGGGGTGCACTGTTCAAGCCTCTGCTGCAGTCTGTATTACTGAGCGTTCCTTCTCGTCAAGGCACAAGCGACAACAGTACAACAGGCAAAACTGCATGGATACACACAGTCATGGAAAACGCAGAGACACACTTCAGAATGCTTTGCTTGCTCATTACCTACAGATGAGTTAACCCAGAGTTCGATATGTATGGTTCATCTGGGGCTATCCAGAATGTTCTCATTTTCCGAATGTAAACACAAAAAGACTGTAATTTAAGTCAAACAAATTTCCTCCTTAAAGTTACGTGTACTAATACACTGTCAAATTTTCCACAGCCAAGGTCCTCGTCTTTTTAAGACAAGTGTGCAGTGTATTACGAAGGGTATGAGATCATAGGAAATTAAGGTACTAACACTTTCAATGTGTTAAGACACAAATCAGAGGAGTTTTTAGAGCTACAAAAAACACCGCATTTACTGCTCTGGCTAGGAAAAGGCTGGTTGGAAAGCCTATGTCATCCTGATCTGTTTCAACTTTCTATCAAGAGCTGTGTGACTCTAACATGTGTAGTCCTAATTCCTGAATCCAACACGGACTGTTTTGGTAACTTTAATCTTGGCTATGGAGTCTTCTTGCATGCACAAATGTCTGACTCCATCCCACTCCTGCTCCTAGGCCACTTCTACCTCTTAATCATCTCTAATCATCTAAAAAAGGGGGAGTCCTGAACTCCACGGAGGTAATCACACAGCGACTGATGTCACAACCCGACGGCCTGTGACTGTGGATTTCTCTACTGGCTATAGGAGGCCAGCAACGGCTCCTCAGTAAGGGCCTGTCTATAACTGCATGCGGAGTCTGAAATGCACAAAAAACAAAGGTGCTCAATGTCGGTCCAAGAGAGCCACAGTCCTGCAGGTTTCCTGCTCTCTTTAAACAGCTAGTAAGTTGAAAAGTACAAGGATTGGTAAAACTGGATAAAAGCAATGATGGTTGAATTAAGGACTAGACTCTGGCCCTCTAGGATCAAGACTACTCTAAATGGTCCATTCTGCTAATGACACTGTCATTAGGTGCTTTGAGAGGGATGAGACTACAGACTCTCCAGGACCAGTCTGGTGCGTGACATTAGTCGCTATGGAGTGACCTCATGTGCAAGGCCCTCCCTCTGTGAGCTGGTTAGTGGAGCAGGGTTTTGGTGGGGGGGGGGGGGGTGTCGCTGTGCTCGAGTCTCACTCACGTTCATTTTCCTCCGGCAGCGGGACAGGTTGAGCAGCAGGGAGACCTTGAGCTCACGGAAGGTCTTGAGGTCCTCGCTGAAGCCCTCCCGCGGGAACTTCTTTAGGGCGTACTGGTAGCGCTGGGCGGCTTCCTTCACCTTCCCCTTCTGCCAGACACACACAGCACGGGGTTAGCGCTGCCAAGCCTCACAGCCTTTCACACTCAGCAGATGCTCAGTTTAGCCATTCTGCCTGGAGAGGGCATCAGTCTCCCATAAGCAAAAGTAACAAGTGCAAGTCTGTTCCCATTGTCATTCCTTTTCTGAATGATAGCCACTAATTTTTAATCATGAAATACGAGGCTACTAATGTTCTACTAACTTGTGGATTCTGTCATTTGGAGGTTTGACTTCTATTGTAGCCTCATCATCATTCTAACTGGTGACCTGTTTTGACTGTCAAAATACCATCATTATTCATTATTAATTATCCATTAGTCAGTTGTTAAAATACGTATTGTCGACATTTTCAGTTCTATATCAAACCAATTTCCCAAATACATTTTTCTACTACTACATACGCTGTGCAGTAATGGGCCATTCAGCTACACTTAACAAAGGTTTGGGTGCAGTGGTTTGTACTTTGAACAGTAGTGTTTTGGGCAGTTCTTTTGTTTTGATGGGAAATGCTTAAAACGTAATTTAGTTCTGTACAAATTTTTTAAAAGGTTCATTTTCCATTTGTAGAGTCACATCAGGATATTCGGTAGAATGTCTAAGGGTCTGACAGAGTATGGAAGAGAGCATACGCAAGCTCTGGATCACAGTTATTATACAAACACCGGCAGTATTTTCAGTGTTCTGCATTCTCTGTTTCTGGTTTTTACTTCATCCTTTTTATAAATCAGGGTTTATGCTTCACACATTTAATCCGGACAATAATCAGGTAAATAAAAGAAACAAAGAAAACCTAACTAGTTTATACATTCCGCAGCGAGAGACACTTTTACATACACCGTGTAACTTTGGTTAAAAGCTTTTCTAAATTCAATGTCTTGGAATTGTAGCAGTTCATTCTGTTAACCATCACAGATCTAGCACAAGTCATACACTAACAAAAGCAACAGCTCGCCTCTTATTTCTTTCCCATTTGCGCACAGAAAGTGCGCTTCCTCTCAGAAAATGCACTTTGTAGTCCAAAACATAGAATTTAGCCAGCTCCCTTTTCCTTCCACAGTACTGGTGTTACTGAGCGGTACTGAGCTTTCAAGCTGCAGGGAAGTGGTGCCTCACAAAATTCCCAGTTGGCCCCTCGTGACGTATAGTGGTTGTTCAGCAAAGCAATACCATCTTCTCCATATTCCTGCCTCCTGCAATGCTCTGGTAAAAGCCATAGCTAAGGTTCAGTTGTGTTAAAGCTCAAATTCCTCTTATTTTCTAGTGGTTTTTGCTCTTACTGCATGAACTCCACCATTGTCACCACAAACTTCTGCAGAACTTGCATGCCAATACATCTGTGTTGCTATCTCTCCTGCCATTTGTCTTGAATGTCTCCAGGCATGATTTGCGCTTTCATCCAATTTTGCCTGATTCAAATTCCTCTTTTGTTTTTTCTTTATTAAACTCAATTTAACCCCCAGAGCTGAGAATCAATGGCGCAAATCTAAGCCAACAGATCAAGGGGACCATACCCTTAAGGAATGTAAACCAATCAAATTCTGAATTTTACATTATGCTATAATTTACAGCGCAGCAGCTAGCTAGTGACATTCTTTAACCTCTAGAGGTACAACTAAGGTGAAACTCTTATTGAAATCGTAATTGCTTTTCTGCAGAGAGAGTGAGAAAGTTGGTGAAAATCAGTAATGTCATGGATTAAATAAAATAAAGCGCAGTTTTTGTTAGTGGAAATCAGTAAAGACTGGAGGGTGTAGTACAAAAGCGTACTGCTGCATATGGTAACATCAGTCAGTCATTGGCTGCATGCCAGCCTTTGTGCTTGCCATCTTAATGATTGATCAAGAGGCCACTTTGCATGGCATTTACCTACACCAGCCAGCAAGAGGGCGAGAGCACAACAGGAAATGTGTTACAAGGCACTCTTGTGGGACAGAATGTTGTGGCAGAGCAAGATTAGTCATCCACTACAACAGCTATAGGTTATTTTGTAATTACATTTGATTGAATATCCTCTCACTGTTGAATGAAAGAACTTAACCACATGTGAATTAGACTGTAATGAAGAACATTGAGTGTATGAGAATCGACCCATTGTGACATGACTATGCACTTGCACTTCACTCCGCCCACTGGGATGTGATATAGCCCTCTGCTGGGAGTGCGTGGGGGCCCTGAGCACTCAGGGGGCGGAGCCAACCTTATAGAAGCTGTCCCCTTCCTCGATCAGCTTGCTCAGGAGGATAATCATGATGTCTGGTTTGGAGGTGGCCATCGCCCACGTTGCCGGACCTGCAGCGTACAAATGCATGACGGGTGAAAAAACAGCGCATGAGAAAGAGAGAAGAGAGTGGCAGTTGTCCAAGAATGAGGAAGGAAACTGAAGAAATGTAAAAAAAAAAAAAAAAAAAAAAAGCACCAAAAAGTAGTTCCAAAAGGACAACGACGTCAAAGGAAAGTGGGACGGCAGTGTGGCGGGCGTCTGCCGCAGAGAACAGTGCTCTCCTACTTCCTCTCATCTCATGGAGACGGCTCTCTGCTCTCTGCCAGACCCTGTGAAATCAGTCCAAAAGATCTACATGCAACCACATCCCCAGACTTCCAAGAGTTATGGATAAACAGCCTATGCGCTAAAAGTTGCATTTAAGTGCATCATATTCTATAACAAGCTAAGGGGGCACTAAAAAAAGCTATTCTGTACTGTAATGACTTCCAAGTTTAATATTCAGTTTTATGCTAAGGAGATTTTAGCACATATTTAAGAGTGTTTGCACAGCTTATCTTGATACAGTAGCAGAAGAGTGCACTTTTCTTTAAACCCTTGCAACACCTAAGAACTGAATGTGCTGCAGCATCAGTGCAACTCAGCTGATGCATATTGCTCTCCCCTGCCCGGGTTTAAATGCTGGTTGCACTCCAGCACTCCAAGCGGATGACTAACGCCTTTGATCCACATGGAAATGTGCCCTTTTGACTAAATTGCACAGACAATTTGCACATAATTTGAGACCTTTCTCTGAGCGGCAATGGTAAATCGCTTCAGTATGATGCGCACGTCCGTAGCAAATGATCGCGAAGCGAAGGCCAATATTTTAATGCCTTTCGCAACGACTTAACGTCGAGAGCGACCTGCATGCAGAACAGATGATTCGATTCATGACTTCCAATTCAAACAGTGCAGGTCATAGGAAATCAAGACTCTGAGTCTGGAACGGTTCAAGTCAGCAGAGGAGACAGAATGGAGGGGTGTTCAACGCATTTACAGTCTGCGGCCAAGTTAGGCGATGGAAAAACAGCTGCAACCCCAGCCACAGTCATTAAAGTCCACGCATGCTAATGTGAAAATCATTCACGTAACTTGATGCCACAAAAAGGCCCTGCACCAATGAGTATGTTATCCACACATTCAATTTCACAGGGCAATAATTAAGTAATGAGGTCTGGGGGAAGGTGGGGGCTCACGCAGCATTAAAAAAAAATCAATTCCTGGAGCACACACTGTACATAATTTGGGGCTCTGTCTGGATTCTCTGTGACAAATCACGTAACCTCATTACAAAAATTGCAGAGAGGAGGGAAAAAACTCATGTGATGTAAT
The DNA here is from genome assembly GCF_013368585.1 of Megalops cyprinoides. NCBI lineage: Eukaryota > Metazoa > Chordata > Actinopteri > Elopiformes > Megalopidae > Megalops > Megalops cyprinoides. Next base: position 17,317,377 of record NC_050601.1, on the reverse strand, counting down.
TTGGCCTATTTAGGTAATGTCAGCAGAAATCCAGCTCTAATCAATTAGAACTCTCCTGAGGCAAAGCAGTAAACTTACTTTGGATTTTGCTCCTTAAACAGCTGAACTGAGCCTTTTGTATTTTGGAGAGAGGTATACAATGCTGTTCTCGAAAAGGGCAGCTGTTGGTTATTGGATCTCCGGACCACATGCCACTACCAGCTAGCATGGAATGAAGCCCCAGGTGGTGTGGGACAGTAGTGCATATGCCACGGACCGGACCGTTCTGCACACCGCCCACATCAGACTCGCACCTCGTTCACAGGCTGCTTTTCGACTGACAGCCATAGGAACAAGCTGCACTCAGTGCTGTTGTATATTTGTTCCCAAGCTTGTGCATTACTTGAGTGCCTGTAATCCCTGCCTGTGCAAAGAACAGAACTGACTCTCGTTCCAGACAGCTGTGAGTTACATGAATGCAAAGCTACAGCTGTGCTAATGCTCAAGTGGAGCGTAAACAATACTGGCAATAGAGATGTTGCCTACAAGCTTGCTTTTTTTGCTCACACTGACAGTGGATGTACTTCTCAAAGACAGGAATTGTGATGCTTGTTCACCTCACAAAGAAGTAAGAAATACCAGCAAAGACCAGAAGTCAACAATTCTTCCTTGCCACAGATGCAAGTTAATACTCATTAGCATGCTAATTCGCACTATTAAAAGGCTTTGAGAGCTACTTGCAAGTGAACCAACAACTGCAGTAGTCACTCCTTCTTGTAATCGCGCTTTGATAAACCTGACCATATTAAGGAGAAGCAACACCCATACTGTGTCACTGTGTGAACAAGGCCTGAGAGTGGAGAGAGGATGGGAGTGGTTCTTGCTGTAGGAAGGGTGTAGAGGGGTGGCAGGCAGGGTACAGGGGATGATGAAGGTGAGGCAGCATCCTGGTGTGTCTAGGCTTTGCACGTATGCAAGAAAACCCTGCTATTACCCACAGGTATTGGCAAGGGCCTGGGTGAATCACATTCAGCATGCATACATAACGCATTCATCCAGGGACATGCAGGGCTGGGCTGTGGGCTGATGAAGACGGTGGGCTGGAATCACTGACTCAGTCAGAGACTCCCCATGCTTGTATACTGGGAGTGACAGCCTGGCTAGGCTAGGCCTTGCTGACCTGCCTGCCTTCATGAATCCACACAACGCACAGAAGGACAGAGAGAGATGTCAAAATGCCACGCGGGGAGAGACACTGACAGCCTTGGTTTTACCTCGGGGCCGACTGGGCAGGGTCTGACATCCTGGTACCAGAGAGGCGGGCGGGGCCAGGGAGTGTGAGTGGGAGGGGTGAGTGGGAGGGGGGGGGGTTGCATTGGAGCAACATGGCAAGAACAGCCAGGTTAAACAGAATAGATATGTGTGAGAAGGAGAGCGTGAGTTAGAGGGAGAAAGAAGTGGAATGAAAAAAAAAGAACAAAAAAGCAGCCGTGAGAAGCGGGGCAAAGCACCTCAGCAAAGCAAACAATAATAATAAAAAAAAAAGACAGAACTGACAACCACCTGTTTCCAAAGACCACCGTCGGAGATTAGCGTAGTAGTAACAGCAGTAAGACAGGACACAACAGGCGCAAGAAGCTGAGAGAAAAAGCACACAGCAGGAGGACAGTGCATGGTGGGTAGCGGGTACTGCCTGGGGCCCAGAGAGTGGAGGATGGGCATCGCGCTCATTTTGGCATGGGCTTTGCTACACCTGTGTCATGCGCAGGGATTGTCAATTGTGCCTCCTGTTCAGTGGCTGACAGTAGTTGGAATGCATCTAGGTTCCCCCAGGCCATGAGCAGGCCATTGAAGTCCCGGAGCTGCAGAGCACTCCACAGAGGAAAACCCATCTCTGTAACCTTTTATCTGCACAAACCCCTTCCCTCAGTGCCTCTCGGAATCCAATGCTGGAACTTGACATAATAAAGTTAAAGCATTTTTTCCCCATATTTTCTACTGTGCCAATAATTACAGAAGCCATTATTTATAAATAATGTAAGATTCTTGTGTACAGGTCTGTCAGCCACTTGGCTCATAGCTAGGATACAATCTATGTTATGTGTGAAATACAGGATTCCAGAGCAGTATTCAGTATCTGTAATGATGGCTGCATTTTACTTCCTGGGCCTATAGTGTTATTATTAGACAATAGCCTAAGCGCTATTGTTTGTACACCAAGTTCAACACGGGTTGCTTCCTAACAGATACGAAGAATAACACAAGGGCAATTAAATCAATTCAATTTCCTTCACTGGCCACGCCCTACAGGGGCCACGTTGTTTTATTTCGCTAAGATAGCCAAAGGCCTCTTCTTCTCTCCTGGTGTGCACTATGAATCCCGGGGCTGTAGATCTTGGCTTTGCTCCCTTGCTCGTGACTCAGGAATGGGTTGGCTGGAGATGGCGGAGAGTGTGTGTTTCGACACCGAGTGCGTAACGGTTTTGACTACACAGAGAGTGCTTAGGTCTCAGGTGTGGCAGTCTCTCCGGTTTCCTACCTATCTTGGCTCCTTTCTTCAGCAGGGCCACCACCACCGAGGTGTTGCGGCAGCCCACCGCCCGGTCCAGTGGCCGCATGCCACTGTAGTCCACATGCTCGATCATCGCCCCGTGGTCCACCAGGAACTGGACCTAGTGTACGAAGGGGAGAGAGGAAAATGCAGTAAGAAAAGAAGAAGTGTAGGGTGGCAGTGTAGTATAGTGGTTAAGGAGTAGGACTTATAACCGAAGAGGTTGCCGGTTTGATTCCACGCTGGGGCACTGCTGTTGTACCCTTGGGCAAGGTACTTAACCCACAATTGCTTCAGTAAATATCCAGCTGTACATTGTAAAAAAAAAACTGTAACTGACGTAAGTCGCTCTGGATAAGAGCGTCTGCTAAATGCCTGTAATATAATGTAATGTAAAATACGTGAAAGTAAACAAAGTAAACAAAATGAGGAATTGTGGGAGAGAGCGTGGAGAGAGCAAAGCAAGAAATATCCAGGCATCTGTGTGGATCTGAGTGAGGATTTATCTACAAAGCATGATCTGCTTGTTTGGCCACTCACCACCTCTGCGTCCCCGTAGAAAGCGGCCAGGTCCAGAGGCGTGCGGCCGTTCTTGTCGGCATGGTCGGTGGCCGCGCCCCTCTCCACCAGGGACCGCACCACCGGCAGGTGGCCTTTCAGACACGCCCAGCTGAGCGCCGTCAACCCCTCCTTGTCCATCAGAGCCAGAGATGCACCTAGGAAAGGGGTGGCACGGCACCGAGGGTCAGAGGTCACAGGTTCAATGTTGCAGACATGTGAAGCTGAAGCAGTGTTTACCCATATTGTTGCTCTATTTCCAATCTCTCAGGGGGAAATTCTGGTGCCTCTTACAATAACAGAAAAAAAATGGCTATAAATACTGTAATTAATCTCTTTTCAACTATAAAACCACTCCTGATGCATAGTCATAATATTACTAACCTACGTACAGATGTCTGATGATCAAGCCTGGTGCATATGCGTTAAAAACTCTGGGGCGACTTTCTGATGGGAGTCTATCAAATGAACTGAAACCTCCGCTCCAACCTTTCTTTTCTGCCATTCACTGGCTCATTCTGACTCCAGACCCATAGTGGTGCAGCATGCTCGTCCTCAGTGCTGGGGCGTGGCTCTCACCTTGTGCCAGCAGGAACTCCACTGTGCCAAGGTGCCCCTCAGACGCTGCCATCATCAGTGGGGTGCGGCCCTGCTTGTCTGCCATGTTGACGTCTGCCCCGTGAGTCAGTAGCAGGTCCACAATCTGCAGGTGGAGACAGGGAGACAGACATATACACATATATGTATATAATTTATATTTTTCTATGTTTATATTTTTATATTTCCAACACTTTATTTGACTTATTTTTATCCACCCTTTTTCCTGTTTCAGTAATCAATCCTTTCCTTCCTTTTTTTGTATGATTTTTTTTATATCCATGTGAAAATTACTCTGGCAATCTCCGAGGTAATGCCAATAAAGCTTGCTTGCATTTGAATTTGAAAGGGACGGAGAAAGAGGTGAGAAAGAGAGAGAGGGAGGGAGGGAAAGGAGGGGGCGTAAGAGAGAAAAAGAAGGAGAGAGAGAGAGAGAGCGAGTGCTACAGCTGTAGCGATTCTTCCATCCAAATGACACGTCATTATGCTCAATAAGAAGCGTTTGTTTGAAATGATAAATGTGGAATATGAAGGCTGCTCTGTGAGGACCGCGGCGGGGCCGCCCACCTGCCAGTGCCCCTGCCGCACGGCACTGAAGAGGGGCACGATGCCGCGCCGGTTGGGCTGGGCCACGGCCGCCCCCTGCTCCAGCAGCAGCCTGCACACGTCCAGCTTCCCCCGCCCTGCCGCCGCCGTCAGTGCTGAGGAGGGAGGGGACAAGGTGACGCTGGTGTGAGCAAGGGGTGACAGTCCCGCTCCACAGGCTAACAGACACCAGGCCCTATTACACAGGGACTTCCACGCGGGTCAGATGTAGGAGGACTGATCACGAGCCCCTAACTGACAGTGACAGGGTTGGCCATGTTCCTGGCACTTTCTAAGTGATTCTAGTCATCTAGGACAAAGCAGAAATCAGATCAGACACTGATGAGATTGAGATTACAGCGACAAAGAGATTACGTCCTTGGTCCTTGGTTTACAGCAGGCAAGGTAAAGTTGTGCACCAGATGTATCTTTCTGAATTAAACTCATTCTAACAGAATCCAATTTAACCACTGTAACACTCTGAAATGGGGAAACTCAGCCACAATGGGTACTGAATTTTGCTGTATGAAAGACTGCTTTTCAGAATCACAAGACCTGTGGTACTTGTGTCACTGGGCCAAATGAGTCTTCTGTGTTTTCAAACTACAGCAGATGTGAACATACATTGCCACAGAAAACACTGGGGCCAGCTTTTGAGGCTCAAACTAATTAGAATCACCCCTGTGTTCATATTGCCAGAAAGGGGGTATGTGGTGACAATATTTTTAAAACTGGATTAACTGTCACTAGCTCAGGCTTACAGAAACACACTTTCAACCATTCCAGAGCCTACAGGCCACCTATTGACTGACAAAAGGTCTTGGTACCAAATGCCATTATTCTGAATAATGCTTGTCAGTGCAAAGGGGTTTGTGAGACCACAAGACTAAAAAAAAAAACACATGGTATTAAACCCGATTTTATCTGGTATTAGACCCAGATTTTTTTGCCAACTAAACAGTAGTTTGTGCTTTAACAATGTTTAATTTGCCATTCTGCATGTGTGAATGGAAAAATTTAAAACCTCAATCTGCTCTAGTTACATCGCCGCTCTCCCGTTCTCCCGCTCTGCTGGATGTCAGATGAGAAATACCTCCCTCTGTCTTTCCACAGACACTGTGACAGAGCTGCTCTCGAGCACAGAAATTACAGCAAATCACTTTGTGTCCAGTCTCTACTGTATCTTAAGAATGTGGCGGTCAGTCAATGATACATATGAATTTAGGATAACTGGATTCTCCTTCTATTAACTTAGAAATGGTGTGAGTTTGAATACACATGAAAAATACTGTTCAGAATATCCTAAGGGGACGCCATAACTGCTGAAAGATTACTGCTGTGAGGAAAATCTACTAGGGAACATGATGGAACGACACAAATGTGGATGATGAACAGCTGGCACTGATGGTCTACCTTCTCTTTTCTTCACACCTCGCTAAATGACAGATTCAGAGGTTCCGGCCATTAAATACTGAGCAATTAAATTCGAAAGCGGGACCATTTGTCTTGTGGCAAAGAGAGAGGCACGGTAATGAGGGAAGCAAGCCCACTGCTTCGCCCACTCCATCATTAAATCCGCAAGACGCCGTCGGCGGAGAAAAGAAGCATCACCGAGCGCGCGGCAAAAGGCATCTTCATCTGACACCGAGGAGACGCGCGTCTAGCTGAAGCAGACGGCTGGGTTACCGACTGTGAAGGCCTGTGCCGGGTTAAGACTGTCACCGGGACCCCCGTGTCTCTTACCTGTCTCCCCCCACAGCGTGTCGAAGCTGTTGATCTGGGCGCGCTCCACCTCCTCCTCGTCCTTCTCGGGGAGGTCCAGCAGGTACGAGACAATCTGCAGGGGGAGACGACCACACACGCGCACACGCAAAGATCACAGCTCTGGGCTTCACAAAATGGGAAGCAGAATGCCACCGAGGGAGCACACACACCCGCAGTGGGTAGGGAAAACATATTACGTAAAGCATCTGGGGCAGAGACACCATACTGCTGTGCCCTTAAGACAGCAGTGAGCAGGCCAAGCAGGGTGACAATTCTTTACACTGCTGGCATGGATGCTACTAAATCAGTACAGACCAGAGAAGAGCCACCTCCAGTCCAATGAGAGAAGTGAGTGAGAGGCCCTACCTCAGTGTAGCCCATGCTGGCGGCGGCGATGAGGGCCTGCTGGACAGCGTGGCTCTTGCTGAAGACGCCCTGCTGCTGGCCGCCCATGGTCCAGTCACACTGGATGAGGAACTTCACCACCTCCAGGTGGCCCCGCAGGGCCGCGTGCACCAGGGCGCACTGGCCGTTCTTATCCAGATGATCCACCTGATCAGGTACAGGTACACGCGGGTGTGCACACACAGACACACACACACATGCAAACAGAGAGAAAGATAGACACACCCATACACACACATGCACACAGAGAGAAAGACAGACACAGCCACACACACACACACATGCACACAGAGAGAAAGACAGACACAGCCACACACACACACAGAGAAAGACAGACACACAGACACAGCCATACAAACACACACGTGCACACAGAGAGAAAGACAGAAACACAGCCACAGCCACAGCCACACACACACACACACACACACACACACAAAGCAAACACACATGCACAGTTCATTAGTTCTGGGTAAATTCAGACATTGCATGTGTGGTAAAACATATCCTGTCCCTACTGGGCGATGTGACAGACGGATCACCTTTGCCCTCTTATGGCACAGCGTGGTGACGATGGACAGATGGCCCGAGGCGGCCGCGTAGCCCAGCGGGGTGAGGCCGGTCTCAGAGGCCGTGTCCACGGAGGCCCCGAACTCCAGCAGGAGGGCCACCGTCTCCATGTAGCCCAGGTGGGCGTGGACGCACAGGATGGGAGCATTGTTCAGCACCTCCGTGCGGTAGTTCACGTTGGCCCCGCCCAGGATCAGCAGCCTGCTCACCTGCAAATGCAGAGAAACAGTCAGGCCCTGTCCCGGGTAGAGCAAATACCAGCAAATAAAGGCCTGAGCTGGGTATCAGCGACGTTTTAACTGCCTCTTTGAGGGTTGATGATCTCGGGTGCAAGAAAACCCACAGATAAAGTTACGTTTCACTTTGACTTAACATGCTAAATTATATTAATAGAAGACCATGATCCACTAACAGTCGTGCTTTCAATAGTTTCTGGTGGGGTTCCCAACTAGCAGGGCGGTACCTTGATGTTGGGTGTGTAGAGGTTCCTCAGGGACGCCAGCGCGGTGGAGAGTCCCTCTGTGCTGTATGACACCCACAGCCCCTGCAGGACGGACGAGGAAACCCCAACCTTCTTGCTCAGGCCCTGAAACGGGGAAGGCGGAAAGGACTGAGTGCCAGATACAGCATTAACAGTCTCATTAGTTAAAACATACAGAACATAAACATATGGAAGACCCTCAAGTGACACCACTCTGGATTCATCTTTCTATAAACCGTGATGTAATCCAGCCATAGCGGGTGTGACTGAGAGGGCGGGGTCTGCTCTACCTTGAAGATGTGTGCTTTGAGGATGTGGTGGCCCAGCTCGATGGTCTGCTGCCGGTTCAGCTTGCCGTCCTGCCGGGAGAACCAGAAGGCCAGGAGCGTGTGGCCACTCCTGTGGCAGGAGAGAAGAGTCGAGAGAGAGAGGGGGAAGACAAGAGCGCCATGAGCTTCAAAATGCCAGGCAAACAGGAATCAGATCCAGAGGCTATATCGGTACACAAGTCAATCAGACCTCTGCGTAACAAGAAGACAGTGTCTATGAACTGCCTGCCTTTGCCCCACCCACTCCTAAAGGGCCACTCCCCCTTGGCCCTGAAACCACGCCCCTCCCCACTTCGCCTCACCTGGGGTCACAGAGGAACTTGGTCTTCTCGCCCTCCTCTCTCCAGATGAGCCACTCCCGGAAGGAGGGGTGCACGAACATGCGTGTGCCGTCGCGCCGCTTCACCAGGAACATGGACAGGTTCTCCACGCGCTGCTGGAAGTCGTCCCACTCCAGCGTGCCCTGCACGGAGCCGGCGTTGATGGCCTGGTAGATCTGCTCGTCCGTCAGCGGGTGCAGCGAGGCCACGGCCACGTTGAGCAGCGGCAGGGCCCGCTCGAAGGACGACTGCGTCGGGAAGCGCATGTTGCACTGCAGCAGGTAGACCTCCGCCAGGTTGACCGGCACCACCTTGTAGCTGGAGCTCTTCAGCACCAGGTAGCCCTTCTCGATGAGGTCGAAGGTCAGCTTGAGGTACAGGTAGGAGCCCTGGCTGAGGGCCTTCAGGTGGGTGCTCAGCTTGCCGAAGGACGTGTTGTCCATCTTGCCGTTGAGCGAGATGTTGTTCTGGATCTCGGGGCTGCTGTGGATACGGTGCAGGATGTAGCCCTGCAGATCCTGGTCGATGGACTCGTTCTCCTCCAGCCGGTCCAGGGAGATGTGGTGGAACGGGAGGAGCTTGGTGATCTCCTACACAGGACAAAATGCAAGGGGGGGCAAAAGGGCAGAGGGAGAAGAGGAGGGGAGAGCAGAGGGACAAGACAAGGGAGGGTAGTGGGAGGAGACAAGAGAAAGTAGGGAAGGAGAGAGAGGAGGGTAGGAGGAGGAGACAGGAGAAAGTAGGGAAGGAGAGAGAGGAGGGTAGGGGGAGGAGACAGGAGAAAGTAGGGAAGGAGAGAGAGGAGTATAGGGGGAGGAGACAGGAGAGAGAAGAGGGAGGAAGGATGGGAGCATAGAGGGAGAAGATGGAGGCATGACAGAGTAGATAGAAGGAGACAGTAAGATAAAGATATCATTACTGCTATGCTAAATGACTGCCAAATACAGACAGACAGCCAGGACACTTCTGATATCACAGATACCACATTGACTCCAGCAGATATAGGTAATCAAGAAAGCACACAGGAATGGTTACACAGGAGTTAGCTGTCAGCCCACTATTGTGGATGACACAAGTGGAAGATGAGTGTTCATTACTGGCTTAGTGGGGGGTGGAGGCGCCTGCGCACGCTCACGGCTACGAGGTCTTTCCTCCGACCCACCTGCAGAGAGCTCCTCACTGTCACCACCAGCTTCAGCCAGGCCGGGAACCTGCCGACGGTTTTGTTCAGGAAGGAGACGATGGTGTCTCCGTAGTCGGGCTTGTGGAACTCCGCCTCGTTCAGCCCGTCGATGAGGATGATGAGGTCCTCGTCGGTGGTGATCTTCCTCTCTGCAACACACAGAGAGTTCAGTCATATGCGCAGAGAGAGTGAGCAACCCCTGACAGACAATATAGCATGGGGACAGTATTCATAATTACCAACAGGAAATAAGCACGTCTCTAAAATAAGACTATAATCAAAACAGACATCATTCCTAATTCTAAAACTCATATTAAGGCACCTTGCATTATTGACTGCTGCCACTACTTTAAAAGGCCTAGCAAGGTGTCAGCAACGTGATAAGTGAGTGGGCCGCTATTTTTCATTCCTTTAAAACAGCAGCTGTGAGGGGCTAAGCGGAGGGAGGGACAGGTGGGAAGGGGAGGGGAGCTCTGACCTTTGTAGAGCGTGTCCAGGGGCTCCAGCACGCCCCTCCGGAAGGAGGCCAGGGGGTCCTGCACGCAGGAGCGCAGGCTGAGCACGCTCTGCAGGTGCGGCTCCCGCAGCAGCTGCTCGCGGTACGCCACGAGCTGCGGCGAGCGGCACAGCAGCGCCGCCACGTTGTGCACAAACTCCGGCACCAGGCAGGTGTAGGCGTTGTCCGCCTGGCAGTAGTGGTAGGCCACCACCTGGGGGCGGCAGAGAGGCGGCGAGAGACGGGCCCGGAGGAGGGAGGACGTTTGTGGGGGAAAAGAGAATAAATAAATTAAAAAAAAACAAAGGGGAAGGGTTTAAGGGTATAAATACAGAGTCTCATATATGACATCATCCCTCATGCACAGCTAAAACGTTTTTCACCTGAAGTGAAAAAGGAATATTGACATTTGTAATTCATCTTAATAGAGACGATAATTGCTAAACTGAGTTGTAATTTAGACCCGCAATGCTGTATATAAACAAGATCACAAGCTCCAAGGATGGAACCCTGTCGTGCTAGATGTGGAGTAACAGAATAATCAGGTACTCTGAATGAACTGTTGTGGGGACGACTGCTGGGAGCGGAATTAGCGACACGGATAATGAGAGAATACTGAGCCGATGTATCAGAGCAAACAGAGGAGTAAGTGTGAGCGGGGTCACTACGGGTGACAATATTTAAATGCCAGACAGAGAGTGCAGAAAAAGGTCGATTTCAGAGGACAAAAACCAAATCGGAATAGCATCTTCATTTCCAGTGCCACTGGGCAGAGAGCTTAAACAAAGGGAGAGGGGAAAAAAAAAAACATTATTTATGCATTGTGTTAACAAGATCTAATAGCCTGGCTGAAAATTGCTATCTGCAGTTATAAATATTTCATTGAGGCTTCCCAGCAAAGTTGTTTTTCTTTTTCTCTCTCTCTCGCTGATGCATCTGCATAATGAGGCAGTGAGGGAGGAGCAGGGATGTATGTGAACAGGCTACAGAGTGAGGGAAAGACTGCACAGGGTGGACTATCAGAGACGCAGTAGTAAAGATAACACACTGAGGGCGTAAGAGGAACTGTATGAGAGATGCAGTTTTGAAAGATAGCACATTGGGGGTGTAAGTGGAGCTGTATCTGAGATGCAGTAGTACAGATAACACACTGGGGGTGTAAGTGGAGCTGTATCTGAGACGCAGTAGTAAAGATAACACACTTGGGGAGTAAGAGGAACTGTGTGAGAGATGCAGTTTTGAAGGATAGCACACTGGGGGTGTAAGGGGATCTTTATCTGAGATGCAGTAGTAAAGATAACACACTTGGGGAGTAAGAGGAACTGTATGAGAGATGCAGTTTTGAAGGATAGCACACTGGGGGTGTAAGGGGATCTTTATCTGAGATGCAGTAGTACAGATAACACACTAGGGGCGTAAGAGGAACTGTGTGAGAGATGCAGTTTTGAAGGATAGCACACTGGGGGTGTAAGGGGATCTTTATCTGAGATGCAGTAGTACAGATAACACACTGGGGGCGTAAGAGTAACTGTATGAGAGATGCAGTTTTGAAAGATAACACACTGGGGGTGTAAGTGGAGCTGTATCTGAGACTCATTAGTACAGATAGCACACTTAGGGGAGGGGAGCTGTATCTGAGGCTCATTAGTACAGATAACACACTGGGTGTGTAAGAGGAACTGTATTTCAGACAGAGTAGTATAGATAGCTCTCTGGGTGCGTAGGCGGAGAGGCGGGGGAGAGCTGTACCTGAGACGCCAGCCTTCTCATGGCTTCCTCCTGCCGCCGCCGCATCTCGGGCGTCCCGGGACAGCTGCCCCCGCCCAGGGTGCCGTGGGAGGGCTGGGGCTGGCTGAGGGGCAAGCCCTCCGCGTCTGAGAGAAGGACAGACAGGCCCGGCATCACACATATACACAACGCGGACAAGCGAGATATGCACAAACTGAACACAGGCTGCAACAGGCTTTGATCACTTTTCAATGTACACCTATGGTATCTGATTCAGTGGACAACATTACTGAAGCACAATAATTCATTCTGTGCTGTACTCTACAGGACCAGTCAAAAGTTTGGACACACCTAAGATGATGGGAAACATGCATTCGCGGTAGGCATTTTGATCTCAAGACTGCTTGAAATTTGTTCCTCAGACAAATACAAATCGTGAAGGTGACGTATATGTATGAATTTCTTTCCAAAAAAAAAATGTTAATTTAAAAAAATATTTTTGGCTATTTTGAAGAATCTAAAATAGAAGACAGTTCTGATTTACTTGTAACACTTTTTTGGTCACTGCATGATTCCATTTGTGTTATTTAGTAGTTTTGATGTTTTGACCTGTGGAGGGGTCATATTTACGTTTGGGCGAGGCGTGGGGGCTGTCGGAGGCGATCTGCCGCATGCGGGTGCCGTGGCAGCTGAGCGCCACCAGGCGTGAGACGATGGCCGTCTTGCCGTAGCCGATGTTGCCCACCACCACCACGCCCCGGTTGGTGCTGGGGTTGGAGCTGTGCAGCTGGGCGTCGATCTCCTGGAAGAGCCAGTCGCGGCCGGTGAAGACCGAGTCCATGGTGATGCTGGGCACCTCGAAGAGCAGGGGCTTGAGGGAGATGTCCGGGGGCCGGTAAGGGGCGAAGCGCACTGGGACACGCAGACGGGGAAGAGGGTCACCAAACCATGCGTTACATCACATTCATTTAGCAGACGCTCTTTTATCCAGAGCAAGTTCCAGCACAACAGAACATAAGTGCATCCACTCAAGCTGAATGGATACACTTTCTCACTGCTTTTTAACACTGTGGAGGGCGGACCAGTATCAGCAACCCCATTACAATCTACTCATCACAAACTACAATCCAGTGCTCTTACATGATCATCTGCAGCAAGATCCTTCCAATTTTACATCGAGGGTTAAAAGCAGAACCATCAGAAAATGCTGTCCCTGTCCAACCAAATCACCACCCCCCCCCATCGCTGACCACATATCAGCAATGATGTGAAACGTGTGCTGTTGATTCAAAACGTGTGTAACATAAATCATTACCTCGTTACCTTTACTCCTTACTGTTTAAAGAAACATTTTCAATTTTTCAATTTTTTCCTGTTATTATCATTGGGACAACAGCAGCTATCTATATTTATCGTGGCAGAGCAAGCAATAATATTGTGCTGAGTAGAATGATACATAGCGGAATAAATAAATCTAGCCCTGTTCCCTAAGCGAGACATGTACTGCGTTTTAAGATATGAGAACCTCTAGCATGCATGTCCAGTAAACATAGTGCTTTGCAATAATTCTGTTTTTCTCTGCTCTGAGCTACACCAGCGTGAATGGTATCAGCATGTAGTAAATCTTCTTACATGGTGGTGTTCCGGAAACTGTTGTGGCACCGGGTATTTTAAGCTCAACTTGTCTGAGCTGGTGAGATTCAAATCTCTCCTTTGCCAGCAGGGGGAGCAGTTTTTCAAAAGAACAAACCAGACAACCACTTGGCATCTCTAAGACTGAACTGCAGTGTGAACCATGGGACACTCCTCTAGTGGTATTGACGTATGACATATATTTGCACATGCTCTTTATTAGCTTATAGATGAAGCGCAAGATATAGAAAATGCTTTACTGGTGTGCTAAATATAAATGAAAATATTTCAAATGTCTGAAAATCTACTGTCATATTCTGGGTGAACAGCCACGATTGCCAGGTTAGGGAGAGCAGCATTATGGAGAAGGGATTTTTTTAGGAATGGAATACAAGTAAAGAAACTTACTTGACTGGGACTGCCAGGCATGGATGTTAGCGGAAGCTGAGACAGACGGAATACACAGGCGAGAGGGAGAGAGACAGCGTGAAAACAGGGAAAGAGCAGAGCGGGACAGTGCGGCGTGGCGGCGGTGGCGTGTCATCGCGGGCAGGCACAGCGACATGGAGGAAGGTTCTTTCACACCCGCCCTCCGCCTCACATCCTCGTCGCCGGAATCAAACGCCTTTTCTACGGTTCAGTTAACCGCAGGACAGACACGGCCCTCATCCTCTGCTCCGCTGGATAAGACTGATCGGCGTAGGTCAAAGACCAGCCGTGGCATAAACCAGCACGCCCCAGCTCGTTCTAGCTAAAGGTTAAAGGGCAACTTTGTCCCTATTCCCTCGGTGGTCCTGTCCAGTGGTGGATTTGAGCTGAACTGCAATGCAATTGGCTCATCTAATCACACCTACTTCGAACAACTTAGCAAACTCCCTTACCAACCGCAATGCATAACAGTAGTTCATCAAACCACCTCTCTGCATCTGCGGCTTAGTATACAGTCTAACTCACTTACAGATCCACTTTGAGCCATTACAATGCATGAAGTGCTGCGCATGTACGTGTGCCCGTGGGATTACATACATGTACACACTCACGTTATTCCCTGGGCGCCTTCTGCAGAGGGAACTCTGATTTGCTGAGGAGGAAAAAGAGGTAACGCGCCATAGCTGCGTGCATTTCATATCCAGTGTGGGGGAAAGTGCTGTGGCAAGCAAGCCTCCCATCCGGTAATAAAACTGCTACTGAGGGCATGATAAAAACCCCTGTGCCTCCGCTGGAGATTGTGCACTACAGTGATCGATGAGCTGCGGGTAATATTAGGTAGGTGGATCCGGGATTGAGACGGATCAACACCTTGGTAAGAGGAGCTGCATACCGCACTTTTTAATAAAGGTGGTCACAGAGCAGTTCCTGTAGACCTGTATTGTCTTGCACACGCGCGCACACACCCGGTACCCCAGCCTCAAAAACTCAACCCCCAAAGGCGGCCGAGGGGAGGGGTTTAAACCGCTGTGGGTAAGGCCCTGCTTGCTGTGTCACGCTTGCAGCGTCCGGGCGAACTGCAGAACACAGCTCGCATGGTGCGGCGGTGCGGCACAGTGGCAAGGATTCGTAAACAAAAGGTTGCCAGTTCGATTCCCTGCTGGGGCACTGCTGTTGCACCCTTGGGCAAGGTATTTAACCCCGAATCGCCTCAGTAAATATCCAGCTGTATAAACGGGTAGGTAACATGTAAAAAATTATAACCTATGTAAGCTGCTCTGGAAAAGAGCGTCTGCTAAATGCCAATAACGTAATGTAATGTAATGTGTACAGAGGGTGAGGAGCCCTGTGGGAAAGGGCACAGCTGAAAAGCTGGGTGTCGTCTGCCGCCTGTCAGTCCGCAGAGCCGCTGTGACAGTCGGGCGCGTTCATTATTTATCAGGTGAGAATGACTTCCTGGCAGGTGGCCTTGAAGCCGGTGGGGACCGGCAGGCTGAGGCAGCCTGGCGGAGCCTGCAGACGAAGCCCTTTCAGCAGGGCAGCGGGGCCCCTCTGCACCCTCCCCGGCTCCATTCCGTGGGCGTCAGGTACACACTGCCACAGCGCGGGTTATGGTGAGTGTGTAGGAAGAAACAGGAGAGCAGCAGGGAGTCTCGGCTGCGCTGGCTAAAGGTCGAAGTCTGCATTGGCCTGAGCTGATATACTGCAGGTGTTGCTGCAGGCTGGTAGAAAATTGAAGTGATACCTGTGCAGACACACCTTTCCCAAACCCTGGGATGCAGCTTGGAAATGCACACAGAAACACACTGCCCTGCTTTCTGAAAGGGTGGGGGGTGCAATGTACAAGCCCATTTTCACCCTTTCAGGCCTGTTACCTGCACAGGACAATCAGGCAAATAACGACACGAGCACCTGAGAGAAAGGAGAAGAACCACAACCATTCTGGGATAAGGAACATGCTCCGACCCACTGGCATGAACATGTAGATCCTTGCCGGCAAGGACAGCAGGCCTCTAGCAGTGCTAGTTTGGGAATAGGCTGCCTATGTACCATGCCACACACACTCACCAAATACAAATCACAGCCCCTCACAGCAAAACAAACACACAAACATAACAGGCGTGGGAGGGGCCTTTCTCATTCTGAAAAGGCGGAGTCCCTTTCTGTCTCTGAGGGAGGAGCCTCACCTCTCAGGTCCTGCCCGGAGCGCCCGGCCCCCATGGCCTGCCGGGGCATCCGCAGGGAGGTGCGCAGCGGGGTGTGCCTCTGCTCATCCAGGTAGGCCAGGTCCTCCAGGTGAGCCGAGCTGGTGGCTGCGAGGCGGGGGGAGAGAGAGGGAGAGAGACGGTGAGAAGGCGGCGTGAGGGGTGGAAGGAACAGACAGGGTGACCGTGTAGCATAGTGGTTAAAGAGCAGGACTCGTAACGGAACCCAACTTGCAACCGAACACGTTGCCGGTTTGATTCCACGCTGGGGCACTGCTGCTGTACCCTTGGGCAAGGTACTTAACCCACAATTGCCTCAGTAAATATCCAGCTGTATAAATGGGTAACATTGCGGAGAAACTGTAGCTGATGTAAGTCACTCTAAAAAAGAGCGCCTGCTAAATAGCAATGATGTAATGTAATGTAATGAAACGAGGGGAATCAGTGAGGAGTGAGAAGGTGGAATCGGGGGGAAGAAAGGGAAGGAGTGTTGAAGTCAGACAGTGAGATGGATGGTGGGCAGGCAGGTAAAGTTACAAAGACCAGTAGACCAGCACCAACAGTGAAAAGCAGCATGGGTACGACACTGGACAGTTCCAGACTTGAATTTCATTGCAGTAATGGTTACTACTTTGTGAGATGACTACGAATACATACCAGATAAAACTCCTAGCACAGCTAATCAGTATATTATCCTCTATCTGTTACCTATTATCCTCTATCTGTTTTCAGCTTGCCAGAAGGTAACCACACAGGCTTTCTGAATAACTGATGTGAAAAAGACTTTAAAGACTTACAAAACTACTTTAAAATATCCTGCTCCTACAGCTGCATCTGCCCAAACTCAGATCCAAGTACTGGCAAGCCAGCTTTAGCTGAGCTTAGAGAGACGGAGAGCAGTATGTGTGTGTGTGTGTGTGTGTGTGTGTGTGTTTGTGTGTGTGTCTTACAGCAGCATCAATTAGGTTTCCAAACTTTGGGGAGATCAGCAGTGCATATAGCAGGCTGAAGGGAGAGGAGTGGGAGGAGAGAGTGGGCGCGTACTAGGTGGGCAGAGGGCCATCCACACTGTGGATCCGGACTGCACTACCCCCTGGACAGCGGACAGCACCGTCTGTCTGTGCCTGGGTCCAGGGCAGGGGCGCTGGAGGACAGAGGACTCTCAAAGTTTGCTATGCGTTTAGTACTTGTGGAACATGCTAAGCCAAAAGAGGGACTACTGACTGCAGTCAGTATATGAACAGCCTCCTTTCTCCTGAACTCCTTCCATCTTCCACACAGTTCTGCTCCTTCAAGCTCCATCTGCACTGCACCAAGCCTTGCGTCTCATGTTCCGGGTGCTGTGTCGAGACTCGGCGTGTCCCCCCACCCCCCGCCAAAGCGCTAACCCAGCGCGCTTGGTGGCGAGAAAACGTGCCATAAAATGACTCCCGGTATTTAATGGCGGCGCGGAGACCTCGCTGCCTGAGAAGCGCCGGCGAGCTTAATCAGAGAACTCGCGTTTTTACAGCGCGGGGATGGCCGGAGTCCAGCCGCATCTCTGCAGGGAGCCAAGCCTCCCTGCGTTTCGCTGCCGACTCAAGGAGGAGGAGGAGGAGGACGTTTCATCCCACAAAACGCCGCATCCGAGCCGGGTCTGCGGCGTCTGTCAGACCGCACACTTGTGCTGCCGCCTCTGTAGCCATCTAAGCTGCGTGCTCGAATGTACGCACTAGTACATGTGTGGGTGGGTACCTGCGTGACTGGTTTACACGTGCCTGGCACAGTGACAGGGTGAAGCGGTGCTGTCGCTGTGCGTGCTCTAACGCACTGCAAACCTGGAAACGGGGTACTTATTTAACCTGAAATGGTGACGAGAGAGAAAAACAGACACAGAGACAGTGATACTGAGAGAGAGATGTGAAAGAGCCGTGAGGAGTGAGACAGAGGGAGAGACCGTGGTGGTGTGTCGATGACGTGACACAGTGCTGCCCTCCGGGGGCAGCCACCTCGTCCCCCTCCGCTGCTACACCACTGTGGAAAGTTCCTGATGTGCTGGAAGGGTGCTGACAGGCTGCCTCACCAGGTTATTTACACCAACCTGAGATGAAAAAGATGTTCCATTCCCATTTCTTCACAGACAATACAACCCTCCCAACAAACACGCGTTTATTCTGTTCAGATGTAGAAAAGGAAGAAGGAGAGAGGAAAGGAGCATTTGGCTCACAAAGTGCACTGCTTTCGAACGTGATGGCGCTCTGAGGAGTTCACCGGGCAAAGAATTATAGGTATAATTTCACTGGCGCATAAACAAGACTCTTCCAAAGCCTGCAGTTTCTCTGAATTCTCTCGGTTTTCTTTTGCTCCCTCTCTCTCTCTCTCGACACACAGCCCTCATTAGGAAGGCCCCCCTCCTCCTCTCCTCTTTCGTACCTTCACTCTTTATCCCTCTCTTCATTCAGCCTCATGCCCTGCACTTCAAAGCCAGTTTGCTGTCACTCGGGGGGATTGAAACGGTTAAAGCCCTGGGCTTTGATGTTCTCCCCTGTTCATGCCCAGGGACTCCGCGCCTGGTTTCACCCTCCCGTTCCTCCTTCCCCAGTGCATCAGCCTCCCTCTCTCTCTTTCTCCACTCTCCTCCTGCTCTTCCAGAGGGGATCAGGTACTCAAAGTCCTCTCTGTATCGCCCTCTTTAACCGATTCTGTTTCTTCGGAGAGGCCCTGCACGTCTAAATGAGAGGGAAATATATAGGTGCTCTGGCTTTGTACGGGAGGCCAAATCCTACAGAAACAGGGCCCCCTGATCCCTGATTTCACAGTTCCCTTTTAGGGCAACTGACAGCGAGGTCAAACGGGTGAAGTCCTAGGCAGAGAACTAAAACATCAGTTATATTTATCAATTCGTGTGTCAACGGTATGTCATTTTTTTGCCTCGATGTATATTAGAAACACGTGTATGTACTCAGAAAGGCAATGAACTGCTTACTTCAAGCTCCAGGAATTTCATCTATTCCTATCAGTGGCAGAGGCTATCATTGGCACCTATCATGCATGGCACCGGAATGATACTAACAGATACAGGGTGAAGCCAGAGTCAAATGCAATGCCTTTGATCACAATACTATGGCATGGAGACTCACTGTTCTGCGCACTGCGGCTCTACAGCTCTGGCCAAGTTAAAATAAACTGCTGGTACACACAGAAAACAGTAGGAAAGTCTCCTGTACACCAAACCAACTCTAACTTCACCATGTTTGTTCTCCTAACCACACTGTTATACATAAGAGCTAGTTAAAATGAGTTACAATACATGGGGGCTGTCTCAGGCACGGACTGATCCTCATATGTGAGATCAATGGGAATCAGGGGCTTCCAGAGAGCAACATTTGTATGCATTTAAGGCCTACCACAGGAGGAAATTTTGATATTTAAGGCTCAGTACAATTATGCATATATACCCAAAGTCTACACTATCTAGAGCTACATCAGTGATGCTGACTTTTTCACCCAGTATGATGATGCATACACTGAAGCCACTACTTATGCTGCCCCCTAGAGGGAATGTGAGGTACTAGCACCTGCTGTCCTGGGAATCACTAGAGGTGGGAATGGAGCAATGTGATGCTAAATCCCAGACCCCATTAAGTCACACTACCTCTATTTTTTACAGGTATTACATTCAGTTTACGTTTACTATTACAACAGACATCTGAACATATCCCTGCTTGTGTGTGACATTACTGAAACACGAGTCCTTTCACCTTTACTGTTTGTTTGCTGATGCTTGAGTACTAAGCTTGAAATTCTGCTGAAAAAATTCTGCGTGTGGATGTATGGGGATTGTAAGGGGGATTGGCGCGTTCACCTGAGGACAGCTACCGATCGCTTTCCCAACTCATCTGTACCCAAGCGCACGTCAAGTGCACAGCGGCTCTGACTCACTGAACAATGGCCCAATCATGTGCACAATGACAGGTAATGTGGGTTAAATGATTGATATTTATCTGCGTTTATCAGCGCAGCTATTATCAGTGGTAAAATGCACAGGCAGTTTTCGAGACAGGTGGCAATTGTTGCTACTACTCCCCCGTATTATTAAAAACCCACCAACTCTTTTAATCACTGGCTTAGAAACGATTATGCCGCATGGCATTTTTTAAACAATGTAGATTTAAAGAGGAGACTATTCTGCCCATGTCATTCGGGCTGTCAGGATGAGGGTCCTTTCTGCAGAGTGACAGTTCACTACAATGGGAGAAAGAAGCAGCCCCTTGTAATTAGGGACAGAATTCCATTTTTAAAGAATCATTGTGACGGATGAATCGCAAAGCCAGATGGATGGGTGGGGTTGGTATAGCAGTGATGGTACCTTTCCCTGTAGGGATACTACGGTCTCTACCTCTCTCATGTCACATAGTCAAGCTGGAGGACTGCACAGAGACATCACAGGGGGGCTCACCTGCCACAGAGTTGGGGCGGGGCATGAGGTAGAGGGGGATGGAGTGGACGGAGTGGGAGGAGATAGTCTCCAGGTTCCTCTCGGGGATCTTGTTGAGGCTGTAGGTGGAGGCAGTCATGTTCTCGTCTACGCGGTACAGGTAGGAGTCCATGCCCGACTTCTGGGACTGCCAGAGCTTCAGGTTCCCCCGCGAGCCCTCACCGTACTTTCCCCCCCGCTCCACGTTCTCCGAGTAGCTGGTAAGCGTGGCTGCGAGAGAAGGGCAGCATTGTTAGCATTGTTAGCGCAGGCAGACAATACTCAAGTTGTTACTTGTAGTACAGTACACTTAGTACAGTTGTTATTGCTACTCTCTTAAAAAAACAAATGAATGTACCAGTCTTCTAGAAGTATGTACATCACTAACACACTAATTTGTTCAGGAGCAAGTATGTATTTTTACATTTTTAGGCTACTAAGCATTTTGGTATTCATTTACAAAATTCTCTGTCCGTCTGAAAACAGCAATGGGTGGCAGTGTAGCATAGTGGTAAGGAACAGGACTAGAAACCGAACAAGTTGCTGGTGCAATTCCCTGCTGGGGCACTGCTGCTGCACCCTTGGACAAGGTACTTAACCCAGATTTGCCTCAGTAAATATCCAGCTATATAAATGGATAACATGTAAAAACTGTAACCTATGTAAGTCACTCTGGATAAGCGCGTCTACTAAATGCCAATAATGTAATGTAATGTGAATGTCTACATTACAGGCGTGGGTAGTGAATGAACTACCCACGCCTGCACGACTGCTGGTTGGGAGTGTCTGTGTGCCTTGTGTATAGGTTTCCTATACACGCTGCTGCTATCTCTGAGTGTGCCTGGCTGTCCCCCTCTATGAAGCTCTGCGTGTCGGGGTCTCACCGATGATGCCGCTGTCCCTGCTCTCCAGCGTGGAGGTGGGGCTGGTGACGGAGCCGTAGGTGCAGTCCCGGTTCCCAGAGTTCCCTGGGGGGGCGGGGGGCAGGGTGGAGCAGGGACTGCCGGCTGGGGGGGAGGCGGTGCTGCTGGTCAGAGTGGAGCAGGGGCTGATCCTCTGGGTCACCGACAGACCCTGTCACACAGAGAACACAGCACCGCAAGCATAATAACACTGTCACTCAACAATTGTTTCTATCAAGAGCACTGTTACACAAGAGGGGCAATGTATCGTCTGTACTGTATGAATGGAATGTAACGTCTGACAGAAGAGCGCTGTTACACTAAAATGGGTTAGAACGTTGCAGTTACACACGCACCACGGCGAGAACACCACAGCATAAAGTGATACTAAAGAACTATTACATGACAATGTGCTACAGCAAGGCCACTGTTAAATAATGTTATAGCAATAGAACTATTACACCAATAACATGTTACACCCTGCATTACAGTAGCACAATGCATGACTTTCATCTCTGCACATTACACAGCATGTTCTTTACATTCATCTCAGTCTACGATTCCCCGTTGGTTGAATCCATTGTGTATAGGTTATACCATGTTATTCCTTACTCTGTTAGCCTGTAGCGCAGACTTTACAAACCAACATGACTGATAGATGACTCCCTCTACACGTCTTTTCACAGTGACTGATGCCTGAAGGCCTGTGTAATTCAGTGTGGCTCCTGGGAACAGAGTGGAAAGCTGCTGACCTGGCGCAGACTAATATCAGTACTACAGTCCTGGCTTGCTGCTGGAGAATCCATCTTCATCGGGAGCCTTGGCAAGGCGAGGATGGTGACCCCACCCCGGGGGGGGGGGCGTCGTTTCATTGTCGGCCAATGGACCGCTAATGCCGCCGCCTCCCCAGTGAGCCGCCGCGCAGTGACTCGGGGGGGGGGGGCTGGTTGGCCTCGGATCATTTGAATGAAGAATGGTTCTGTCCCTCTGCTGTGTAGCTATTCGTATGCGCTCTGAATCACTGTACCAGACGCAGCAGGGACAGGGAACCTGAAATGTGGGAATTCTTACTGCTGCCTCACACAGGGGTTAGTTATTAAACTCATATTCAGTCATTTAGTAGAGGACATGGACCAGGAGTATGATGCTGCAGGCTTTGGAGGCTACAGCCCTTGCCGGGTTTAGTCACATACTGATTTACCCCTGAAACACCTGGTAACAAGTTTCTTCAGGGCCTGTTTCTTCATCTTCTCCAACCACTGGAGGAATAAACTGTATACTCAATGACCATCTAATATATCATACTGTAACCTCCAGTCATCTACATATCCATTACCAGTGGAAGATGACTTCTAGGCAAGTGATTGAATTTAATAGGTTTTGAGCATTCTTTGTCATTTATTCTTTTGTTTAAACCTGGCGCTCAAAAGCAAAATCCTACCTGGAATGCACTGACCATGGCTCATTCTCCTGTGCCCTTGCATCTGTAGGGCCTCCTCTGAACAAAACCCATCTGGGGAGAGACCGAACTCCCATTTCCAAATGCAGCACTGAGGAGCAGAACATCTGAGCCCACTGGTAAGGACATCGGTCAGAGATGCATGATCTCAATCACAGGGTAGATATTTAGTTGTGCCCTTGACAGCCCCATTTCAGCTCCCCTGGCCTTGGCCAGTGTTGATTCTGAAAAGTGTGATAGAGACTGGCAAATGCTCTGACTGCCAGGCCACACACTTACAGTTCCAGGGGTCCCATGCAGAGACTAGACCCTTCAGGAAGTGGCCACAACCCCTTGCCACCGCCAGCTGTAGCGCACTGTGAGAGAGCCTGGCTTGGGGGTTGCTCGGGAACACGTCCCATTTGCAATTCGAGCTGATCCGACAACAAACAAATGTATAACACCTCTTTCTTGACTGGCTGCAGCAAAAGGCCTGGGTGCGTGGAGTGATCACGTGAACTACAAATGTAACAAGGCACCGTACCCTGCTGTCCCCCGCCCCCGATCCCCGTACGGGCCAATGCACTACGCTGCAGCCCTTCACGGTCGAGGACAGGGGTCACCTTCTTCAAACGCGCGGTCACATGATCCATCTGCTGGCGTGACGGTTGGTTAACTTCCTCTCCCGTGTGACCGCCCGAACATACGCGGTTCACGACTCCTGGCGAAGCGGGGGAATTGGCACGCTGTTGCTGATGCGTTAAACAGCAGTGGCTCGTGGAGAACATCGCTGGGAGTGCGCCGTTTCTGCGGCGACGGGAGATTCTGGGGTGTCAGTGACGACCTCATTCTTTCATTCTGCTCACCTACAGACAAGGGCAGAAATTCAGCCCCGCTTCAGAAAGCGCTCACTCTAACCTGCAGCTAAGTTCTCAATACGGAGTTTCAATTACAAACGACTCCAGTACATGACTTCCAGCTAATTCGGTAATGCCATTGTGAAGACAAAAAGACTCCACTAGACCCCCCTCTCCCTCCTGCTGCATAAGAAAGCCCAGTTTTCCATGTCTTTTCACAGCCTGCTCCCATTGGACAACAGACACGGCACGGGGTTATGGGTGAGTCACCGTGTAAAAGCACACCTTCTTTTCACACCTTACACCCTGTCACCATCTCCGCAGCACCCACACACAATGCTGCATAAGCCTAATCACTCCAAGCCCACTCTTCCCACTCTTAGCGAGGAAAAGAAACAGCGTTTTTCTCCCTTTACACTGCTGCTGTCTCCTCTGTCTTCCATCCACAGAACTGGGTACAGCAGATGGCCTTTATATAGCACAGTGAGATAGTACAGTATTGCAGAACACCATACTAACCATTTACATGGAAACCAGAAGTTCTGTGGTGCCCTGTGGTCTCCTTCATATCACAGGGATAAGATCTGCACTGGCAATGGGGGGGGGGCATGCATAGACAAATAGTCAGTAAAAAGCATATATATATGCATAACTAAACGGCTTTGTGATTGTGCCTGGGGTCATGCATCCCTGCAGCAACTCTTTACTGGACCGAGAATTGCTTCCACTCAGTGCTGTATGTGGAGATGGGAGCTTAGTGACTCCAAACTTGAACCAGATGACTGAGAGTCAGTGATATCCCTCACAAGCAGTAGGTGAAGATGAGGGACCCCTTCCTTAACTGAAGCCCCCGGCAGTCCTTAGAGCTTGAGGTGACTTTCCTACTCAAGCCCGAGGTTTCAGTGATATGCTAAGGCCTCCAGCAGCGAGTCAGCATGGTCCAAGTTCAGCAGAGCCACGATCCACCACACATTTCAGTTCTGCTAACACTGATAAGAAATGCTAACACTCAGATGGGAAGCATAGTTCAACGGGTTCAGTTCAAGACCATTATTAGCATAATGAGCTGGTTAAAAATCTCTTGGAAAGCATCTCTCCCAGAACCAAGATTGGTCATCCTTGTAGGTGATATATGTCATTTTGGTTTTTCTGTTTTATAGCACAAAAGCATTGCTACGCCCTGTTCAAGTTCATCGCAAGTATCACAGCAGGCCCGGACAGAGCAGATCACTCAAATTGCAGGGCCTTTCTTCCTTAATGCTTGAACTTAAGCCAGTTTCTCAGTGGTTGTCGTGGTGAAAGAGATGGAGACATCCGTCAGCAGACGTTTCATGGTCTAATGTAGGAAGGAGACACATGCCTAAACACAACAGCCTCAGCCTAACACTGCTGCTTGTGGTGTAGGTCAAGGCCTCTAAGTTACAGTGAAGTTGTTTCCCCAACTCTCCACGTCCCTGTAATGCTCAACAGACGTTCTGATCTGATTTGTTCCAGGTGGGGCTTATCTGGCCTCAGATCTCACCTCAAAAAGAAGGGGGGGGGGACTGGCGCTGCATTTCTCAGGGCGGGTCGCGGGGCTCCGCGCTCCCACTTGGGCTAACGGGAAACACGTGTCTGCTTATCGCTGAGGGTGGAAGAGAGAGCTTTCCCTGACATTCTCCAGGGCGGCTCTCGGTCTCTCAGCTCAAAGCCCTGCCTCTGCTCTAATGGGTCAAACCCATAGAGGGAATTCCACTCTGCAGCCCTTTTATCACACACTCCCACAGGGCGCTGGGACTGGCACTGCAATAATAAACCACTCCACTGGAGATGCTTTTAGAGGGTGCCATTCAAACGTCTGGGAGAGACAGACAGCAGCACGAAGCGGCGATCGGACAACCGGTCTTCTGCAGGCCTTAACCTCGTGACTGGAGATCGCGGGTTTGAATCTCATTTTTGGGGCACTGCGATTCCACCCTTCAGCAATGGTAAGCCCCGTAAACAGAGTTGTTCATGACGTGGATGACTTACCATCAGAGAATGACTTACCATCAGAGAAAAGGAAGCACATACAATCATGAAGGGCTATGTGTCTGTGGTAGTTCGCACTTGAGCCGATGTTTAGAGAGAGAGAGAGAGAGAGAGAGAGACGCCTTTCTGTGGGACGCACCTGGCTGTCGTCCTGCTCCTCCATGCTGTACTGTGCTCCAGGCGGCCCCTCGCTCACTTTCTCGCCCAGCAGGAAGCCCAGCCGCGTCATCAGGGTGTTGGCCGCCTCGTCCACCGACGGAGGGGGGCCCAGCTCCTGGTTGGGCTCCCCTGGGACAAGAGAGATGGTGTGGTCCGTCACAAACAGAGCAAGCCGAAAAAATTACTGCTGACACGCACTATATAATGCAATAAACTACCCATTCTGTAGGCTTGATTACCCTATGAATCACCCTGACAACTGTAAACTCATTCTGGGCCAGCTCAACCTTACTTTTTCATAGTGCGAGCCGAGAGTTAAATAGAAAAGAGAAGAAAAATGACTGTACGTGTGTGTGTGTGTGTGTGTGTGTGTGTGTGTGCGTGTTTGTGTCTGTGTGTTTATCCAGAGATCTGTGAAGTGCCACAGATGCAGAGATTGTCCAGAATTGAGAAATGAGGTGTTGAGGCCCTGCTTTCCGGAAACACTCATTCCACACAGTAAGCTGAAGACAAGGTGTGTGATGCAGGTCACACCTTCTCCCACCAGCGTCTGATAGCATTAGAGTGGCATTTGTGTATGCTGACAAGTTTCGTGTGAGAAACCTCAGTGGATGTACAAGGCGTAAAATATCAAAATGGATTATGCATTACTGTGGTGCGCAGTCCTCAAAAACCTTCAGCTCCTGTATTAACAGTACCTCCTGATTCTAATCGCACTGCTCCCAATCTGTCACAGGCCCTTGAGAGAAGCCACAGCCTTCACTGTGGGCCGTGAGACATGGTGGTGCTCAGGGCTGCTCTCATACGGAGCATTTACTGCATCCCAGACTCAGCTACATCTCAGCATGGTCTGGGTTTCTGTCATGTTTAAACTGCCTCCAGATATACACCGCCTAAGGCTGGGTGTGGCTTCTCCCATGTTTAAACAGTGCAGCAAGGAAAGGCCCTTGGCTTTTCTTGCATGCTGCTACCACAGGAAATGCTACAAAATGGAGGGAAAGGTAGAGAAACGACATTCAGCAACTGTGCAGATTTCAACACCTTTCAAATGAACCTATTGTCAAATGGCACTAGCTGAAGTTAACAGAAAAACAAATGCAGTTAAATATAATTTGGGCATGGTAGGAGTAAACATAGAAATGACAAAGCCAGACAAAAGACAATTATTTTATCCCATGTTTCATTAGTTTGCAATCTAGCTTCCACATGAACAACAAAAAATAAAACAGTACACACACACTATGCAATCCTGTAGCATTACTTTGTGACACTGTATTAGCAGCTGAAATGTAGGGGTAGACTGAGGGGCAACTGATCGCTAGTGTTGCTGGAATAGGGTAGATAGTGCAGGTATACCTGCAGAAATTCTAAATTCTAAACCACTGTTTTGAAAGGTATGCGCCCACAGGGTATGGTCAATCTATACCTGAATGTGGCCAGTGAGAATGAGGCCATGCTTCTACTGTCTGAATTTGCCAATGAGAGGACAGAAGACATCTCAGACATGCCAGATAAACACACAACCCAGGAACAACCTGCAGGAAAACTGTGCGGGAGGTAATACTGATGACAACTCCACATTGTAAAGATAATGATGATTATTCACTTAATCCAGCAGAGCTGTATTGTATTAGTATTATGGGAGCTTTTTAGTCATTTTAAACAATATCCCTCACAATGTCTGGCATGGCACAGTTTCATGTGACACACATTGCAAGATACATAATATTCCCTCAAATTATTAAATAGGGTATGACTTTCACAGGGTTCCAATACCAACACACAGTGCCATCACATAATGGACCAAAAAACAGTACTTCAACCACCCTCACTCGTTTGCTGTACAGGTAAATAAAGAAATAATAAAATTGTTTTTTGAACATGTTTTTGCCATACTGTATTACTACTACAGTGTTAAATGGCAATTTATTACTTAAATCCAACATTCTCAGTAGTCACACAATGCACTTTACCATAATTTTATCATTGATTATTGACATACTTTAGGCTACATCTTAGTACTTTAAGGCATGTCAGCTGCAAAAAAGTACTTCTCACACTCTCATTAACTTTCTGCAGTCTACATTGAACAAAACTACTTTATGTTCATTCCCTTTCTGTAACTGAAAAAAAAACATCTGGGCACACTGTTCTCCACTCACAGGTTCTCTTGAGGAGTAGGATTTCTATATCTGAAGGTCAGATTAAATGTGAACAGCTACATTTGTAAGTTTAACTGAGACAAAGTGGTTTCAGAGCTGTAAAATGCTACCCGTACTTTGCCATTTTATTTTTATAAATGTTAAACGTCTGGAAGACCGGCCTCAAATGTCCCTAAATAGAGCAAAAACCAGACACCAGAATCAGACTTGTTACTTCCTGCCCTGAGGACAGATTGCTGGGAAAAAAAAACAGGCAGTAATACAGAACACCATCTGCCACCTCACATCCACACCCCAACACCCTCTGACCCCACCCCCAGCACCCTCTGACCCCTGCTCAACAAAGCACCGGATCTATAAAAATTTACTGTCTTCCAAAACCCATATAGTATTATCGCTGCTGAAAAGCAACAGAGTGGGCCAGCTGTAGGGTAGTGGGGTGAGTCTCATGCAAGAGCAATGGCACGCATTCTTTGGATCTACACACCTTCACCTATGGTCAAAAAGTAAAACTGCCTTCTGTTATTGCCACTAGGTGATTTATTTTATGGCAATGGAGAAGGCCCCTAGCTCTATCAGAGTGGATTAGTAGTGTGATGGAATTCATACCAATTGAAGCTTTATGCTTTTTCTTAAAGGACAGACAATAGAATGTATAACCTATATATGACCCAATTTTATAAAAAGTATGAAGCGTTTATTAAATATGTGAAGATGTTTTGCAGATTTTATGGGAAGGATTACATGGACTTGCCGGGGTATTCTTAGGGACTAGTCTTTGGGGTGTCAACAGATGAACATATTTTCATTGCACTGAATTACTGAACATGTACACTTTCAAAATTGTCCTTTGAGTTGCAAGCCACTACCCAATGTAAGCTTGTTATTTTTGTCCCTTCTGTGAACCTTCTTTACCGATGAAAAAAAGACCATAGAGAGCGAACTGAGACAGAGAGCAGTGCCAGGCCCCTGCGGCTCCACCAATGACAGCCAACCAGGTGGAGTGGTTGAGCACCCATAAAGATAACAAGCCGGATGAAGCATCACATGGCCCAGTGAGCTGGGACTGGGAGAACTCCCTTGGCAGCCTGGCATCCTTTTGTCGAAACCAGCCAGACCAATGAGCAGTGAACCCAACCGTGGCAGCCAACATACACACATACACACACACACACACACACACACACACACACACACACACACACACACACACACACACACACACACACAAAACATTGCACAGTTGGTTTGAGAAGACATTACATTACATACATTATAATGTAAATGACAATAATGTAATGGGAAGGTGCCCACATTAACACCAGCAATGTCGGTACAGGTACGTGTGTCAGACTTTCCCCTCTGTTTAATGATTCTGAGCACATGCAACAGCATTGATTATCTACATTCTCCTCGTTTTGCACACGCCAAATTACTGTATAGTGCAAACTGACAAATGGATATCGTTGTCACGGTAATGGCTTCCTCCCGCAGGCCGACTGAGTGGAAAGTGGTGAATACATTATTACTGATTAGTCAGCAGCTCCTGGGGGACGTGGTGACGGCATCGGCGCTGGAACGGACACGCTTCTTGTTAGCTGCCAGCCGTTTGTACTGTCACTCAGCGGGGGAGGCAAGGGTGTGTCTGAGAGATGGTGTGTGAACACGTGTGTATGTGTGTGTGTGTGTGTGTGTGTGTGTGGGTGTATGTGTGTGTGTGTGTGTGTGTGTGTGTGCGTGTGAGATGAGATGAGATGGTAAGCTGATGTGTGTGTACATACAAGACAAACTATGTCTAATGTGTGTGGGTGTCTGCTTAGAATGCCAGGGAGAATGATTATGCAAATGCAGCACTTTGCCATATATTGCAGGCATTCCCTGATGGCTGTCATATTATGAACAGACGAGGCAGAACAGCTATATTGGACTAGAATAAAACATTTTGTTTTTTTGAAACTGACTATAACATATACGCACTTCATTTTTTCTGTTTAAGGTATGCAGTCCAGAATATATCTAACTTAGTCATGCAGTCAATGTCAGCTATTCAAAAGGATAAAAATAATATTCTATGTGAGTGATACTTAGCAACTGTAGTCTAATGCTATGTAAGAGCACCACAGTAGTAAAACTAACATTAAATAAGGCTGGCTAACAGTAACTGGTTAGTAACACTCACTAGCAATCACACGTAACTGGTTAACATGTCATCATTTGTAACTGGTCAGCATTAACTACCTAATTACAGCTAGTTATGTTAATTTGAAGATCAATCAGACTATGTCAAATGACATAAGAAAGCTTACTTAAGATTAATGCTACAAGTTACTGACTGATGTGTGAGCAGGTTTGCCAAAAAACTTAGCTAATGATGGCACGCACAAAACTAATTTGTAACTGCCATGACGAAAGCTTTGGCTGATTAAATGGCAATGACGAAAGCTTTGGCTGAGATGTTTGCTGTTACATTTCCCTCCATAGCACTTTTAGCACTTACCACAAGTTGACTGAACACAATATTTTGATAGACCTCCTAGTACTAATTTTTGTTGCCGTGTGTAGACTGCACCTTGTTACCAACTGTACTAACAACTAAACATTTTAATTTTACTATGTAAATGGCTGGGTCGCATGGCTTCCTAACCTTGTTTCCTCCCACATCAAGACCCTGATGGTACATTTCTGGTACACAAACAGAGCCGCTATGTACTGACATCCAGCTCTCTGATTATGCAATGGTACTGCCCAAACTGTCCAAAGCTAAGGCCAGGTATGGCAGTGGTCAGCATGGTAACTACACAAGGAACTCCAATATTAGAGCTGGTGGCCATGTCAGCTGTATAACGGCTGCCTATGGACACAAAAGTCTGTGGTGTCTCACGCTCGAGTGCCTTTGTGTGCACGAACAGAAATCACTCCACAGTTCTCACACTTAACTTCTTACTTTTTACTGTACATGTGTTCACCACTGGCCTTGGAATCACACTTCAATCAATAAACCATTAAGAGGAAAGTGTGACTCAGTTCATTTCTCTCCGCATCACCCATCAGGCAATCTCCCCGTGCAGCAAACAAAATACAAAGGATAATAGCTACTGTTACCACCGTAATCAATCGGTACAATGAAACATAACCTACGGTGCCTTCCCTGTGGGGCGAGTATGTGAGCATGAATATCAAAGACGGGCACACAGAGGGACTTTCTTGATTCCCCCCTCCCACCCTCCACAGACTCGTGCACTGCGAAACAGGGAGACAGATGGTTGTCATGGCAACTATCAGTGGGCTAAGGAATGCGTTCCTGCTTGGTGCGTTGTGTTTTTTTTTCCGTCCTTGGCCGCTCGAGGATTGGCCAGCCCACCTGCACCTGGCATGAACCCGCCTTGCGCTCGGGAGAGTTGGGGGGTTCTGGCATGGTGGTCGCCATGGATACACATGAGAGGGGCAGCGTCATTAATAATTCATTCCTAACTAATTAATTAAGCGGATGCACCTGTGCGAACAGGGGAAAGCGCGGCGCGCTCGGGGCGACGGGCGCGTTAGGAGTGGACACTCTTCTGTTTATTATTCTGTCTGGGTTTGTTCACTATTCTGAAAATTCAGACTGCTTGCAAACGGCTTTTGTTCCTGCCAGTTCCGTCGACATCAATAAATCATAAACTTGGCAGGTCGGTAAACATTACAGGGGGGTAACAGTGTGCTGCACCTTTGAACATTCGAGGACAACAAACAGGTACCGTATGCACAACAGTGTCACTCCCTCACACAGGCGGGGCTGTATTCCACCTCACACAGGTGCTGTCCACACACACACTCCACATACACACTACACTACACGCCTGTCTGCAGTGGGCTATAAATCCCTTCAGGAAAGAGACAGGAGCCAGAGACAGGCCCGTAAACAGGTCAGACTCCCTGCAGGGGGCCGGAGACCGGGGCTTGGGGAGTGGCTGATGAGGGAATTTTGGGGGGGGGGGGGGGGGGGGGGTTGGTGGCATGGAGAACTGATTGATTAATAGCTGACCATGTCAGTGTAAATGTTTGAACTCTCCCACTGACCCCTTTCTGACTGAGCTGCCCTGAAAAACACATAAGGCTACAGCGGCAAGGAACCAAGCCCCGAGCTGATCATGTCGCTGTAAAAGCAACTACAAGCGGGCCACTGAGACAGTGTAATGGAGGCACCAAATTCCTTCTCATTACTTTTGTCATTAGTGGATGCCTTCATTCCAAGCAGGTTTCGTAGGTTTCATTTTATCCGTTTTACACAGACGATATTTATTGAAGCAAATCACATGTCGGACATTCCTCAGGGTACAGGAAAAAACACCCAGAATCTGAAACCGTGACCCGTTTCTGTAACCACAGTGCCGCATGGATAGAGACGGCGGGATGGTTAATTCCATAAACCAGCCTTACTCGCACAGCCAGAAGCCAGGCGAGGATGAGTCTGATGGAGTCGGGTCACTTGGTGTTTGGACAAGGGCCACGGTGGTGTTTCAGCTATGCTGTAATGGCCCGTCATGACACCCTCTTCCTCGCAAAACCACCCAAACCAAACAACCCAGGGCTGCCCGAGCTCTGTGGCCTCTCCACGGATCATATGCTAAACTCATACCACCCGTGGATACTTACCCCACGGGGGCCCTCACAAAATTCCACACGAACCAGGGTTCAGAAAGAAATGGGCAGGGGGGCTGACACTCCCCAAACCGACTCTCATTAAGCGTGTTTCCTGTGTGTGTGTGTGTGTGTGTGTGTGTGTGTGTGTGTGTCTGAGAATGTCACAACCCAGTCCAGTTGAGGTTTTTTTTTTTTCTGCAGGGCACAGCTGTAAAAAGTGTTGCGTTCTGTCACATACCACATCTTAAAACTTGGAATTAATTAAGTTTAAAACAAGGGATACCAAACTGAATGCCACAGACTACCCAAAACACACCACCGAGCATGACACGACGACAGTTATTTCTGCTCTGTGAAAACCTTCATTAATACATGGTAACAGACAAATGCAGACCTGTTCAGACAAAAAAAAATATAAAAACATATATGAAGGATAGAAGAATGCATTCTTGAACGTTTTCCCCAAACCTCCTGTGTGGAGTAAACCATTGAAATTTGGCTGCTTTCTGGATTCTGACTGCAGTGTGGTTGTTCTCAAACCTCAGTAATGGCTTTGTGAAAGAGTGGAGTAAGTGAGAACTCTCAATTGTGCCTTCTGCATGCCCTGTCCTTCGCTGAAGGTCCAAGACGCTAGCGAGCACGATGCCAGTTGGCCAAGTCTGACTGGCAGCAAGTCAACCCGCCAGCCGCTCCAATTCACCTGCTGGCTGTGCCGATACAGTACCTTTGTGCAACCTCCTACAGCCAAACGCTCTGCTTCTTGACGGCAAGTGACGACCGCCCTCTGAAACCAAACGCGAAATAACAGAAACCAGCCCGGAATATTAAATATAACACCAGCAAGCTCAAGAAAAACAGCATAGACCACTTAATCTAATAATGCAGTCATCATTCCAGTGAAACTAACACAGAGTTTCCAGTGGCTTGTGAGCAGAATTCTTATTGAATTCAGAGGCCCCGAACCTTAATACTCAAAATGCTCCACAAGGCTATTTCAATTTTTTTTCCCCCTTTCTTTCATCAACAAAAGATATAAGAAATGACTTAATATGAAATGACTTAAACATCAAGGACTGAAAATGCACTTTATATAGAGACCTGCTAACAGCAGCCCATACAGTACTGTAAAATTCGATGGCAGTCTGCTCTAGAGATCAGGCATACAGTGCTGTGTATAGCCAAGAGTGCGCCTCCTCGCCCTGGGAAGACACACTAAAAAGCTTCAGACGGGCTGAGTTATGAGGCTTGCGAGTTGTCACTCAACTGGAAAACTGCGCAGACAAACGTCCTGCCCTGCCTGACAATAAAAGCCGAGTTTCCGAGGCGAGTGTGGAAAAAGCGTCTGCGTGGTAAAAGGCGACAATGAAACACAGAGCAGACGCCCTGTGAGAAGCAGGTTTCCAAACCCCCCCCAAACACGTCCAGCACATCTTCCAAGGAGTTATATACACTGCTGCACAGTCCTAACAGTGGCATCCACCCCTACAAACACACACTCCCCTGCCCTGCTACACACGTATCCGTACACATATTTTTAGATACATGGATTAAGAGTAATCCCCCTAAGCAAAGGATGCGGTTAAACAGCAGAGTGCAGACCAAAGACATCTGAAGGGCAGAGGGGGGTATGGCCGCTACGGGCCCCCTCGGCTTGTTGGGGTCCCGGGTCTGTAGGGATGGCGCCGTGCCTCCCTTGACCCAGGCCTCTTACACGGCCTGGTAAAACCCCGGCCGCGCTAACAGGCAATGGGGAGCAACACACAGAATGCTCGTCAGAAACATCTGCGACGCAAAGAGACGACGTGCGCACGTATGGACAGACTGCGGCCCCCTGATTAAACAGCCTCCTTTTAATCAGCCGGAGAACACCGTCTCCCCTGCCTGCATCAGGACCAGCCTGCTTCCTGCGTTTTGACCTCCCTCGTCTCCGGCACGTCTCCCTTAATCGTGACAAATCGCACCTCGGCGAACCTCAATCCCGTCCCTGTGAATGACAGGCCTCTCGACACGCGGGAGGCACAGTCAGGCGCACGGGGATAATGAGAGCGAGGTGCTAAGAACGCAGGTTATAAATACGCCAGCCGACAGACAGGCGGGGGGTTTATAGAGAGAGTGCGCGCGCGTCCCCGTGTGCTCACCTCCGCCTCCTCCGGCTCTCTCCCCTACCTCGTTCGCGCAGCCGGTCGCCCTCGGCGATGCGCTCGGCGACGCGCCCGGGACGCACGCGGAGCAGCACAGACCCGCCAGCCGTTTGAGGAAGGAACGCGGGCGAGGGACGCTGGCTGTCATAGCGCCTTTCCCCCCGCCGCTGCCCTCCGGACC
Source organism: Megalops cyprinoides (assembly GCF_013368585.1). Lineage (NCBI taxonomy): Eukaryota > Metazoa > Chordata > Actinopteri > Elopiformes > Megalopidae > Megalops > Megalops cyprinoides. Next base: position 17,282,637 of record NC_050601.1, on the reverse strand, counting down.
ACGCGGCTTTCCTCCTCCTCCTCCTCCTCCTCCTCCTTCTCTTCCTCCTCCTAGCCCTTCCTCAAGTCGTTGCGGAGACCTTCCTCACATCCACGATCGCCGCGGTCTGCCCACGGAAAACACGGCTCCGCTTTTCGAGGCGCCCTCCCCCCGTGACGGGATCGGGGAGAGCTAGCAAAGGGGGCGGCCGCGAGAAAAAAGGACGTCCCAGAGAAAAAAGGAGAAACGTGACCAGCCAGTGCCGGCGATCAGCCGCAGCCCCCCCCCCCCGAAACTGGGCTTGCTGTTCTATCCAGAATCGCCGTCCCTCTGTGGTCACGGAGGGGGGGGGGGAAGCGGAGCGGAGGGAGAGGGGGTTGGTTGTTCCGCAGGATTTCAGATGCACCGCTGGCTGCGATCGCAGCAGAAAACCAAAAGAAGTCGAGGAGAGTTTGAGTCCAAGTACCACAGTGGGAGGGAGCAGGACAGGGGGGAAAAAAGGGGGGGGGTGTAGTGACTTCAGCACTACTCATGGCTTTGAAAATGATGCTGCAGAAAGCAGAACACTACACACACACACACACACACACACACACACACACACACACACACACACAAACACACACACAAACACACACACACACACAACATGCACCCGGACGCCAGACAAACAATGCTCAAATACAAATTTGGGGGGCTACAAATCCTAACACATGAAGAGGGAAAGCTTACCAGGACAGAACGTATCCAGGTTGGGGTTCTTGGCAGGGGAAGAGGTGTGTGTGGGGGAGCCAAGCTCCGAGTCTGGAATGCGAGGGCCCTCCACAAACTTTGCTTTCCGCAGGGGGGCTGGGAGCAGAGAACGCACATATACACAGACAGAGACAAACGAGAGAGAGAGAGAGAGAAAGACAGACAGAACAGGAGAGAGACAGCACGGGAGACAGGGACAGAAAAGGAGAGAGGGGGAGAGAGGGAGAGAGAGGGAGAGAGAGAGAGAGGGAGAGAGAGAGAGAGGGAGAGAGAGGGAGAGAGAGGGAGAGGGGTCATGAGTGAGGGCAGGAACAGAGCACAGATGGGAATGCTTACTGGAAGTGTGGTGGGGAGGGCTTGGGGGGCTGAGTTACCCTGTTCCCTATTGCCGGGCCAGGGGCGTGAGGCTGGGGTTGGACGCAGGGCTGGGGTCATCACCCTTTGACCCCGCCGTCCCATGCACTGTCTGTAGTGAGGGGTTGTGATGGGAGCAGGGGTCAGGGGATAGTATTTCACTCACTTTGAAAGATACACAATCTGTCATCTTCACACATGCCCCACTATCAGTGGCTTCCCTCCTCTTGTTATTGATTCCTCCTGGGCAAACTACTGCCCTGTAACTGCCAACACTCTATATACATTTAGCAGTAGTAGCTGTTTGGGAAGAGGGCTTTGTTACTGTCAGCTGCTCCTGAGTACCTCAAACTGACAACAGCCACTCCGTTTCTTATGTCTGCAGGGAAAACGGACATGTGACGTTTAAACGAGGTGATGGCAGTAGGAAGGGCGTTGCATGAGGGAGGAGGGGGTTCCAAGTCCAGCATGGCATCGCTGTTCACACTCAACGCAAAGACAGAGAAGCCTAACAGCTCCCCACATCCCCTGACCCCGCCACAACCACACACAAGTATACAGGCATGTATACCCACAAACTTTGCCAGAGAATCCCTGAAACGCAGGATACTTATGGTGTGCCCTGTGTGCCCCATCAGCAAAGCAGAACAATAGTGACAGGCAAGTGAAACAAAAACATTTAAATGGCACAGTATAACTACCACAGTAAAGCACGGTTAAAGTCCTGAGTTAAACAGAGCACACAGCAAATACAGCTTATGTACCAGCTATGACATCACTAAAGACAAGACTCTGAGTTCTACCTTACTGTACTCTTCAAAGCACACTGCTCAGACACCCTGACTTTACCTACAGGGCTGGTGTAATTGTAACCTTAGTGTCTCTTACAGCTTTCTTTCACACTTGTTCCTCTCCTGTCCTTGGTGGACAGCGTAGACATCCAGGGCTGGCTGACTGACATCGGTGACTGAATCTCCAGGGAGATGGCGAGTGTCAGGCCGTGAGACCACGGAACCAAGGCGGTTTGGGCTCTGGGAGCCACTTGAGCGAGAGCTACCATTCAAAAACATGACCAGGCTACCAAGTAACCAATGTCAACGGCAGGGAAAGAAACAAGCAGACGCTTCAACCAATGGTCACTGCCGCTTGAAGGAAAGGAGGCACAATCAGAGAAAGGGAAGGAACACGTTCATAATCAGCGTTGCGAGTCATTCCACAAGTTTACGATTCTCTTTTTAAAGTCAGGCTATTTAAACCAGTGTTTTTTTTTAAGATAGCGATACTGCATGATTCATTGTGAAAAGTGACAGCTGGGAGTGTGTGTGGAGGCTGGAGGCTGGCCCAGCTTTTCAGAGCTGTTCGGTGAAAGTGGCGATGTTCTGCACAAACCATCTGCCCTGACATTACCGCAGTATTTCAAGAACACTGCATATTAGACGGGTCCTTTCTCAGGCGCACTCTGCTCTGGGTATTTGGCCACCGTGACCGCTAATTTAGTTTCCACAGAGTGTTTTTCAGAGCGGTTTGCATGAATTATGCCGACCTGAGGCGGCAGTTAAAAAACAGTTCTGTCACGAGTTCCATCAATGCAGGCTGGTGTTGGGTCTAGAGGTGACGAGGTGGCTCATCGGACATCCCGAAAATATTTCAACACTGCGCGCAGGAAGCTGCATGCCACACACTTATTAAACACCTGTGCCTTACTCTCTTGTGTTATTAAATCTCAGAAAATTAAGACTCCAGTCGTTTGAGAGCTAAGGGTTGAAGGTTTAGGTGACACTTTCGGAAAAGCTGCATTCCAGCTCAGCAGGACAGAAAAGGCAGGCCTCTGAACAGTGAGGGCCTGATGAAAGAGCATGTGAGGGGAGTGCAGGCTTCACATGCTTGCTGGCAGCTCTCTTTGAGCAAAGGTGGTGACAAGCTAGGTCTGTGGTCCATCTCTTCTGAGAAGAAATGTCCTGCTGGGCCCAAATCTGCACCTCGTCTCCCTGAGACTACACTGGAAGCCTGAAAGACAAGCCTGTGCCTCTCACCCATTGTTAGTCAGAGCTTAGTCATGTACAGTACCACACAGCTTTGCCAGGTGTTAAGCATCCACAAGACCCGGTGCCCCTGAACAGCTGTGTTTCTGAGTAGGTGTTCAGCCCTTCTGCGGGACTTTGACCCCTACCCACAATGCACTGGCTCTTTTCGGGCAGGTGTACGTCAGTCTGGGGCTGAGCATGCTTACAGAAGAGCCAGGGTGACGGATGTCAGGGACTCGCTATGGAAATCAATGGAGTACCTGTCTGGGTGCATGCAGATGCCCTGTGATTCAGTCCACTGGTACTCTTTTCCTGCTGAACAACTGGAACCAAGCTGGCTTGCTTAATCCGGTTTCCAGAGGGGGTTCCATATAATTCATAATTCCTATTCACTTCTGTTTAGCCGAGACAAATTTCTGCAGGGAAAACAGCTTTGAACAGCAGGTAGCACCTAAGTTGGTGTCTAGACAGCAGTACTCAGCCTGATGTCATAAGTGACAGCTCTCACTGCCAATAAGGCAACACAGACGCAATCATGACGTAAGGTCTGGTTCAAGCTCTGCACAAGAAAAGCCACGCGAGTCTTCCTGTAGTGAAATGAAACGGCAAGTGACATCTAAACCCGTAAGCCCACGGTAAGGGAGAGCTTTCAGGCCAGGGCAGCAAAGGCCACTCTGTGCGGTATATTTTTGGATGGGACACTGCTGTAATGCCACCTGAGAGAGGTGCTTGGAATGTGCCACTACCCAGCATAGAAGGGTCAAAGAATGTGAGCACAAGCTTAGCATAGAAAGCTGTCCCAGATAGTCACTTATTAGCTTGTCTTAACAGGGTTGTTTTAGCTTGAAAATGACCCTATTAAATGATGTCAGTAAAGGCAAAACATAAATTTATCTTGTAAAACGCAGAAGGCGCACCAACATGTAAGGTGATTTAAAGACTGTAGCACTGAAAACATAAAACCACTCGTGTTAAAAAAAAAAGAGAACTGCACGGCCTCAGGTGTCTGATTATGAGGGACAAATTGCGAGACGGTTGTTTGAGAAGCATGCTGACATCCTACTGTGCTCCGCTGCCCCCATTCCCTGCTGATTAAACCATCTCGCCATTTCCCAGGCCGCACTGCTCGAATGCCCAGCACCCCTCTTCTCAGTCACTTCTATAACAGGTGGACAGGTCCACTGGCGGTCTTACACAAACACACACACACACACACACACACTCTCTCTCTCTCTCTCTCTCTCTCTCTCTCTCTCTCTCAAGCATCTTTGCTTAAGCATGGGCATGCACATACAAACACATGCACGTGCACGCATTCACACAGGGCTTTGAGAGATGAAGCCTGAACAGAGAAAAATGAGGTTCCCTTGGCAACTAATGACCTGGGCCAGTGCAGCTGCCCATGAGCTGGTGAACAAACAGGCTACAGGCTGTCACCACATGCTACTCCAGAGTAGAGAGAGAACTCAAACCCACTGTCAGAGGGGGAGGGGAGTCAGAAAATACACACCCACTGTCACAGAGGAGCAGGGAGTCACAGAACACACACCCACTGTCACAGAGGAGCAGAGAGTCACAGAACACACACCCACCGTCACAGAGGAGCAGGGAGTCACAGAACACACACCCACTGTCACAGAGGAGCAGGGAGTCACAGAACACACACCCACTGTCACAGAGGAGCAGAGAGTCACAGAACACACACCCACCGTCACAGAGGAGCAGAGAGTCACAGAACACACACCCACTGTCACAGAGGAGCAGGGAATCACAGAACACACACCCACTGTCACAGAGGAGCAGAGAGTCACAGAACACACACCCACCGTCACAGAGGAGCAGGGAGTCACAGAACACACACACACTGTCACAGAGGAGCAGGGAGTCACAGAACACACACCCACCGTCACAGAGGAGCAGAGAGTCACAGAACACACACCCACCATCACAGAGGAGCAGAGAGTCACAGAACACACACCCACTGTCACAGAGGAGCAGGGAGTCACAGAACACACACCCACCGTCACAGAGGAGCAGAGAGTCACAGAACACACACCCACCATCACAGAGGAGCAGGGAGATACAGAGCTTCGCCCCCATGCTTTTCTTGTACACTGTCTTTGAACATTAACATACACGCAACACTGGGCCGGAGAAGTGCAGTTGAGTAATCAGACTGGCATTCCTTTCAGAAAAGGAGACATTACAATGATGACTAGCACATTGCTGTTTCAGTTTGAGCATTAACAGTCAACAAATGAGGAAAGAAGAAGAATGTCTAAAGTGGAAGTGGATGGTGGAAATGACAGAGGACTTGCTGCTCAGAGACAGCAGATTCTTCATGGTCAAATAAGTGTCTGCTGGCAGGAGCTGTGACTGAGATTTAACAGGGGTATGACTACTTTATCATTAATGTTGTGTTCATTCTTCAGATTGCCTGCTTGCCATTACTTGCAGTTTTTACATGTTGCCAACAAAGGACAGAGTTCAATGATAGCTTGAAGCCATGCCTGTACCTGGGTGTCTGTCAGCCCTCTTTTTCTCTGTTCCAAATATTTAAATATTTAAATATTTTTATTTGCCAACTGACAATTTGTGCAGGAATGAAAAGTTCATTTGTGCCTCCATTTGCTTTATCCCTGTACAGGTGTTCTTGGAGATACACTGTATAGATTGTATTTTATGTTTCAGAATGGAAATACTAAAGTTTGAGTCAGCAAAGCCACGGTAATTTATAAACAGAAATGACAATGGCAGTAAATATCAGTACATGTGGACAATGAATTAAGCTGGAGCTAGCTGAAACAGATCATAGCTGAACAGTTTTCATTGTTTTATTTTTTTCATATTGCAATAATAACTCAATCGCAGTGCTCTGGTTGAATGCAAAAGTGCTAAATTCCTGAAACAGTTACAGTTTTCAAATATTTTTGTTTCAGATACACCTTGCATTAGGGCAGTTAACTGTCTCTCTAAACTGGTCAGCTATATCCATCTAGTGGGCCTCATACAATTTATGATACAGCTGTCCATCCTACATCAGGCATTGATTCATGGAGGACTTTTTCTGTTGCACCTTCCTCTGCTACCCTATGATCACTACCCTTCTAGAGAACAGAACAGGATGGGAAAACGCCTTTCTTGTTTCTCAAGAGTAAACTTGTAAAGAGTAAACAAAAAATGCAGTCAGACAGCTAACTAAAACTTAAAATGGGAACTGAGAAGAGTTCCATTGTTTATTAGTGAGCATCAGCAGTATTTGTGAGAGTCTTCTTTCCAGGATAAATGTGTAGAACTGATCCTTGATTTGTCCAGAGAATATTGCTGTTCATGCAGTGAAATAATCAGCATAAACTGTAATTCGATATCCAAAGCAACCACACAAAAAGAAATAACTCCAAGCAGGGCAAGAAAAGACAGAGCTGACCTAATACAGACTGGCCCTTTTACTTCTTTCCCGAACTCACCATTTGAAATGTACTCTAAACATGCTATTTTACAAATCAAAATAAAAAGAAATCCATGTAATTCACCGTGTCAGTATTAAAACTCTTAGCCTAAGGACACCCAGCCTTCTACCAAACTTTTCTTCTCCCTCATTTGAATTTTATATTCATATGTAAAACGCACATAAACATATTTTTTAAAATCCTTCCTCTCTCCACTCAGATGAGAGGTGATCAGCTTTTGCGTGAAAGCACTTTATTTAATTGACCTTATTTAGATCACTGGTGGTTTCTACTCAATAGCTTGTATTCAGTGCTCTGAGTTTACAGCTTGCAGCTCTTAAAGGTTAAATTTGGGGAAAGCACTCAGTAGGTACTATGGTACCAGAGAGGCAGCATGTTGCTGACAGTTATGTTATTTATCACTATGTCAGGGTGTGTAACATGGAATAACCACAAATACGCGATATAAGATCCTTGATGAACTCCCACATATACACCAATGAGCACTTGCATTTATAGTAATTAGATTTTCACCTTCCACTATGCCTCCCAACAAAACAATTGAAATTTGTAACTTTCTCGAGTCTCCTTGACCATCCATTTTCTTTAGAATCACAGTAACTTGAACAAAGCAAACACATAAATGTGTTGACTGTCCCCATACAGTATAAATCCAGAACTGCCACACTACTATATTTCCAATGTAACAGTCATGGCAGCATTATAGTCTGTCATATTGCAGGAGGAACCACTGCATTCTTTGTTTATCATATGTAACCCATTTAAAAATAATATTTCTCAAACACTTCAGGTCATAAATCCACAATGCATGTTTCTACCATATTTTGCTGCTTTGCTCCTGTCACGTATCTGACAATGCTGACCATTACACCTCATTCAGTGGGTTACAAATCTCATGAGCGGTCATTTAACATATAGCACTCACACAGAGGACCACACAAAAGTGGCTTTTTCCACCTCCAAAATCTTAATATAGCCCCTTCTACTCATCCTACATTAATGTTACTAATTGTAAACACAGCTTTCCCTTAGTCCACCCTTAATCCTATCAAACAAGCGTGGTTCCCAACTGGAAGAAACAAGCATTCAAAAATGCTGCATGCCTGGAGCTTATTGTCAAACACTTAATGACTTTTTCCAGAGAATGTAAAAACATTATTATACATGTAATTACGTAAACTGTGTTTCATAGAACAGCCTTAGCTTCCCTTATAAGGGAATTAGACACTGGAGGTTCTGGAACATTCCAGGAGAGTGAACAGGAAAACACTGGAGTAAGATATGAGAGAAAAGAAAATCTCCATCAAGCAGACCACTGGGGGGATCAGACGTGATGGTGCTTGGCAACACTGCTTGGCTTCCCCTTCCCCTAACCCCCACCCCTCAGTATGACTGTCAGTGTAATCAACTCAGTAGTACAGAAGAACAGAAGTACAGCTAAAGGGCTAATATACTGGTATACATCCATATGGGCAGTAGGAGAAAATGTTCTATATACTGTATGCAAACAAAACAGCTAAAAGACAGGTAAAGTCTTCTCAGTTTTCTGAATAAAGACAGTTGGGGGTGGGATTAGTACGGCATGAGCGACTGTGACAAAAAGCAGATGAAACGTTCCACAGATAGACAAGCGCAAAAAAAATGGAAGATGGGCTCCCTGTCACTGGATACTTAGCTGTTCCAAACTGTCAACAGAGAAGATCTGCTCTCCGCTGCTAAATTTGCCAGTGCGGCCCTATTGTCAATCAACCATGGCCTAGGCCACACCTGCATGGCGGAGGAACTGAGAGGCAGCTCCACTGTAAGACACTGCAAATAGGATTTCTGAGTAACCTTTACGAACCTCACAGGATTCCATCTGGCATGTGGTCCGACAGCGTTTTACAATGTCTAGAGTTCATTACCAGGATTATGATAGCTTCTGCTATGCCTTCAGCATCTACAGTTACAAACAGAGGCGTACTCACATTTTGACTGTTCTGTGCTTTGATACAATACAGATACTCATTACCAATGTTAACATGAGCAGTAGTGTTGCTTTGAGGTGGTAGAGCTACCACTAGAAGCAAGAGGGCATGAGGCAGAGTCTGCAGAGGAATGACTACTGAGGAACAAACACGAAATAACAAGGCTGTTTGGTGCACGACTCATGGCAGCTTTTCAAAGAGGTTAATTGAGGGTTACTTTCATTCCTATGAGTAACGAAGCTCCATAAGGGACAGATTCAGCACTGTGTAATGCAGGAGCAGCAGGGTTTTGCAGAAAGCACATGCACCACACACACACACACACACACAAATATGTGTGTAATATAAATAAATATGTAGGTGAATATATACACAGACACAGATACACACAAACTGTAGGCACACACTCACACAGTGACCAGTTAGCCGACTCTGTGAAGTCACTGGTTCAAATTCCAGCTGTAATTTTGCTGTTGCGCAACATAACTTCACCGATACACCAGAGCCACTTCATCTTCTCGCCTCACAGCTTATTTCAAGCCGTTCAAAGCCTCTGCCGTTAAATGAAATGCATTTCGTACATTCCTCCCAAATAAAAAGAGAAGGATTTCTCTTTGGCTTTCATCTGTGGCAAATGTTATCTTTCAGATGGGAAATATGTTCTATGATCAATCCAACATGTAATTACAGGGAAGGTGTGGGTATACCCTGAAGGACCCTGTGTCTGTCCGTGCCATGCGCTACTTGTATGCGTGGCAGCTCCACTGTCACGACTTGAACACACAGTGGCCCGATTCCTCCCACACTTCTGGCTGTTCGTCACCATCCTCTCTGCGCTACAGTGCCTCCGTTTCGTGCATAACAGGGTGTACAAGGTGTGCGGCTCGATGGATGTGTCAGGGTGTGGCCTAGTAGTCTGCAGTGGCCCCAGCTGTTCAAGCCCCGATAAATCCACAGCTCAGATTTTACATGGAAGGTAATATGCACTTATGTAGTCTGGAACTGCACATGTAAATATTTGCTCCCTCTGGGAGAGATGAGACACTGGAAGGCTGTAGGTAGGGTTTGGAGAGTCTCTACTCTCTCGGGCAGATGTGAGACACAGGAGGCTTGCAGGTAGGGTTTGGAGAGTCTGCTCTCTCTGGAAGAGACGAGAAACAGTAGGTCTGTCAGTGGGAGTTGGAGAGTGTCTGCTCTCTCTGGGAGAGATGAGACACAGGAGGCTTGCAGGTAGGGTTTGGAGAGTCTCTGCTGTCTCTAGGACAGATGAGACACAGGAAGCCAGCATTATTCACACTAAGCCTCAGCCCTGCGGGAGCCATTTCCTCCCCCCCCACTCCCCGCGAGAGCCTGCTGGAGAGTCCGAGCATGTGACAGAGCCCAGGGGAGACGGCGCGGGAAGAGCGGAGTGTGCCCTGTGGAACACATTCGGCAGGGAACAGCCGTTGGGCCCGGTCACCATGGCAACGGGAGAGCGGAACACGTGGGAACCCCATCCTCCTCCTGCGCTCCAGTGAGGGACGCTCGCACTAACATTCCAGCGCCAGCCACCCTTCCATCGGCGGGCTCACTTCGCTTGGAGGTACACGCATCTGGGTAGCACATTCCTGCACTCTAAACCACGGTGTTATCCGGCGTCCAACAGGTTCGGCACTAGCTGGGGAGACAGCCTTGCTTCGGGCGCAGGGATCAGAACGAACGCACAGCCGAGATGTGACATCTCTGATTGAAAGGTTCGCAAAATGCACGCTGGTGACAGAACACGCCTCAGACAGATCTGCCTGTCAGGCGTAATCACGCTCAGAGCAATCCTTCGCGCTGTCTTCATTTCAAACTGAAATGCGATGCTACACAAAGCAAATCTGTGATAGGCGGGGACTGCTGCACCAGGCTTAAAAAAAAAAGGTGTGGCCCTGACCCCATTTTTTATGCAGGTCTACTCCACAGTGACAGGGACGCCCTGCTGCTGTCAATCAAACGTCCTTCTGGATCGTGGCGCCACCCTGGCCCCCTGACCCCCTGCTGCCCTGTACTGATACTGGATGCAGGCGAAGGGGGCCACGCATCCCCCTGCACCCCCTGCCCGGTCCTTCCTTGTCATTCCACCCCGTCCCCTTCGACCGCCCTCCAAGGCGTCACGGTGACACGTCTGATACCGTTACCCTCACGCTGAAAGAGGGCTTCCTCTGCACCCAACCCGACCAGGGCAGGAAAACCAAACACGGGCCGCACTGCACCTGCACAGAGTGCACCCCGCTTTTACGCGCTGCCGAGAGGAGGCTTCGCGTCCCGTTCGAGGCTCTGCCGAGAGGAAGCTTCGCGTCCCGTTCGAGGCTCTGCCGAGAGGAGGCTTCGCGTCCCGTTCGAGGCTCTGCCGAGAGGAGGCTTCGCGTCCCGTTCGAGGCTCTGCCAAGAGGAGGCTTCGCGTCGCGCTCGAGGCTCTGCCGAGAGGAGGCTTCACGTCCCGTTCGAGGCTCTGCCGGGAGGAGGCTTCGCGTCCCGTTCGAGGCTCTGCCGAGAGGAGGCTTCGCGTCCCGTTCGAGGCTCTGCCGAGAGGAGGCTTCGCATCCCGCTCGAGGCTCCGCGCTGCTCTCTTCCACAGCCGGGAGACGAGGAACAACGGAGCGTTAGATAACGCCTGCCAGGCACATGCCACCGCGAGTGGCAGTATAATTGCTATCCTCAACGCGAGCTTACACTGCGGCTTCAACACGTGGGCCTCCGCTTACCTAACCTGCTCATTATATCGCATTACATTATTGGCATTTAGCAGACGCTCTTATCCAGAGCGATATACATCGATTACAATATTTTTACAATATTATCCATTTATACAGCTGGATATTTACTGAGGCGGAATGTGGGGGGAATCGAACCGGCAACCTTTCGGTTACTAGTCCTTACCACTATGCTACACCGCCACCCCTCCTGAACCACTATGCTACACTGCTACTCTGCGGCTCACGGGCTAAGCGGCGTTGACGCTCGATTAAAAAGCCACCGGAGGCAGTGAGACACGGAAGTGTGACGGGGGTGAGACCCGTGTCTTTAACGTGATTCATTGGGGCTTGTGTGCTGCAGGTCTGCATCCTTGTTGTGCAGCCGACTGTGCAGGTTTTAATAGTCCACCTGACACAGCTTACAAAAATACAGACGTGTCTCTCTCCCACACAAACAATTTACTCGGCTTCTGAATCTCAGGCATTTATATGGAGGGCCACGAGGCAGAGGAGTCACACTTCTCGGTCCCGCGGCTGTTTGTTCGGAGACGAGCTGTCATGAGGGCTAATAATAGCACGGTGCAGGCTTCCGGGTCTTCCAGCAGCATTCCAGAGCTGCTCCTCTCCACTGGAATCGCGCCGCAAAGACGGAGGCAATCCCACGTTAACCCGACTTCAGCATGCTGGCAACCCTGCCCGCCGGAGTTGCTAATTGGATCAGAGATCAAACGGCACGTCACGCTTCCCAGATCTTAGTCGCTCGCTATCTGAAAAGGTACCCATGGAATCTGCCTATTTCATAGTCCGATTTCCATTTCAGGAAAGGAGCAAATACGGAAAAAAAAAAAGGTGAAAAGGTTCAGCGGATCCAAAAGTGCTTGTGTGGTGCATTCACCCCACACACCTTGCATGGCCCCTACCCTCACTGGTTTAATCGTACTGTTACACACTCCACGCAGCCGGGACGCCTCCTAAACCCGGATGGAGCTCGGGGATCCTTCAGGTTTGATATCTGTTGATGACAGCAGCACTGAGAGAAGGTCTGGCAGCTCCTCCGCTCCTGATGAGGGTGTGAATGGGGGATCGTGTCTGCGCAGAGGACCAGGCAGACTTCTGGGTAGCAGTTCTGTGCTGTGGGGCACTGCAGGGCTCTGGAAGTCTCTGTAGCCAGGCCATCGCGGTCATAAAGGACAGCAATCAAGCAATGTTCCAGACCTCAGCGGGAGATTGCGCTTCGTATGGCTAGATATAGAATCCGGTCGTGACTTTGACATGCCCGCTCCCCACATCATGCCACACCAGACAGAAAGCTTTGCTTTTGTTCCACAGGAAACATAGCCGAAGTTATGATTCATACTGGTAATACTGTGCGAGGAAACCCTGTGTAGTGGCTAGCAATGATTGGTTCACGTAGACTGCAATGTGGTATAGTGGCTGAGGAACTAGTATTCAGAGTAGTACAGGTTCAAATTTTGCATGGTACACTGCCATTTCTTCATCAGGACTACAGTTCCCTGACTCACACAGTTGCAGCTGTTTTGGACTTTCTGAAACCTGGTGCAGTTTTTTTTTTTTTTTTTTTTTACTTCAGAGAGGTATAAAATGAGTACTCACTGTCAACAGCGGTCAGGTCATGAGTGATTAGCAGGCTGGGAAAGGCTTGATTCAATCTGATCAGTGTTCAAACACTACCCTTTATCTGAGCAGAGAGCCAAGCTGGATCCCTTTTAAACCCACAGATAAATCTTGGCTCCATTCAACAAACACTCAGAGAGGGAGAAGCTGCCCTGTCCATCGCCACAATAACATCATCAGCTCATCCATCAGTACACAGTTACCGGATACAAAAAAACAGTTAATCAAACAAGGTGCCCTTTCGTTTGTGTGATGCTCAGGGAGTGGCTGGGAGTCCAGGTGGGGAGATTCCCGGACGGGCGAGGAGAGAGGGGAGAGGGGTGTCACGTCCGGCAGTCTCATCAGAGGAAGTGACCCGCGGCGCGGTGGAGGAGCACAGCAACGCTAAACCTCACCACGAGCAGTGGGGTGAGGAGGGAGGGGGGGTGTCCTGCCACCAAAGGCGCCCACTCCCAGCTCTCTTTTAGAGGCTGTGGCATGGACGACTGGCGCGTGGCCATTTCCGGAGCGAAGGCCTCTGGATCTGCTCGGTCATATCCCACGGATCAGACCCGCCGCCGGCGGCACGTTGCCCAACCGCCATCCCCGCTTAAGTGTAGCACAGTAGTTAAGGAGCAGGACTCGTAACCAAAAGGTTGGTGGTTCCATTTCCACATGGGGGCACAGCTGCTGTACCCTGGGGCAAGGTACTTAACCCACAATTGTCTCAGTAAATATCTAGCTGTATAAATTGGATAATATTGTAAAAACCTGTAATTGATGTAAGTTGCTCTAGATAATAGCGTCTGCAAAATGCCAGTAATGTAAATGTAAGTGTAATGTCACCTGGGACGCTTGCGACAGGTGATCGACGGGCAGGCACTTGGCGACATGTCAAAGCGAGACGCCATCATGGTCTGTTTTTCCTGGCTGACGCGGCGGCGGCCGATGACGCCACGGCCCGTTGAGGCCTCCCTCGGCGTGGCTACGGCGGCGTGCATCGCTGACGAAGTCACAAGTTCCCGTGAACGCCCCTCCTCTGGCGGGAGAGTGGCCGTGGGCCGGAGCTGCCCGTCCCCAGGCGCTGCGCTGGCAGCTCCCGAGCCGTACGTGCGAGAAGGGGGCGCGTGTACCCACGCATGTACATCAAACCCACCCCCAGACACACACACACATGCGCAGCAGACTGCAAGTAGCAAACGCACACCTCGAAAATAATTCAGGCACCCACACTGACAGATATAGCATAGAAAGCGAAAAGGCTTCAGCGTCAGGCACATGACTGCTCTCCTCTTCCAGCCTGCAATGCAGAGCGTCTCCTCAGTCTAAGCCCCCACACAACGCAGCATCGCTCCATCACTGTCACCCACTGCCTCCACCTCTCCTCCAAATGCCAGGCCTTCCCGACGAGGCAAACAAGTCTTAACACACAGCTACTACAGACGCTACATGAAAGTAAACAAGAGGTAAAGAAGCAGTCGCAGGAATGATAAGGCCGGGGGGGGGGTGGGGGGTGGGGGGCTGTTCCCTCTGACCCCCGCTCCCTGGCAAAAGGCTCAAGGGCAGGCCGTGCTCCCACCCCCCACCCCAAGAGCGGAGCCGGGGCTCAGTGACAGAGAACAACCTTAGGGAGAGAGAGAGAGAGAGAGAGAGAGAAAGAGAGAGCCAGAGAAATGTAGAGGCGCTCACCGTTCTCAAACCAGATCCCACATTCCGCCAGGCTGGAGAGGGGAACCAGCCCGCCGCCTTCCCCGTCCAGCGACACAAACAGCCCTTCAGCCCCGAACGGTGACCAGTTCATGAAAACCACCTGAGCCGGCCCTTCCCATGCAAGCCGCGGGAAAAAAAAGAAAAAAGGACAACGGAGGGACGCTTTCCCTCGGGAGAGAACGTGGTCTTGGTCGGGATTTTCAATCCCGCGTTTTCCCGTTTTTCCCCGGATTTGCGTCCTCAGAAAAATAAATGAATAAATAAATAACGCGGGGGATTCTGTGGCGGAAGAGGAGACGTGCACCCCGGCGGCGGTCACCGTGTCAACGGGGAGAGGGGACGCGGGGATGACATCGCTCCGTTCCGTTTCGCCCTCGTCCGAGAGAGAGAGAGAAGAGGCGCTGGGGAAGGATGGAAGGAAGAGTGCGCTTCTCTCCCCCGTGTGTGTGTGTGTGCGTGTGTGTGTGCGTGCGCGAAACGCGTGTTTGTCAGCTCTACAGGAGCAGCGTCTGCGAGCGCCTGAGACTCCAGGTCTGGAGCAGATGAATGGTGCAGTGCTGCAGTTGTCATGACAACCGCAGGGGAGGCGGGGGGGCGGAGCGGAGGGTGGGTGCGTTAAAAAAAAGGAAGGAGGGGGAAAAAAAAGGGAAGGAGTTATTAAAGGGACACTGTTTCGGAGCCTGGCAGATGATCTGAAGGGAAAAGAAAAAAAAAAAAAAAAAACATGAGGGGGCCGGGGATTTTAGGACTTCAGTGGAAGAATCCGCATTACCTGCGAGTGAGTATAATGGTGACCCTCCAGCTAATCTTTAGGCCCCGCACAGAGCCCATCTTGGCTTTGCCCTGGGAACACTGGGCCCGGCAAAAGCTGCCATTTTTCAATGCCTCTCCATGGAGACGGCAGTAGCTTTGTTCGTGGTGACGGTGTCACGGTGGGCACAGCGTGATGTTCCCTGCTCAAACAGGGCGGGGAGGCTCCAGCCCCCTTCCCCTGGTCATCCCCCGGTTCCCTCTGCCCCTGTGCCACAGAAGAACACTGGAGCCCTAATGGAGAACAGGGAGCACAATTATTACTACCATTGACTTCTTACAATGTCAAAAGCAGCAGGGACAGTGGCATTCACTGTCAGGCCTAAACAACAGCCTACTGGTGTAAGTATGACATCACAGGCAAAAGGTGCAGTAAAACCTAACCTGAAAAAGGGCCTAACCCGTATCAATATGGAGACCCCCAAGACCCCAACCTCGTTTTATTTTTCTGGAACCACAACCAGACACAGTATCGGAGAACACAGCTCTGTCACACGTGTTTGGGACAAAGAGCTTTAATGCCCAGCCCTTTCCTAAACATTCCCTGAATGGCTTCGCTCATCTCAAAGGTCACTGAGGAGCCAACACTGACAACAGAGGCCCCCAGACCGTCTCCTCTTTGCAACTGCCGGCTGGCACCTGAGGAATGATGCATCCGTCATCGCTAATGTCGCTGCGCTGACCGGTCCCTTCCATCGTTATCGCTCTGTTCTTCAAGCGTCTTCGTGTCGGACACAACACACACTGTGCCCGTGGTGCCGTTGCCCGAAATGTCACGCCGCCTTTAACGTGTTAACAAACACCTCTTCCTCTGCCTCGCCTTGTGGGAGCGGCTGCGTTAACTACCCTGGACATTAGCTACAGACGGCGAACGGGTGGCAGTGTAGCATAGCGGTTAAGGAGCAGGAGTCATAACTGAAAGGTTGCCGGTTCGATTCCCCATGAACGCACTTAACCCACAGCTGCCTCAGTACATATCCAGCTGTATGAATGGACAATACTGTAATAACCTGTAATTGATGTAAGTCGCTCTGGATAAGAGCGTCTGCTAAATGTCAATAATTTAAGTTCAAACCCGGCTCGACATGTTAAGACTAATCCAAGGGCATCTCTCCACTGAGGGAATGAGCAAGGGAAAAAAAGGCAGAGGGTTTGAGATCTGAGCCGAACTTAACAGGTCTATAATACTGTGTGTGGCCCTGCAGGGCAGAGGGGCTATGGAGTGTAGCAGTGATTAATCTGGTCCCACTCACGGGCTTAAAGGGCAACAGCCATTTTCTACTCTTTGAATAAAAATCTATAGGGAGGCAGTAATTGTATTGATTGCAGTCATTACTGCAGAAAACGTAGTATTTTCCTGGGAGAAACGCCAAAATAATGTCTTTAGTTGTTTCAACTGCAGAACAAATCCAATTAATTAACTTTATCCATCCGTTTCAAACGCCGAAATGTCCAATGTGGCTCACACGCTTTAAGACTAAGTGATGGCGCTTTAATTGATCATTAACAGCTATGATTAAGGACAAAGAAATCAGATGATTGCATCAAAAGTAAAGTTTAACAGCGTACATAAATCAAACCGGACAAAGGGAGGAAATGTTGACACAGCGCCCATTAGATCTAGGAGCCACCGTTCAAACAGAGACTGGCTGGAGATCACTGGTCTAACTAAAGATTCAGAGACCACGAGTAAACGTCCTCCACAACCAATGAGGGTGCCAGACCAATATTTTGGCCCCATGGATGTATATTACTGTTCTGTTAGCTACCCTTGGCGACTCAGAATGTTCCATTACAGGTCTGTTTGAGAACAGCTGTGCCCCCCGTGTGATGTCAGAGGCATTAAATCAGACCCTCTGTGATTTCCTAAAAAAAGCGCTGTTTTCATTCTGCACTGACTTCTCTCAGACCCAGGGAGCAGGATCTCCTCTGTCATTTGGCCATACCTCCTGAGTTCAACCAGGCTGAGGAAGAAAGTACCAGGCTATGTGAGGGTGCCAGAGCAGTGCATTCTGGGAAGACTCCAGATAGGGACGAACAGGGCGAACCAAGAGTTAACGGCAGAAACGGAGGTGAGAGAAGGAAGGAAGGAAAGAAGGAGCCTGGCTGAGGGAGGCGTGAGCCGGAGCACGGGAGGTGGCGAGATGCACTCCTCCGCTCGGCTTATGTAACGCAGGGAGAGAGAGAGGTACAGGGTGGGTGGGGAGATGGCAGCCTGCTGGAGAGAGAGAGGAAGAGAGAGAGAGAGAGGGACACAGCTGAGGTAGGAGAGGGAGTGGGAGGGAGAGCATATAACCAAGTAGGGAGAGCGCAGGGGACTTTAGAGAATGGGACGAGGCCCTGGATTTCAGTCATGAGGCGGGGCGGCTGAGTGGAATGAACCAGATGCAGATGGAAGCGCAACACTGCAGGTCCATATCTGTGTCCGCTGCACTGTACTAAGCTACTCCATTCATCCTGCCTGGCAAAATCCGAACACGACAGCACTCGTGCATAGGAACAGGGGACCAATAGAGAGAATCAAACCAGCTGTGGAGGCTAGGGCACACTGCACGGCCCAATCAGCGCTCCACACCAGGCCAATCAATCTCCTTTAGGCCCAATCAGGTTCCAGCGCCCACATTATGTGTAACGCTGATTAACTGATGATGCCCAAACATCCCATGTATGTGAAATAACAGGACAGAACTTTGGGTTCTGACTCTGTCATGCCATGGTTAGAAAAACTGACAGAAATAAAATCAAGCATCAACCGAGTTCTCACTACAGCCAAATGTACCTAAATTCAAAAGCTGATAGGCCTCCCTCTGTAGCCTCATAAAATATGGCAAGAAACGATAAACAGCATTCCACTGCCGAATGTTTGAAGTATGGCTGTAATCAACTGATTCTGAAACAGTATTCCACCTCATACCATAAGAACAACAGTGACAATTAAGCAAATCACATATACACAAAAAAATAATGAGTTTATGTTTGTGCCAGATGGAAATGAAAGCGCCTAATTAAATCGTATGGAAAGCGCCAGGAACACAGCGGCTTCAAACATGCTGAAATGAAAAGAGAACAAAACAAGAGGCTCCACAGAAGTTGTCAACACCGTCAAGAAGAGAGCAGCTCCCAAAGATAAGATCAGTTTCCTGTGAAATTCAATTTGCTTTCCCCCACACCGCCACCTTTCCCAGCTCCTGAGACTTGCGCAAACAAAGCCTCTTCCAACATCAGTGAGCCCTGTGAAAATGACAGGCCTTTAAAATAGGCAATTATAGCATTTAAAACACTCACGTAGCATTATATAAATGTTCTCCTTGTCATTCTCACCAGTTTAGCAGGGGAGGGCGAGTGAAAGAAGGATGGGGGGGGAAGAGACAAGAGAATATGGTGACCTCTAGTGGTAAATTACAAGATTGCACCTAAAGCATCCATTCAATTGCTAAGACAACATGGCATTCCACATATTGTGTAAAGATACATATCAAAGCTGCTATTTATTTTCAAATACACAGTCTGCTTTTATTGCTTTTCCTGCTACTTCATAGTTGAGGGTGAAATTGCAGATATTGTTCTGTATGATGCAAAGCTGGTATCAGCAGGGCTCGCAACCTCATTGCACATTCTGTGCTGCCCAATGTCACCTGCCAACATATGAGAGCAATTTGCCCCACCGAGGCAGAGGAGTCCGCATTCTCAGAATCACAACCCTAACTGTGGAGGAAATCACACACAGGAATGTCTTAGCGTTGTGATGCACTTATTGGGTCTGGGCTCTGAGTAAGAGCGTCTGCTAAATGACGTAATGTAACGTAACATAATGTGATGTAATGTTAGCGGACCAGATGGACAGAGCACCGCAGGTCATTCTTCACATTCTTTGCATAAAATGATCTGAGGGAGGGGTTACGAGTCTCAAAACCTCTAGAGACATCACGGGGCGGTCAGGCAGTAATTCTGACTGGACAGAATGTTTTTGTCAAAGAAACGGAAATAAGCCAGTGAAACTCAAAAAGAAAAAGGGTATGTCTGTTACTGTTCCCTGAGGGGCTTTACTACGGTAAAGCTGCACTGAAACCTGCGTGACCAGCAGGTGCCAGGCCTCGGTAAATTGAAGGCATTACCACAGAGTCATGACAACATAGCTATATTAGACAGCCATTTGAAGGTTTTGACACAGAGGATTCACCTGGTTTAGCTCGGAGGAATGAAAGGCACGCTAAAAATAATTCACGCCTGAGTTGGGGTCATTTCTTGTTCATATCACGCTCCCACTGCATTCTCAACTGCTCTGAGGAATTCCTGCGCTGCTCACACAGCACCAACACTGAATCCAAATCCAGCTCCTGAACTGGGATTGACCACAGGCCTCCAAAGGAATTCAATGCCTTCTCTTCCCCTTTTGAGGAACAGACCCCAGCAGCCTGGTATAATGACACGGGCACGTGTGCCTGCATGGAGGCGGAGTGTGCGGTGAGGGGGGCGGGGCCGCCATACCTGTGAGCCTCTTCATTGGCTGCAGCCGCATGCTGATGGCCTGGTGCGTGAGCAGCGGGGAGGAGGGCAGCGAGCGGGACACGCCCTCCATGATGCGGATGTGCTGCATGCCTTCTGTCACCGGGAGCGGGGGCACAGTGTAGTCTCCCTCGAAGGCACAGTCGCTGTCTGTGGAGCTGCCACCTGCAGGAAGGGAGGGGGAGGACACAGGCCAAGAGTTACAGCGGGGCATGAACAGCACCGAGGCTGCATGCGTGAGGTTGGGAGACCAAAACAACAAGAGCACACTCTCACCAGAAATAACCACACTCTTAAACTGCTGTACGTTAGACGTGATTCACTGTATGTGCACGCACTCCCCAGAAATAACCATACCCCTAAACAACTATATGTTAGACACGGTCCACTGTATGTGCGCACACTCAGCAGGAATAACCATTCTCTGAAACGACTCTGTGTTAGACATGCTAACATGCCTGAAGTACATGAGCAGACACAGCATTGCACTTCACAGGAGACCCCTCCACAGTCAGAGTTTACCTCATCTGTGAAAGCACTGGGCAGCAGTGTGTTGCAGCCATTAAGGAATAGGCTGTGTCAAATGTAAACTACAATATGTAATTCATCTTAGATAAGAATGTCTGCTAAGCAAATGTGTGATAATGAATCTGTCCATTTGGGTTGTTTCAAACTTAAATTTACATTTACATTTATTCATTTGGCAGACGCTTTTATCCAAAGCGATTTACATAGGTTACATAGGTTACAGCTCTTTACAATGTTATCCATTTATACAGCTGGATATTTACTGAGGCAGTTGTGGGTTAAGTACCTTGCCCAAGGGTACAGCAGCAGTGTCCCAGCGGGGATCGAACCGGCAACCTTTTGGTTACGAGTCCTGCTCCTTAACCACTATGCTACACTACCGCCTACACTACCACCTAAATCTGCTGCCATGTGCACAAAAGTCATTCAGGTATTCATGTTCATATCAATATCAATCATATCATATCAATACACTGGCCCCCTTGGATTAAAGCAGTTTTTCTTCGCTTTGGAAAAGAAATGGTTTCAACCCTGAGGTTTCTTTAATCATAATCTAATTTCTCATTAGAATAATAGTGGATGCTTGGGGTGGATGTGTAATGGAGCAGAGAGGAAAAAACAGCTGTACCGTTGTGTGAATTACAGAATTTTCTCTGAATTAAACGGAGTGGAATTGGCCCACTTTCACAGCGTCTTGCCTCCAACGGCTGACACATGAGAAATGGGCCGAGAGAAAAGGCTGAGATCAACACCTCCAGGGGGGTGACGTCCCCAAATCCAGAAATCTCTCAACTCATTACGCCGCTCTGCTTTGGCCCAATTACGGGGTCCCTCTGGGGGCCGACGTGGGGCTTCTCTGAGCGGCGCTGGCGGAGTCGGACACTTGGAAGCTTTTCCACAATGAGCAGAAGCCTTACGGTGCCGCTACTGTGAACCAGGGTGGAGTGGCATCGGAATCACTCATTACTTTAAGCGCTGGGACCACTGTGCTTGTCACTATGTTATCCCACATTTCATGAGGATATTTTTGAGGAAGCTCCCTGAAGCAGCAGAATATGCTTCTTGCAATCATTAGAGAGATCACCCAGAGCTTCATTCATCTCAGCTAATCACAGGTGAGTCTGAATTGCAGGTACGACACTCAACAATATGTGTTAGAATTTTTCTAGTCAAGCATAGGGAGCTTTTGCCTTTGGACTCTAAAACAACTCGCAAGCAGCTCCAATGCTATTCTTGCCAACAGAAACTTTGTATT
This sequence comes from Megalops cyprinoides, assembly GCF_013368585.1. Classification (NCBI taxonomy): domain Eukaryota; kingdom Metazoa; phylum Chordata; class Actinopteri; order Elopiformes; family Megalopidae; genus Megalops; species Megalops cyprinoides. The sequence continues at coordinate 17,260,947 of NC_050601.1, read as the reverse complement.
GGCTATTGTGGCTGCATGTATCTATGCTACACGTTGTACGTCCTTTACTTTCTGCTAAGAATGTTGTTGATTCAGTTAGCCAGTTAGAAAAATGTGACGCTAGTTTGCTGGCTAGATCAAAAGAAAATAGCCAAAGATATATATGTTTCTGTATATTGTGTACATTCCACAGACCACTGCAGGGCAACTGGCACCAGAGGAGCATGTGACATACAAGCAAACTGGCCAAGCTTTCATAAACAAAAACACAATTATACATAATTACAGGTCCCTACCCTAAGAAACAGATTCCCTATTTTTATGCTCTATTTCCATGTGCTACACTGGTCTGCGTACTCTAGAATTTTTAGCAGTTTTAGCAGTGTGCTAACCTTGTAGTAACTGCTTTTTTTCAAAGCATGTGTGACACATACTTTGAAAAAAGGCAAGCTCAATTATATTACATGCAATCTTTCACAATAACATTCCACAGCAGCTGTCTGGCTGGTGATTTCCAACATAGACATTGCATTTGTGGCTAATTTCACCAACCATACACTCAAGCAACAAAGTGCGTGTTCTCTGCTGGGGAAGGGTATAGCAATAAAAAGCAGAGTGCGGGAGGTACTCCAGCACAATTTCAGACCATCTATGTTTTGATAAAGATGATTCCATTTTTTTATTCAAGGTGTTACTAAAATGTCTACAGTCAGAGGGCCTCAAACTAATGTCATATCACTGTCATGAAAAGAACATAAGCAAAGCCTGGGTCCAGCGGTGTAGCCTCAATACAGGTTCTGTTTGGAAAGTCCACATTTATTGCAACAGATGAGACGTAGTGCACTTTGCTGAAATATTACTCAAAAATGTAAAAATCAAGTATCTTTGAAGCTAACATTATTATACTGTATTTGGCCATTTTGCTTTTACTTCTACACAGCCTCTTCATGTGCGAGTGGGGGAGTACAAGACCCCTCCTGCTTATCAAAACGCAGGGGGATCTGATGGGCTGGGTGCTGCTGGCACTCAGACACTCCAGCTTAAAGGCTGGCCAAGACCCTCCTTCGGGGCGAAGGCTACAGAAGCAAGAGGGAGGAAAGGCAGATACAGGAAGGCCCGGCACAGCCAAGAGCAGCACCTCCAAACGCACTCTGTGGAGCATTCATACAACCCTGGGTGCAGCTCCAGCCAAGCCGAAGGGATGGGAACTTACAGTAAGCACCGCAATCAATACCAAACATTTCGGCCTTGCAGCATAACTGATCGTTGTTTTTGCCTCAACTACACGTTGAAAGGACATTCTCTTTCTCTCTCACACCCACATACCCTGTGCACAGTGTCGGTGTTATTATGCATCATATTCAGTATCATGAGTAATACTCACAATACCTCCTCTTGTCCTACAAAATTTCCCCAATAAACTCAGACAAAAGGAAATGTAAGCATAAACAGATGTGTCCACTTCAAACACATAGTTTGCTTCTGCTTCTCAGACAGCTGCTAAAGCTGTATGAAAAAGAAAAGTAATATAATGAAGACAGGACACCAACACCATTGTGGGGGGGGGGGTGGCATCCAAACTCAACCAAGCACAATCACATGACTGTGATCATCACATGACTGAAATCACCATAGCCACTGCAGGAGAGCAGCAACTCACCCTGAGTCTTTTAATTTTTTTTAGCTGTTTGTGCTGTTGGAGCTCAAAGCTTTTGGTTCACGTTGCAACGTGGAGACACCGAAGAAACGCACTGCGCGCACAAAGAAAAGCGAAAACAGAGAACAAAGGAGCCTGGACCGCCATACGGCGTGTGTGCAGAAACCACGACAAGGAGAACGGCGAGGACAAAGCTATGCCTTTTCCTGGAGCGGTTGCGTGCTCCCCGGAGCTCCGCAGAAAAGGAAGAGCGAAGCCGGCTGTGAATGTCAGAACAAAAGTGCCTCTGGTGGTCCCAGCCTTGCACTGGCGAGTGCAGAATGTAAATGATGATTCCCTCACAGTGATCTCTCCAGTCTGCACTGGTGCGAGCACCCCGCCCCGCCCACCCCATCCTCCTCTCCCAGAACCAGAGGAGAAATCACAACCGGGTCCGGGTACAGCTTTTTTGCAATGACGTTTCAGGCCGACTCGTGTGGCGAACTGCAGTCCTCATCCACGGCAATAAAAAAAGCGCTACATGCTTCCTGCTGTTGTACCACGTCACGGAGCCCTCTGAGGGACAAACGGAGCGTTATTTGAGCTGTTCCAGAGATAGAAGCTCCACTCACAAACACTTACATGGTGCTATCTGCCCAACTGCATAATGCTACCAAATGTGGATTTCCCGCCATGAACACACCAGACAAGAGTGTGAAGCCTTCTGCCACTGAGTTTAGAGGATAACCTTGAGAACCTGAATGCTCAGCGGCAGCATGCACATTTGCCTTATGCACCTCTTTGGGGATATAATATGTATATATCTGGATAACAGCTGTCCATCTGTGAGTTTATCACTACTGTAAATTACAAAGAGGATGAAAGAAGACAGTAAGTCCCTGGCAGCACATTCTCTCTCTCTCACTGAGTATCCATAAAGATGCTGGTAACAGTGGAGTCGTAAATGTGGAGCATTGAAAAAGCACTGGGCTATTATCTAGACCTTCAGCTCTTTATATTCCATCAGGAAATCACAGAGAGGAGGAGAAGGATCGCTCCTGTAACACGCCCGTGGTAACGAGGGGAAGGGACGTAAAATCAGCAGACACAGAAGCACACGGCACGGCGAGGAGTTAGCGACAGAGGCAGACGGCAGCAGCCGGGGCAGGTGAGAGAGAAGATAAAGGGCTGACAGCTGCGGGAAGGAGGGAAAGAAGAAGAAGGAGTGAGGCTCAAGGCCCTGGACTGGAGAGGAAGAATGAAGAGGAGAGAGGGTATATGGACAGGGTCAAAGGGGGGGAGAGAGCTCACACCGGGGCGGTAGGAAGAGGGAGACAGAGTGGCGTTGGGTCTGTCTCTGACTCTGCCCCGCCCCGTCCTGAGAGGATCAGCTGGGTGGTCAGTCCCGCCCCCTTTGGAGGATGTGCCTCCATTCTGCACTACTGTTAACATGTGTAACAAGGCCTGAAAAGAGTCCAGTATTAGACACAGCACATTTCTGCTTCATCAGCACACATCCTCTGGAGTTCCACAGCCACAACAAGCACCTGCATACGCACAGTGCCACCCCAAACATGGTCCTACATAAAGCAATGCAAGCATTACAAGTTACAGCTATGAATGAAAGTGCTTGTTGTGATTAGGCCTAACCCGAAACCCTGCCAAAAAACAGGAATTACATACGTCTTTTATGTTTAACAGCCAGGACGCGTGGGAGAGGGGAGGCTTGTATTACACTGAACTCAGACATGTTTCACCCCAAGAGACAGGTAAGCTCCTCTCACTCACCAAGTTGTGATTGACGACTTTTATAGCTCATCAAGTACACCAATGTGAAATGTTGTGACATGTAAAGACTCAGAGGACTGGCCATGTCTTTAACATGTCACATGTAGCCAATGACTGTAAAGTGAGAGATGTCTGGTAGCAAATGAAAAGTTCACAGGAATGCAGGAGTGTGTTTGTGAGAATGACTCATTCTCAGTCCGTCTCCAGACTGGCTCCCAGGGAAACATGTACCTGATCTCTGTGGTTACAGGGCTGGCTGCAGCAACAAGGATTAAATATTTAACGTTTAAATCAAGGATTACGTATTGATCAGTTTGCACCAAACTGTAAAACCAGTTTAAAATCTTTGTTGATGAAGTTATTTAGTTCACTTAGACCTAGATATCGCTAGGATGCACACTCAAACTGCCTTGTTTTACATTTAGCCATGTAGATGGCCAGATGGTCCAGAAACTGAGAAAAGGAGCAGGGAGAATCCAACTTGTGACTCAGGACACAAGAGGTATAGTTCAAAGCAAATGAAGCTCACTGTACTGGAGACTTGTGACAAATAAAACAAGCCTGGTACAAGAGTTTTTAAGTATGGCAACTCAAGAGTAAGCAGAGAAATAGACAAAGGTCAGGGAGTAGACAACAGAGAACACAGGTGCAAACACTAATTAACACAGGTGGAAGACAGTTACTAAATGAGACAACACAGGAAGTTCTGAAGCCATCTGGTGGCCAACCCGGGAAGCAGCAGCCATATCCCTGACAGAAACTAGATTGTTACAATGGATGGATGCTGGTAGAAACAGACTGGTGATAAACTTTAGCCTTAGCTGACCATGTAATATGCGGCCAGGTGCCAAAGAAAACTAGGGGCCAAAATGGAATGGGGTCTCTGACACATGTTGGATGAGGTCGTGGTAATTTATTTCTGTTGTCGTTCATTTGTTCCTTCATCGCCTGAAAATTGTGTGTGTGAGTTTCTGTGTGGAGAGGGAGTATGGGAGTCTGCAGCGAACACGGTGACAGTACGTTGGATATGACTGCATATACGCTGGACAATACGTATCCCATAATGCATGGCACATATAGTGGCAGGCCTGTGGTGGGAGGGCTGTAAATATGGCGCGGAGGAGAAACTGGAGATGCTGCGACACTTCACACTGCTGGCACACACGCCCGGCGACAAGTCACGCACTCCCGTCTCCTCCCGCTCGCTTGCAAAGCATCGCCCTTGGCAACGGGGCGGCCTTGCGACTCTGCCGGCAACCTTGGCGGTGACTCATCGGCCTTTCTCCTTCAGACGCGGCGGGCTTGCACAAAGAGGGCCGTGCCCTCGAGGGGCCTTTGGAGAGCATTAAGCCGATGGAGACAAAAGGAGCTCCTTCGTGGCGCTCTGCCCCAGCTGGCACTTGAACAGACGCCGATACGGAGCCTGACCCTCTCGGTTGCGTCCGACGCTTGCTCGACCGAGACCTCTCATTGTGTGGAGGGAGCCGTTCCGCTCTCCCTCCTGGTCGCACGGTTTTGTGGGGTGTCCTGTAAGCCCTGTGTGACAGCCTTGTCACGCTGGCACAGAGACGTTGGATGGTCATGGCCCTCCTTTCACTCTGTCTATGGCAGAACCAAAGGCCTATGCTTCCACTGGCCAGAGCACACCATTTGTGTAATAGTAAAAAAGGTCTTTAATTAGGCCTTTTGCATTGTAAGCACTTTAGCGTAGCAGCTTCTTTCCTTTCAAGACAATTAAAACAAATGATACAGATAGTTATGCTTTGACTCCTTCTCATACAGTGCCTGGGAAGGGTAAATTTAGGCTGCTGGACTTCCTGTTTCAGAGAGAGAGCTTCAATAGGTAAAGCTAACAATTATTTTTCAACACAAATTTCAACATATCAACATTTATTGTCAGAATAATGTTGCACAGAAAAACAAGTATTAAAATTAGTATAAAACAAAATTTAACTTTTTTTTGAAAAACTTGATGACTTACAGTAGTATATTCACTATATACAAAAAGAAAACCAGAGTATACATAAATTATTTTACATTCCAAGAACATGCAATCAATTTCATATCTTAATATGTAAATCCCACTATTGTAATTACCAGATTACAACAGAGAATTTTAGAAACATTTTAGAGCAACATTAACATTTATTAAACAAGCTGAATGACACTGTCATCCTCACCGCTGACTTCAATATGTTTGCTTTGATCAGCCAAACACAATGAAAATGACATATCTGAGCTGTCATACCTTTCACTTTCACTCAGGAGATAAATCGTAACATCAACTACAGTACGTCATCGCCTTCTCTCCTTGCTCTTTAAGGTGTCTATTCAAAATGGTATGTCCCAAACGTCGTCAAACTGCGTTTCATTTCCCTTCAGTGCATTTGTGGAACATCCATTATTGTTTTGGGCTAAATTGTCCTGGGTGCTACCTGTTTCTTCTGGGAATCTGATAGTGCACCATGTAGCCCTGTGGGGAGACCTTTGGGTGGGAGTTAGCCTGGGAATTCGCAACCCACTGTTTTTCCTGCTGGTTTCTTCTAGCGGCGTATGTTCCGATCCCTAGCTACTGTAGCTAAACTGCTGCTGTAGGGAACCTCATTACATGTGCACTGCTTTAGTCAACTTATCGCACAGCTCACCAAAACCATTCTATTTTGGCTTTTCTGGCACAGGTCAGTTGATGTTTAGGAAACTTGATATTGATGTAATCATCAATAACAAAATGATTCCTGGCAATCTCATCAATAGTACACAGAAAACATGGTTCATAAATACCCACTTCCTCAGCAAACCCACAGAAAATACTCACTTCCTCAGCAAACCCACAGAAAATACTCACTTCCTCAGCATCCATTACAGTATGGCTGTGATAATCACCGCGCAACATTTTGCAAACAAACGCGTACAGACACATGATATGAAGCAGACACACGACGCATGCATACTGCAAACCCTAAAAACCCACTCTGCAACATGACGCACCAAATCCTACCAAGCATGTGCGAAACACAAAAGATTTACTTCCATGGTACATCAAACTACATGCCTCACTCAGAATAAATGTCAAGTCTTAATTAATCACAGCAGAGATGAAACAACGGACACGTTTCCTCAAGTGCTGACACCTTTAATTACATAAATCTCATATCAATAAAAACATATGGTATCCTGAAGAATAAACCAAACCATGTGCTCACACACCCACACACATACACACATGTGAAAAAGTAACTTGTAGCAAGTTACTTGTAGCAGCACTTGTAGCAAAAGTAACTTGTAGCAAGTAACTTGTAGCAACTTGTAATAGCCGGAGGGTCTACAGGCATCTGTGTCTAACACACGCAGACTTTCTGACATGCAATGACCACACCACTAACACATGCAAACCATCACACACATGATGACCACAGTGCTGACACACATGGACCATCACAAACGTGATTGAAACAGCACCAACACACACGATGACCACCGCACTGACACACATCCAGTCACACACATGGTTACTGCAGCGTTCACATACATAGCCACTGTGACACAGACTGACACACACGCAGACCGTCAAAAACTCAGTAACGACATCACTGACACACACAGGCGGTCTCAAACACACAGTTACCACAGTGCTGATGCATGCACCATTACCATGGTGCTGCACAACCAAGGACGCGTTACTAATCCATGCGTTTTCCTGGGTGAACTCAGGTGAAGGACCTTGCTCAGGATACAACACAACAGCAGCATTCCACTCACAGCCTGACCTCACGACCCCTTGGCGCTCTGAACACAATGCCCCTCACCCACACACAAAGTACAGCACGCCCCACAACACAGCAGAGGATATTTCAGTCTCTATCCCTAACAGGACTCATGATTTCATAAAGTTAACATGTGTTTTTTTTTTTACATTTATACGGGTTATACAATCACTTCTATTGGATTGTTAAACAGTGAAAACTAGGCCGCATTTGTCATCCTGCTGCAAGCTGCCAGGGCGCGCTTGCCTATATTTTCTGTCCATAAGAAAAATGGGATGGCTTTTATTTTTCTTGAGCAGACGCTTAGAATAGGGGAACTCTACTTTCATTTAGTCTCGCGGTTTTAAGAGCTCATGCTGTTTTGTGGGTCCTTACTACGTCGGAAGCATTCCTCTGAACTCCACGCTAAAATACCCCGCCCCTGACAGCAGCTCCCTTTTCTCATGCCCCCCCCCCATAAAGCGCCAAAAAGCTGCAGGGGGCTACATGTGTCTCTCATTGTCACTAGAGGAGCCGGAGGGACACGCCAGAAATACCAGCCCTAGATTCCCCATTCACTGGCAATTAGGCCCCTTAGAGAGGAAATTCAATTACAGGGATACAGTTATAAGATACAGTGATAATCAGATACGAGTGCAAAACAATGCCCCTTCTGTAGTGCATACTGCACTGCAATTCAGGAAGGGCCCATAAATAGACTACTAGTGCTGCCATGTCTAGAGATCTGAAGCAGTGATTTCACCTTATTCATGCCTGACTGAAAAATAAAGCCAGGACAGGACCTGACATGTACGGACACTATTCTGTCAGCAAGGTGTCCATACCGCTGCGGCGGCGACCCAACCTACAAGGACAGCACCACCTCCATTCTATAGCCTACAAAATAAAGCTTGAGTTATTTACAACTCCTTGCACAAATGTCCATGTGCGGTAAGACGGATATTAGCAGGGCTCTTTTGTAATCGATCCCAGCGTCGCAGCACTAACAGGTAATACAAACATGGGCCATGACTGCAGCTGCTTCACAGGGTCCATCCACCAGGACACCGTCAGTTCCCAACAATAAGGCTAATCCCCCTCTCAGTCATAAGAACAGAGAGGACTGCAAGACATCAGGACTCCTGGGTTAGAAGTGCTGTCCAACATGTTGCTTTCACGGTTGGAGGCACAGGAAGCCCCGCCCACATGCTTTGAAACGTGTTCCTCATGGAGACTGTTCGCCGGTGCAGCATGAACGAAGCAGAGCGCACAGTATGTGTTTCTGTGTATTACAGAACAGAGGGTTACCATATCCACACCACAGCTGGATGAAGGGTCACTTTGATCTCCTCTGCTCCACCATCAGAGGAGTGGGTGGGGGGTGGGGTGGGGGGGGGGTCATGGCACGACACAAAGATGTGCTGCCAAAGCAGTGTGCAGGAGCCCTGTCCCCTCTCCCACCCCCACAACGTTTCACCAACCCATTCTGCCGAGTCTTCCGCTTTCCGCTGCACTTCTCTGATGCCATCCCAGGCCCGCTGCTGCCACCCAGTCTCTGCCCATAGGCACAGAGCAGGTGAAGCAGTAGAGGTTTCCCAACCAAGGTCCTCAGTTACAATGGTCCTGCCACAGTAAGAACATTGCTGCACCCATTCACATTGCTACAAGAGATAATATCATCAGCTCCTCTAGTTACATCTATTTATATTTATCAATTGCTGTGCACTCAATTACCAAAGCAGAAAATATAATAGTATTATTTTACAAATGTACTAAAAAACATATTTTAAATGCAGTACGGAGATGAAAGTTAAGTTTATGAGCCATAAATTGCTGTTCATTAATCTCAGACAAAATCACGCACAGTAAGATGGAGATCAATGAGTTTCAAATGGACCCTGGTCGCTTTTGGTCCTCTCACACACTCATGTCATGTGACACACAGCAGGGAAGCTGCGGAGAGGAGGAGAGGAGAGGAGGCCGGGGTTTTTTCCCAGGGTCCTGAGCTCACGCATGACTTCCTGCACCCTGCGGCTGTCAGATTCCACAGCTGTATCTACCTGGGCTCTAGAAGCTGCAGGCAGGCGTGTCCTTCTTTGGGACCCAGCACAGAAATGAGATTGGACGATAAAGCGTTCATAACTTAAGGACCTTTAATACATTAAGTGCGCGGCTGGGATGGCAAAGTCAAAACACATGGGCGAGAGAGCACTGGCAGATTTGTTGTTTAGGATGCAACAGAATTGGTAACACTTTTGATCATCCTGCTGCCTTGACGGGCATCTCCTCGTATAAGAGTCATTCTTGAACAGCTCACTGAAAATACAAACATAAACCATTATTTAATCTAGACATGAAAAAAAAACAACAGCACAGTCATTCTTTCAGAATTAAGCTGCTCTTTCCACAGCTGGGGGCTGACAAACACAATGAGCAGCAGAGTGCCATGAGGAACTTCTGGAGGCAATTCTACAGAGTGCGGGTATCTGCTTTACATCCCCTCAAACCACACGGATGTGTGTTTACTGTAGACGTACTGTACTACAATAATGTACAATAACATATGGACTCTGTGTAGAACAATGTAAGAGATTTAGATAGACACCACATGCAGTCACACAGGCCCTCTCCCTCTCCCTCTCCCTGCCTCTGAGTGTCAGTGACGTGGCTGGGAGGGGTCCCAACACTTTGATGTGTATCTGTAACCACGGGATTAGAACTCAAGTGGGTCAGGAGGGAGCCCAAGCCTCTGTCTGGGCTCAGGTTACAGGCTGGCTCTCTGCCAGTGATGAGAACAGACAAGAGAGGAACACAGAGCGACACTGACCCCCCGCACCCGGAGGGGGTCGGGTCCAGATACGTCTCCGTCTGTTTGCCTTTTCAAAGGGCCTCTCCGAGGCAAACAATCAGGCCCAGTCTAAACAGTCAGTGACACAGCCGTCCGCCTCTGACATGTTTGCCGAGGGTAAATGGGGTGGGATTAGGCCGGGCGTTGCGGTGCACTGGATGGCAGTGTACACAGCCTGTCTGGGGGTTACTAACACACCTGCGGGGCCCCCACGGCCGGGCGCTCCTCTGCTTCAGAGCTCCAGAGCTCCACGGCGCGGGCCCCCCTGTCCAAGCTCTTTGCCCAGGCCCAGTCCTCTTTGGCTCCATAGAAACACATCCGACAGCAGGAAAAAAACCACACTGACACATACAGCGATCAGCCCGCTGCTTGGCAACTTGGAAGCTGACGATCAACATTTATATTAACAGCTAAAGGTTCTACAGGACTACAGTGATGACCCCAGTTAAGGTCAGCTACTGGTCAAGTTACACTGGACTGACATGTACACAAAGACCAGAGGGAAGCTTCTGGCACCCTTAGTAGTAGGCAGCACGACATGTAGCCATGTCACTGGCAGAGCCAAAGAAGCAGCTTCCCCTGTGATGCTGAAGATGGGCACAGCCCAAAGCTGCTAGTGTCTGACATAATAAACCTGCAGGGTGACAGAGAGGATAGCCCAAAAAAAAGAATTACGCAAGCCCTTTTTTATGCTAATACGACATATTGTTCTGTAGCAGTTTATTAAAGACACAATTATTTTAAATGTCTACTCTCTCTAAATGTCTGTAGGTATGCATGTTGTCAGGTATGTGTGTACATGCATACACCTGTGAAGGGTAAGTTTTCGTTGGCATCGGCTTCACCAAAACACTGCTTTTTTTTGTTTTTTTTTTAAACTCTGTCCCAAAATCCTTAGTGTTCCTCCCCTTTGTGAACTCCAGGAAGCACCACAAAACTGACTTCATAAGGTGGAAACACACTCAGGAAGAGCTCAACAAATGAGAGATGACTGCCAACAGATGAGATTTGACTGTCAAGTGATGCTTATTTATTTAAAATGGCATTTGCAGTCATATTCTAATAAACTGTTTACCAACACTAATTGTGTGGTCATACCAGCAGCTGAACTCTCAATTTGTAAAGATCAAACTGTTAATTTAGCACTGATGTTTATTTGACAGCGCTGCATCTCTTGTAAAAGTTCTTTACACTATTGTTTATTCAACATATTTTGTTAATATTGGCCTAATTAAGTGTAATTAGCTTGTTGATTAATTTTTCTAGGCACCACTGACAAACCAAATTGTCAGTCAATAAAGTTGAGTATCTGTCTGTACTACTAATCAGTTTAAATGGGTCAACAGAAATAACTTTCAGCAACACCTTTAACTGCATGAAGCTTCTTTTAGCATCAAGGAGGATTTTAGTTTAAGGCTGGCAACCGAAGGCAGTGAGCTGACATCTTCATAGGAGGAAACAGCCATAAAAAGTTATTAAAGAGCACTCCTCCACGGCACTTTGAATTGCGGCAATCATCCACAAGAGCAACCAGGAGAAGGTAAAAAATCAGCATCAGAGGCAATGCCTCGCTTTAATCAAAACCAAACCCAAAAGACAAAGGAAACGTGGATTTTTTTTTTTTAATAGAAATAAAAAAAAAATCCCATGAGAATTTCCCACTCCCTGCGAAGATGAAAGCTGAAAAGCGGTCACAGTGCACTCCCGGGGGAGGCATGTGGAGAGCAGACAGCACAACAGCCCGGCACTGACATCGCACAGAGCAGGGCGTCGTATCTCCCATGGACCAATGCAGGGGGGCCTCCTCTGTCCCCCAAATAACAGACCTTTTTAAAAAGTCTCATAAAGAGATCTGCCACGCTTTCTTAGTAGCTGCAAAGTCAGTAGAGGAACATCACAAACAGCCCTTAAAGTCTCCCCAGCACTCCCCGGTAAACGCGGCTTCGGTCACATCCCGTCCGCATTAAGCTAATAAGCTGCAGGCGGGTGGCGGGAGCGCAGCCTGAAAAGCGCAGGGTGCCGGAGACTGCACTGGGAAGGAAACGTCTTCGCGTTCCCGCTTGTCTGTTCGTTTCCTTAATAACGCCCCGTGCGCTCGGACTCTGCCTCCTACCAGCAGCCTGCCTGCACTGCAGAACACAGCGCTTCTGTGGAGAGGCTCCACTGGGCTGCCTGCAGAGGAACGCAAACCAGGTATTTTTTTTTTTTTGGTTTTGGTTTTGGTTTTTCAGGGGTGTTTCGGAGGGGGGGGGGGAGCTACATAGCCCCCTCCATTACTCCAGACCGCTGCAATCAGCATCCTTCTCAGGACGCCTCTGAATATCTGCGGCGGTAATCGGAGCGTAAAAGCATGGAGCGATTCCGGGACAGCCGCCGTCTGACAGAATAACAGCGCTGGGAGCAGGAGGTAATAAGGCGCGCTCTTAATTAAGGTGCGGCAGGTAAAAACTGCACACGTAATCATATCCACCACAGTTCATTTCAGCAGCTATCTGCAGGGCGCCCTTGAGTTCCTAATGGGTACACGGCCCAGGTGGATCAAATATCCGAGGCCGTTCACCTCCAGACACAGAGCGATATAGCCCTGCTATCTGCAGAATCATGAAAGGAAGGCCGAAAGCATGACTATTAAAACCCCGTAACTGCTACAGGGCAAATACTGTTGGAAGGGACAAGGGAGACAGACAAAGCTGCTGCCTCGCAGCCTCACTGCAGACTCAAATCCACTGCGTCACACTGCCATCAGTCAGCTGGAGTCAAGTTCAACTCAGTGTTACAGGTATAACCGAGCAAGCCGCCGCCGCTAAGCTACCTGCTAAGCCGCCTGAGCGGTGCAGCAGGGAGACTGGAGGCGGCCCAATGCTCCTCGAACAGCTGTACCAGTGCTCACCGGCCGGAGGTGGAGGAGGACTGAGGAGGACTGAGGAGGACTGAGGAGTGCCCCCCCCCCCGAGTGACAGGCCTCAAGTAGCGTACGTCAAAGTGAAGCGGGGGGAGCCGTCACTCCACGGGGCTGCAGAGGCAGAATGGCACTCCACCTGATGGATCAGCCTCAGAGCAATCACTCAGGCTAATCTCCCGGGAAAACACCACACCAAGGATGATTTTTTTTCCCTGTGCTACGGAGGGAAGGGGCCATCAGCACTGCCAGGGTACATCCAGAGTCTACAGTGGAACTAAATACAGGACCGATTCTGTGTTGTTTTTCTGAGGTAACCCATGTTAGGCTGAGACTGTAAAGTATGTGACACACTGGGGTTAAGCGAGAAAAGATGTGTTCACAATAATAACATTTTCTCGACAACGACAAAACATCTTCACGCCAATTAAACAGTCACCAAATATTTTAAAACAGACCTCATAAAAAACCTTGCTGAAATAAATTGGAAACTGAAAGATGATGGGTTGCCAAAGTCATTCTTCTATCTTAATGACAATTGGCTTGCAGCTCTTGCTGAACACTGCCTTACAGCAGTTCTAGGGATCTCTACCTGACCTCTTCCACATCCCAGCTGGGAAGTCTTCACACATACGCATGCTCCAGCCTGGCCAGGGCAGCCGAGTTGCCCCGCTGAACTTCGACACAGAGCAGCTTTAGAGTCAACCCGGGTCGCTGACCACCACGGCTCGATGTCTCTGCTTACCGCGAGAGCTTGCTGCGAACCTTTCCAGTTGTCTCTGCTGGCCTGGCCTCTGGTGTGGTGCGTTTGCGAGCTCTCTGTGACTTTGCAGGTCCCCCATGACAGAGAAGACCCACAATCCAAATGCTAGAATTACAACAACTAGAATAGCTCCACATATTTATAGCAACAACTGGATAACTGCAATAGAGGACTACTACGTTGGCTGGGATCAATCCCGAGCATTCTTGTATCCATCTCATATTCAATATATTTATCATGTACTATTCCTAACACAAGGGCTTTCTTTATCCTGTGTGTACTTGACATTGAGCAGGAACTGTACGCTGTGTACTGCCATTCAGAATAGCATAACGGATGAGACACCTTTAAGCAAAAAAAAAAAAAAAAAAAAAAAAAACTTTCAACCAATCCAGCACAGTGTCAGCACGTCAGTGTCTGTGACATCATTAGCACTGCAGCTCGACATGATGGCTGCTGCTCTGAGCCCAGCCCAGCGCTCTAAGGTGAGTGCTGCAGTCCTGTGCACACGGCAGACGGCGCTTCAGCGGGGGGGGCAGCAGAGTGACGTGTGTGTGTGTGTGAGTGTGTGTGTGTGCGAGAGCGTCACTGCTGGCCGTGGAGCCGGAACCCGCCAGCTTCGGGGTGGGGGCGTCGGAGGAGCGGGACCCGGAGAGCACTGCCAGCCATCCCGCGTGGGCCGCCAGGCTCGGGAAAGCTTCGGCGGGGCCTCGGGTGGGCGGCCTCGGCGTGGGCACGCACGCGGGGGCCGGAGATTCTCCTGCACCGCCTGGCCCGCGCTCAGGCACGCACACGCCGGGGGGGGGGGGCGGGACTTACACAGAGGGAGCTACAGGGACAGGCGTTCATTCACACTCACGTAACACACTCTGCTTAACGCCACCATAAAACTGACCAGACTTCAGCACAAGCTCTGCAGGATCTATCTGAAGGAGGTCTACGATTTTGCTTGCTAGAATGAACACAGAGGGGTTTACCAAACGGTACATGACTAAAGCCCAGACGGACTAAGAAAAACAGGAAGCTACTGCGAGGGGACTGGGGCGGGCCTTGACTTCCTTTGGCTGGGGGTAAATCCCACAAGATGTAGAGCGCCGTCCGTAAACCCCTTTTGTGAGCAGCTCATTTAGTGCCCAACCTGGCGGCGGACGCTAAATCGCTGCGCCGAGATGTTTCTGCTGTAACTGCATCTTAATTTCATACCTGCCTGAGCTTTGATTACGCCAGCGCAGCGCAGCTGGGGGACTGGCTGGGCGAGGGCCAGCGTCATCGCGGAGGCTGCGCCATCACTGCGGACGGCCTTGAGAGCGGAGCGGGAGGGGGGGGGGGGGGGGGGTGTTAGAGGGAACGGAAAGCTGACGAATCGCACCGACTCACATTGTGACGGGACTCGGGGCCCCCGCTGCCCGCCCATATGCCGTCGCTCTCGGCCCAAGACCGGGGACACAGGAGAGGGAAGGTCGCGGGCGCTGCTAGAGCTTCCCACAATTCCTTGCGACGAGAGAGCCCGGCTGTGCCGTCAGCCGATTCGCTCATGCTCCTCAGCCAAATGACAGTGCAAGCGAGAGCCCTACTGGTTGCAGCTGTCAGGTGTAGTAATTGCAGTTGACAGGAAGGTCTGCTTGCGCCTTCCAGCCCTTGGCGTCTGAGGACGCTGCTCAGGGTTGCGCATCTTGTTGTTCATGTGTCACCGTGAGCCTGTTACGCCTTCAGACAGGGCATGGTGGAAGCAAGGTCCTGCGATCACAGCCGAGACCTGCACCAGCACCGGAGCTGTGTCAGCCAGTGCTTCATATCCAGCAGTGTAGCCACACTAACCGCACATACAAAGTCGTAAAAGCAGACATGCGCACGAGGGCCTGAGTGCGGATACGCTCACACAGACATACACGTACACTCATACACACACAGACACACGCAGGCACAAACAGACACAAACACGCTGAATTATTCAGTGCTTCTGCAATGTTGACAATAGGGAGGTCTGAGCGGGTTAATGGTGGGGAACAGCGCCGGCGCTCTGAAACGGCAGCCACGTCTCTCAGCCTGCTCCGATATCCATCTGCATTCGACTCTCGTCAAGCTCCCCTGCAGACTTGCTTTATGAACACAGTGAGAAGGGGTCATTCCGCTGCCACATTTACAGACAGTGTTGAGGCAATGCAGTGAGCAGCTTACTTTGTTGTTGGTCCTGCAAAAAAATGAAGGTTCACAAGAGGTACCATTTGAGGAAAATTTTAAAAATGACTACTGTACCATTTACCAATGTTCCAGATGGACTGAGAGGTCCTGACTGTGTTTATATGTGTACCTTAGCTGGTGTTGCTATTAAACCAGTTGAAGGAGTACTAACTCCCATTATAGAACCAATATATCTTGTTATGGATAAAGAAACACCCATGCAATGCACAGTGCTATATTTACACCTAATGGCACCTTATGTTCCAAAAAACATGCCCTTTATCCATTCAATTTGGTGTGGTATTTTAAATCATCCATCAAAGGCATTTTAGAGTAATCCCCAAAGTAAGACAAAATCCTGCCTTTGGAGAGGATTATCTTTAGAATTTCTTTGGACCTACTCAGTCATCAGAGGATCACATGATCATCCCGAAACCATTCCACTACCGGCACACCTAGAGTGGCTTGGTAAGAGCCTGCTCCCTAGTACCAAGTCAGGCTTTTCTCAAAAGTCAAAACTGACACAAAACGACTGAAAAAGAGATCGCCTTTCCCACTGGAGCTTTCTGTGGGCAGGGAGGAGCCATTAGCCCATACCAAGGAGAGGAGAGTGCCCTTACAGCGTATGCAGACCTTCTTCGGCATCCTTTCTCTTCCTTATTTCTCATACACCCCGCGCAAACTCATCCGCTCCTCACGGCAGTGCTCATGCCACTGGGTACAAGGTTACATAAATTATGAATGCTTGCAAAAAATACAATGGCTGGAGATATGGTGCGATAATGCTTTCGGGGTGTGTAAGCAGTTCTGCGTGAGCGTGTGTGTGTGTGTGTGTGCGTGTGTCCGTGTCCACTTGTGCAGTAGTAGATCGTCCCTGAGCCGTCACAGCACTTATTTGAGGTGACAATGAGGAATGGATGCACAGACCGTTCAAGACTTGCAACCTAACCGGCACACTTGTATTAACATTAGTGTCAGCCTCCTGTTCAGGAAGGCCGGACAACGTGGCTGTTTCAGGGGCGGGGCTGTGTCCTCATCTGTCTGCCTGGCCCATAGGGTGGGAGTGATGGAGAGCTGGATGGGGGGGGGGGGGGGGGGGGATATACACAAGGTGCCATCCTGTCCGCTCTGATGAACGACGGTTGCCAGTGTGATGAATCCTCTGACCGCG